>NC_045139.1:23908812-24225009 GCF_008831285.2 Nymphaea colorata | reverse complement strand
TTCTTGCCACCTTTCAGGGGTATTTCAATCTTTTCAAAATATAATTTTCAAAATATAATTATGTTCATACTTTTTTTAACTTGATCTCTACCATATGATTTTCTTATAATCAACCGCCCAAATACTTCACATCAAGCATCTTACATATTAATGTATGTTATCCACCAATCTCCCTCTCCCCCTCTCTCTCTCATATATATATATATATATATATATATATATATATAAACAGGTAGATATTATATGAAAATTTGATGGGAATTGCCTATTGTTGATTTTGAAAAGATCCACTGTTCGATATTAAGTTAGAAACAAATAAGAATCTTGCTGGATTTTCAAGATACTGAAATGCCTTCAATCAAAGAAACAAATGAGTCTCCTTAACTGAGATTCCTTACCACCTTTGTGGGGTATTTCAGTCTTTTCAAAATATGATTATGTTCCTACCTTTTTCAAGTTAATGTCAAAACCATATGATTTTCTTAAAAACAACGGCTCAAATGCTTCACATCAAGCTTCTTAAATATTAATGTCAGTTAGTCAGTCCCATGGCCAAAAGAGATAAGCCCTCAATCTCTATTTTAAAGACAATAGACTATACTTAAGCACAAATGGAGCATGAGAAGATGAGATGATATTTCATTTTCACGTTTGAGTCATTTTATTTCATTTCATGAAAATAATCTTGTTTTGCTTTCCCTTTTTTCTCTTCCTCATTTCTCCATGGCTAAAGGAGATAGCTCTCAATTTCTATTTTGGAGTAAAGAGGCTATGCTCAAGTGGATCGAGAGTATGAGAAGACGAGATGATATATCATTTTATAGTTACATCATGCTTTCCCTCCTAGTTAAACCTTTCTCTCTCCACCATGCTCTCTCTCTCTCTCTCTTTCCTTTATTGAATATTGTTTATATGTTATCCATGCATAGTTGCTTGGTTTTCTATTTATATATCAATATATGGTGAGAATGAGAGTGTGGTTTGAGGTTTCTTATCTTTATCTTCATATTAAGTTTTGAGGTTGAGACTTGTGCAATCCGAGGAAAAACCTCATGAAAATGTACATGTTAATATGTATTTGCATGTCATTTTGCGCTATTTTTCTTCCTACTCACCCAATTAGAAACCCTAACCAGTGCCTCGTTATATTGCTTATTTTTCTTTCATACCTAACAGTGAAAGAAATATATCCCTTGTGACAAACCAAATAATAACATTCTATGTTTATATAAATCATATTTTCCAAAACATTTTCAAAAGAAACGTTCTAATGTGGTTTTGGAGACTTAGCTTAAGTTCTTGCTTGAGTCCAAACTCTCATCCGGCCAACATCCAATTTGAAGTCGATTATTTCAAGTCATTTCTTTGATGTTCAATCTAATGAAAAAATACATGTTATATACATATATCATTTTCTCTCTATGTTTACATATTTTATTTTACAAACTTTTGTATCAATATGATGCATATATATATATGAATCTCGTACTTTCTATCTCTAGAATCTTTTTTTCTTTTCAAGTCAAATGCCTTAATCTACAAATTATATATATATATATATATATATATATATTTCTTTAATTCTTTTCATTTAAAATATCTCTTCTATTCAAGACAATGTTATTTTTACAAGTTTCTATATATGTGTATATATAATGGTATGTACACATGTATATGCATCTTTTCTATCTCCATCTCTTTCTCTCTTTCTTTTGAAAGTTTCTTTTCCTTCTTTAACACCTCATTGTCAAAAGCATATATACATATATGCATACATATAGATATATGCATCTTTCCTTTCTTTTGAAATATTTAATTTAAAGATCTTTAAAATCTCTTTCTCTATCTCTCTTTCTTTTTATAGGAATATTTCATTTTCTCCATCCTTTCAAATATTTTTTTCTCATAGTTTAAGATCATTTTTACTTAGCGACTTCACTAAGACCAAAACTCAAGTAATGACCCAATATTGGATTAATGTGGTTTTGGAGACTTAGCTTAAGTTCTTGCTTGAGTCCAAACTCTCATCCGACCAACATCCAATTTGAAGTCGGTTATTTCAAGTCATTTCTTTGATGTTCAATCTCATGAAAAAATACATGTTATATACATATACGTGCACATGATGATTTTCTTTATTATTTTCTCTCTATGTTTACATATTTTATTTTACAAACTTTTGTATCAATATGATGCATATATATATATGAATCTCATACTTTCTATCTCTAGAATCTTTTTTTTCTTTTCAAGTCAAATGCCTTCATCTACAAATTATATATATATATATATATATTTCTTTAATTCTTTTCATTTAAAATATCTCTTCTATTCAAGACAATGTTATTTTTACAAGTTTCTATATATGTGTATATATAATGGTATGTACACATGTATATGCATCTTTTTTATCTCCCTCTCTTTCTCTCTTTCTTTTGAAAGTTTCTTTTCACCTCATTGTCAAAAGCATATATACATATATGCATACATATAGATATATGCATCTTTCCTTTCTTTTGAAATATTTAATTTAAAGATCTTTAAAATCTCTTTCTCTATCTCTCTTTCTTTTTATAGGAATATTTCATTTTCTCCATCCTTTCAAATATTTTTCTCTCATAGTTTAAGATCATTTTTACTTAGCGACTTCACTAAGACCAAAACTCAAGTAATGACCCAATATTGGATTAATGCTTGATGGTCTATAACTCCAATCTATTTTAAAAACTTTTCTTTCTTCATAAACATTTATGTTAACTATCAAAACAAAATCTTAGGTGTATGTTATGGTAGGAATGCATTTTAGATGAATGTTGTCGTAGAAATGCTTTAATCATATATGATCAATGCATTCATGCAATTTCTAGAGTAATCGAAGCTGTTGATGAATTTGATAATTTTCCAAGTCCTGCGACTTCCTGAACAAATGTTAATAATTCTTATAAAATATATTTTCAAATTTATTGTCGGGCTTATCGGGCCCCCGACGATCACAGTCGCGGTTCCAAGCCCGGCCTGTTAATTACCGGGCCGGGCCCGATAGTCACTATTTTAGGGCCCGGGCCTGATAGTCACTATTTTAGGGTTCGGGCCCGAGTCGGGCTGGGTACCGGGTACCCGGCGGCGGCCCGGCCTGGTGCCTAGGCTTAAATCCAACCAGTAAAAAGCAATTGGTATTTACAAGTTGGACAACGTAGCTATATAACAACATTATTTTATATATTTGGCAATGGTAATCTTAAGGTAACCACCTCAATTAACAGCTATATGACATTATTTTACATTTGTCACTCGCCTTCACTTCCAATTTTTTAAAAAATGCTCACAACCAACATGCACCCCACACCCATGTGGCTTAGGAGAAAACCTTAAACTCTATAGACTACCGGTCACTTTCTTGATCCACAATCTCTTCCTCTCTCTCTCTGTCTCTGTCTTCCACTCTCTCCCCCCTCTGTGTGTGTTACCTTTGATGAGGAGATTACTTGACTTATTCATTTTTGGGTAAGTGCATCAGTTACCATTTTGTGTATGCCCATCAGGAACCTGGCCACTAAGAGATATCGGTGCTTAACTGATGTATAAACTTTCAATGTAATCCATGAAATGATCTAGTGAAATTTATTCTCCTATCTTCGTGGATGTATGTAGAGCTTTGCCAAAACACCTTAATGGCTGTAGTTTTCTTCCTGTTGCTCTTTATATCATGGTGTCAAAGCAAGCATCCTAGAATTGACATTTTGTCTCCAAGTGATGGTTTCTTGAGTTTGTTTAGCCATGGAGAGCAAAAACAATGAAGAAAGGATAGGCGATGAGTCTCACACAGTTATCCAAACCAATGGTGGCGCTACATATAAGGCCATTGTCCACAAACAAGGGAATCCTAATCTTATGATAACCACTTTGTTGTTTGAGTAGTTGCATAGTCAAATCTTGACGGCTAACTAACGAATTCCCTTGGCTCAGTTATGTTTGTTATTTGCTTATCAGAGGTGAATCAAGAAGGAAGGCAATGGTCACCCTTAACGACATTGAACACGAACCCGTAATGGTGAAAAAACAGACCTACTATTGAATGCAGGAATCTTTTAATGTCAAGAGTCAAAACTTCAAAAGAGATGATGGAAAACGTGATGACACCAAAAAGTGAAATGTTAATGCATGAAAGTTGGCCAAAGCAGGGTTTGCATGTGAATGAGTTATATGGCTTATCTTTTCTAAAACCAAGTTTTGACTGCAGCTGGTGGAGATACTATAGAATTATGGCACAAACGACTGGGTCGTCTATCTTCTGGCTAAACATTTCTTTAATTAAGTAAATTGTGATATTTTTCGTTTTGCTAGGATGATTAGAAAGAAATCATTTGAAATTATTCATTCAGATGTAGGAGGGTCTGCTCCTATTGATCCCATTGATGGACATCGTTTTTATCGTATGTTTGTTGACAATCATTTTCGTGCTACTTGGATTTACTTCGACAACCATGGCAAGGCATGAATAGAGACATTGAATAGAGACCACTGCTGATAATTTTATATAAAATGTAACACCGAAGGATGATGCAACGCTTTCCGTTACAGGTGGAATTATATGCCATTAGTATTGACCATACCACAAATTGTATGCCATTAGTGCTGACTATCACAAAAAATGGAAAGGAAAGGTTGTCATTTGCAGCACCTTAGAATGACATAGCCTTAACATTTTCGGTCTGCACGACAATTGTTTGATAAAATAATCAGAAGAGATTTTACTATTTTCCATGACAGAAGGCGTGCAAGTGCAAAATTTGATTGTCCGGTGAGGGACAACTAAGACAAGTGGACTTGTGGTGATAGCTTGCGTGCAAGTGTGGATGGGATATAGACCCCATCAACACCAATGTCTCCCTCAATGCGGCCCAACCCATGAATGGGCAAAATTTTTCTAGTTTTCTTCGTAAGATAAGGGTCAAAAGCTGCCCCATCCATGCTTAGGTATTGGACAATTTTCACTTGGCCAAATCTTAGTACTGTATTTTAGGGATGGGTAAGGCGCTTGATGTCCTGTACACGCATAGATTAGGGCTGCACCCAGTCGGGTTCGAGCCAGCTTGAGCTTGACTTGACTTAAAAAATCTCGAGAGTCAAGGTATGTAAAATAAACTCAACCTTGACTTGATGATACATCATCGAGCTCGAGCTTGACTTGCTTAACTCATTTAATCCATTTTTGTTAATTACTTAACCTGTCTCATTTCTTTCAAATTGTTTAACTCATTAACTTGTTTAACTAGTTTATTTTAACTAATTCAGCTAAGAATGATTATCAAGAGAGAATTCAAGAAAATGCATATATTTTGCAATAGAAAAGCTCTCGTTCGTGACACATTCATATAGCCAAACTGAGCTGAGTTTAAATAAGTTCAGTTCTTACAACTTGGGCCCAACTCTTTTAATATTTTGAGCATAAATAAGTTGAGTTCTTACAAGTCAGGCTTAATTCTTTTATTATTTTGAGCATAATTTTACACTGGATATTAACCTCCCATTGACTAGAGACCACTATGTCCCGTTGTTCCCACCACTCTTTGGTTTACAAAGCATGCTTCAAAATCTAGTCAAAAGTGAAACACATTGGGTCGTGACAGTGACCACATTATTCTGTCAGAGATCTCTTTTGAGCTGGATTATCTTGCCACCCAATGTGCTACAACTCCTTACGGTAAATAGGCTTATGCCTTTATGTATACCAAAAAAAAAAGCAGAACAAAAAAGCATCAACAGAATGGGATGTTGTGCATCTATGTCAGCAAAAATTTAAAAAGAAAATAAAAGCTAAGTAGGGATCTAGAATATAGACCCTTATATTGTAAAGAAAACATAAATAAAGGATTTCATCCCCAAAAAGGATAACCAATACTGTGGTTCGAGCACTCTCCAGGGATCTCAAATGAATTCCTTCCTCTGCTCATGTAACATAACATATATGGTACTGGAATGTGCGCATGATTTCACTATTCTTCGTATCTGTATGGTACCGTCTGCTTGCTCGGAATGAAAATTCTGCAATGCCAATTCCATAATTTTGATTCTCAAAATGGGGATGTGGGAAAGAAAATTTTATCTTCCAAAACCCAATCATGTTTGCATTTTTTTGATTTACTTTTCGTATGAACATGGTTCCGTGTTTGAAGGACATGAAGGATGAAAAAAATGAACTCTTGTCAATTATGCAGTGTCTTGAAAAATTTCAAACAACATGGTGCATTGAGATAATTGTTAAAAGGCGAACGAGTTATCGAAAGACACTTGGTCATGGCCCCTGCCGGCCCCCTCTGCCTCCACCCTTGACAAGAATCATGACATGAATGTTTTGGTAATGCCTCAACTTACAAATAATCTACTTTTGGTAGCCAAGGTTATTAAGGGACTCAATTGTCATGCAATTTTCTATGCTAATAGTGTAATATTTCAGGATCTGAGGACTCAAGGGACAGTTGGTGAGGACTTGCATGTAAATGAGTTATATCACATATCTTTTATAAAATCAAGTTTTGACTTCAGCTGGTGGAGATATTGTAGATTTATTGCACAAACGACTGGGTCGTCTATCTTCTGGTTAAACATTTCTTTAACTATTTATATAGTGATATTTGTTGTTTTGCTATGATGACTAGAAAGAAATCATTTGAAATTATTCACCCAGATGTGTGAGGGCCTGCTCCTATTGATTCCGTTGATGGTTGTCGTTTCTATCGTATGTTTGTTGACAATCATTTTTGTGCTACTTGGATTTACTTGATGAAAAATAAACAAACCTCATATAAAATGGTTGAACCAAATATGGTTCACAAATCAAGGTTTTTAGATCTAACAATGGCACCGATTACAAAGTCATGACTTTGAAAATTTTTCTTAGAGAAAACGGCATAAAACGTCAAACTACTTGCATAGGCACCTCACATTAAAATGGTACGTATGAAAGAAAAAATTGTGATTGTTGCATGCATGTTGACATTGTTCATAAGCCACTTCATATAACATGTGGATTAAGGTAGGTTGCCTCTATTTTTATGATGTATAGTGCCAAGATTTGGTTTCTTCATGCCATAATCTTAAAGTACTGTGGAGAGAGGGAGAGAGATAGAGAGTGTGTGTGTGTATGTTTTGTTAGGAGATTGCTTTGCAAGTTATTGCCAAACTTTCTCCAAAAAAAGGTTGCTAGAAATTAGGCTCCTACATTTTCTTTTAGGATGAGAGGTTCATTCCACTGCCTTGAGAGACCACTTCCTCTCCTTATTCCCACCACTCCTTGGTTTAGAAAGCATGCTTTAACATCTATCCACCCAGTCAGTTCTACGCCTTTGGGTCTACCTATGCCATAGTGTCTGTGTCTATCAGAAGAGGAGCACACAAGGACGTGACAGCGACCACAGGATTTTATCACAGATCCCTTTTGAGGTGGACCCTCTTGCTACCCAATGTGCTACAACCACTTGGGGTAATTAGGCTTCTGCCTTTATGATAATCAAACTATCTGTACAAATAAAATGAACAAAAAACATCAACAAAATGGGATGTTGTGCATCTGTGTGAGCAAAAACTTAAAAAGAAAATAAAAGCCTTAAGGGATCTAGAACATAGACCATTATATAGAACACAGAGCTCTATCCAGGGAGCTCATATGACTCCCTTCCTCTGCTAACCTCTAACTTAACGTATATGGTACTGGAACCTGCACATGATTTCACTATTCTTCCTATCCACAACCACTTGAGATAATTGTTGAAAGGCAAAAAAATTATCTTGCAGCTATATAGAAAATCTGGGGCTAATGTGAATTTCACATGTGTGTCAAATCCCGTTGGCTGGTTTTCTAGTTTATAATTTTTTCCATTTGTAGTGTTTCGAGAACCCTTGTCCGGAAGGCTCGAGAGATGAAATCCAGAGTATGGAACCTACATCTTTGTGGAGGGTTTCGATAGGCATGCACTGGGAGGAACCCGAGTACTTTCTCTCTATCAAATAAGAAGGAAAGATCTATAATTTGTTTTTTAAGGAAAGATAATAATAAGAAAATCCCATTAGTTGTTATCTGTGAAATTATCTGCTGTAACATATTGATTTGTGTAACCTCCATATCCCATGATTTGTGGATTTGTATATCTTTAAAATCTCAAAGGTGAACCGAAGAGGGTAGAGATTCTTTTTAACTCATTCATCTCTCTCATTTCTTTCTTCATCATGCCTATTTCACTTGGTATCAGAGCACTTTTTAAACAAAGTGAGATATTACCCACCACATGGCCATTGAGAACTCATCTATTCTTCCTGTTGATCGAACTGATGTTTTGTGTGATTAGAATCAGTCTCCTTTCTTCTTGCACCATTCTGATAACCCTAGTGTCATTCTCGTGACCAACCCACTTGTTGGGAACAACTACTCTACTTGGCGACGGACCATAAAGATGACCCTTAGTGCCAAGAACCAGTTCGGATTTATTGATGGTTATATTCTAAAACCAGCAACCAAAAATGGGCCCTAAGCATGGGCATGTTGTTGTACAGGCATGACCTTTACCAGTCCATATGGATCCTTTAGAGGCATTTAAAGTCGTTGGAACACCACAGATGTTCTTAAAACAAGAATGGACGGTAGATGCTTGTAGAGCAATATGGTTGTGGCTGAAGACCAAGATCTTCTATCCTTTCTCATTGATCCAGGATAGGAGTGGATGGATCTTAGAATATGTTATGGGCTGGGATAATCAGAAATACGTGGTGGTGAATGCTCTTTCGTTTGAAGGATCTCTTATTCGCAGCTTCAAGCTAACGGATGGGAGACACTTAAGATTCTTAGAGATTCAGCAGTTGGAACTTCATCTAAGTGAAATTCCTGCTGGAGTGCTGGTCGTAAGGTTGACATCTATTAACAAATATTGGTACAGATGGATGCAGAATTTCCTTTTGGATACAAATAGGGCCAGTCAAGACACATGTACTACTCTTGGAAGGAGGTTTAGAGGTTCCTTTACCCTATGCTATAAAAATGTTTCTGTTGAATCTCTCTGTTGCAAGATGG
This sequence comes from Nymphaea colorata, assembly GCF_008831285.2. Taxonomy (NCBI): domain Eukaryota; kingdom Viridiplantae; phylum Streptophyta; class Magnoliopsida; order Nymphaeales; family Nymphaeaceae; genus Nymphaea; species Nymphaea colorata. The sequence continues at coordinate 24,215,945 of NC_045139.1, read as the reverse complement.
AGACGCTGGGGAGTGATTTGGCTTGTGATTGCTCGTGTATTCTTTATTTTGATTCGTTGCTTTAATGAGAGTGTGGTGGCGTATATAATTCGCTTCATTCGTATAGAAGGGTTCCACCCCAGCCAGTTCTCATTGGCGATAGTGGAGATGTAGGCTGTACCGCTAGCAATTCATTATTGATTTCTTTCATATAAAACAAGCAATGGCCTATCCACATCTCCGTTGCATCTTTCTCTAAATCCTCCCAATCAATTGTTGTATACGATTGTTTGCAAAATTGCCAAACAATGTTGGGCAGCCTTCTGATTTGACTTAACTCTTAATTTCCATGGAAGACATTGTTCCTACCCCATCACAATCGCTAGCAGAATATCACTACATTTGATATTGTGTTGGGTGTTGTAACCCCCACACACCCTTTCATCAATGCTTATTTGGTGCATTGACATGCATCGACAATGTAACAACATTCTTCCTCTGTGTCATGCATGGCAATGATTTTGTGCATTCGTGGTGGTGATTTGGATTGGGTTTACAAGTCAGATTGAAATTCAGAAGTTAAACTGAAAACCAAATTTGACTTGGGTTCCGATGAGGAACTCCAATTTTGGAGTTGAATATGGTATTAGATTTTTCCAAGGCATTCAAACCTGAATTCAAACCCTAATATATGGAAAGAAGAATATGGTGAAAGTTTATATCTGATTCAATTCATAGCGGTTGATCTCCCTATGAATGTGGCATTAAAAAAATGAAATAAAAATCATGTGCAGTCCGACTTGTAGCGTGCTTGGTTCCTTTTTTTACATTTTTCACTCTTGAGTTGGGATCATGCAGTTCAGTTCCGGGGCAAGCCTTCTAGGGGAAAGGGGATGCTCTGAAGAGTCTTGTTTGAAGAAGGGGACACTCTGGAGCAAACTGTTGAGTATGAGCCAAAGGTGCCATATTGCCTTAAATGTGGGGCAAATATCCATTTCACTTTTGCCTACGAGGAATTGTAGCAATCTCCCACTATAAAGACTATTGGAGTAGATGATGGTCAAAAGCCCCAAACGCTGGTTCTTTTCCTTGAACAAAATTGCAAGTTCAGCTGATCAGGCGAACAGATTTTCAGCCCTAGATAGACAGTGGAGAAGGAGGAGGATGGTATTGTTGAAGAGGGAGGGACTGGTTCTGAGTTCCTCCTTAAGAACGCGAGAAGGAGACTTGCTCCTGCCTGCTCGACTAAGGAGGCATGCCCAAAAGTGGTGGATCAGGACAGGTTCCATAACAGTGTCGATGCTCCTATCATAACTAAGGTGGTGTCTAGCTTAAGAAACCTTCAAGCGCACCAGAATGCCAACTCTATGGCTATAGATGAGTACCATGGCCACTTAATTGATGTGATGGACTCTCACCAAAAAAGCTCAACATGGAAGAAACACCAATTGAAAAGAAAAACTACCAGCTCGTTTAAGAAGAGGTTCGGTAGCCATCCTCAGCCAGAGAAGCTTCTCTCTAATCTATATGTCTCATGCTCACACGCCGGCCTGCTACTTGCTCAGCCCATGGACCACTCTAACTTCGAAGCTGAAGACAGGGCCTCCTCGGCTGCCGATGATCTGGGTAATCAGAAAATGAGGTTACTTCTACTAAAAGGAGAGAAGGAAATCCAAATGGAAGAAAAGAATAACACCTCTAGAAGTGAGGAGCTGTTAGGGTGTAGCAGTGAGTGCAACGTTCTTGTTCAGGTGCAATGAGGTTCCTTTCTTGGAACGCTCATGGTCCGCTGGGATCTCAGGCCAGCACAATCGTCCATGTATTTTTTAGCATGCTAACTCTTTGATTGGGACTGCTTTGAAAAACTCAGTTTGAAGTTTCCAAGATTTCACTCTATTTCCAACATTCATCTCAATGGCCAGTGGGCTAGGATTTGGCTATTGTGGGATGCAAATAAGGTGCAAGTTCTGGCCTCTAAAGTGCAAGTTCAATGGTTATTGTGGTTAAGGATATCAATTCTGGTAGAATTATGTAGGTTTCATGGGTGTACCTTCCTTCGAATTTCTGAATTCAGAGGTTTCAATATAATGAGCTCAATGATGGCCTCTATAAGCCGAATGTATGCTTGGGTGACTTCAATTCAGTGAGGGACATGTTTCAGAAATCAGGAAGACCCCTCGCTCTTTGGCTATGTTATTCTCTTCAATAATTTTTTTTATTGCCAATGAGTTTGTAGAAATCCATGATCCTCTCACTAAGTTTTATTGGTCTATCAAGAGAAAGGGGTCTGCTAATGTGCAAAATCTGATTGACCACTGTTTTGTCTCTCATGATTGGTGAAATTGTAGTGATTGGCTTTTTAGCCTTTGTATTCTTCCTCACAACTCATCCAACCATAGTCCTATTGTTGTGGCTGCTGAGAGGAACCACTTCTTTACATGTGGCAAATTAGTCTTTTGGTACTTCACTTATTGGGAACAATTTCTCCATTGTAGAAGCTTAATTGTAGATTGCTGGTTACAATAAGTTACTGGTTGCCCCATGGTTAGACTCACATCTAAACTCCAATCAGATAGAGATAAGCTTTGGGAATGGTCTAAGCAAGGCCCAAATGATTGGTGAGGATTATTGAGAGACTTACAATGCAATTGGGAAAGGCTCAGAAGCTTACGGAAGGGGGTGATCTGTCTGCCAGCACTCTTGAGTTGAAGCTCTGCTCACTCTCCTAAACCTTATTAAGATGGATGAGGAGCGACTTAGACAAAAAGCTCATATAAGGTGGATGAATGAGGGCGACTCTAATTCTAAATTCTTCCGCTATTGCTAAAGGCAGACAAAAGAGAAACTGTATCTGGACTATCATGGATGGCGAGAAGGTTGTCTTAGAGTTGGATGAAATTTTTGCTACTTGCAATGGAATTTCAAAGACATTTTGTTTGTTAATGTGGGCTCTAGGCTCCTTCCTTCGAATGTTGTCTAAGTCTGATGGTGTCTGCAGAAGAGAAAGAGTTTTGGGGGGAGGCTCACTATAAAAGAATTTTTCCAGTCTGGTCGCATAGTAAAAAGGATCAATAGAAGTCACATTGTTCTTTTTCCCCAAGAGGAGGGCGTTTGTACCATGGACAAGTTCCAACCTATCTCTCTATGCATTCGCATTCTTAAGTTTCTCATTTGAATGGTCTTATGCATGAAGCCTATCCTAAGCCAAATTCTTGAGAGAATTAGGTGCGTTTTTTTATGGGTCCTAATATTTAGGACAACTTTCTGTTGAGTCAGGTGGTGGTTCATTCCCTCGACCGTAGCATGTCTAAAGCTATGTGCGGTAAAATTGATCTTAGTAAGGCTTATGATAGAGTGAATAGGCAGTTTCTAGACAATGGGCTTTCTTTACTATGCTTTTGCTATAACTAGATCAGGAAAATTCCTTATGTCTATGGTGTCCTCTGTGGTTTTCATTAATGACAAGGAAGGTTTATGGTTTCACACCACAAAGGGGCTGCGGCATGGAGACCCCCTGTCACCTTACCTATTTGTCATTACGATGAAAATTCTTAGCCAAAGCATGCTGGATTATTTGCAGTTGGGACTGATCCATGTTCCCAATGTTAGTTCATTAAGCTCCAACCATTCTTCCTTTTATGTTGATGATGTTTTCTTTTTTATTGAAGGGAAAAAAAAAGTTTTTCCTAGGCCTCAGAGATTGCATCTCAGAGTTTAAGGCCAGTTCAGGCATCAAAGTTAATCTTGACAAGAGCTTTGTTATTTTCTTCAACTTTTCTAAATTGGAATGCAGCAGGCTATGTGCTATCACAGGTTGGAGAAGGGGTAATTTACCTGCTAAACATTTGGGTCTTCCTCTCGAAGTTCAGGCCATCACAGAGAGCCAATGCAGGCATATAGTGACTAAAATTCATCAAAAGCGTGCCAGTTGGAAACATAAGTTGCTCTCTTATGACGGCAGACTTTGCTTGGTAAGACATGTCTTGGCGGCTATTCTTAGCTATCGAATGATAGTATTATGGATTCCTTTGTCCACTTGCCAACAAATTGACAAGCCATGTTCGGGCTTCATCTAGAGAGATGACATGGAGGCAAAAGGGTCCCACCTGATCAGTTGGTATACTCTTTTTAAACCGAAGGTGGAGGGTGGAGTTGGTCATCGGTGCATGGTGGATGTTAGCTGGTTTAAGCTTTGCTTTCTTGGGGTTAAAGCTATCACACAGGATTCTCTTTGGGCAGATCTTTTCAAGGCCAAGTATTTGACCAAAAAGAGCTTATGACATTATAAACTTTGTTTGAGCAAACCTGTCTCATGGAGGAGGTTGATCAAATCTTGGCAGTCAATTGAATCTCAAGTTCATCGAAGAGTCAATAATGGGTCAAGAGTCAAATTTTGGTAGGATAGGTGAAATGGTGTCATTATTGCTAGAATGATCTCACCTACCTATTGGCCTTAGTTCAGGATACCATGAACTGCACTTTTGAGGAGCTTCTTGTCGATGAGGACACATATGTCCAAACTTTCCTGGACTTTATGAGCAGTCCAATGCAACTTCATATGCTTAATGATAGCAGGCAGGACATAGTTGAATGGGTGGACTGTGGCTCTCGCCCGATGCCACAAAACCATATCTGGGACATGTTGCAACCCAGCAGTCCAATTCAGCATTGGAGGAATTTCATTTGGAAAGTTGGAGCCCCTGCTACATGGATGACCTTCTTGGCAGCTGAAGGCCGTCTCCAAGTTGACACTAGAGCCCAAAAACGTGGTCTTCATCTTGCTTCCAAATGTTATATCTGCATAGGGCTCAAGAAGGTATCAACCATGTTTTCCTTCATTGCAAAGAAGCTAGAAGCCTGTGAAAGTTAGTTATTAAGAAGTTTGGACAGCGCAATTTTCATCCAACAACTTTCAAGGATGCTTTCGTTTGGTGGATCTCTTGCAAGTAATTAAAATAAGATCCTTTTCAAGTGCTAGAAGAACTTTCTACACAAAGCCCTTTGGCATATCTAGAAATGGCACAACAGCTTTAAGCATGAGAAAAATCTTGCTACAAGGTTCTAGTGATAAGGTGCTATGGAGTTACTACAGTGATTTTATTATCTCTAGAGAGTGGAAATAGAGTAACAGACATGCTACCCAAACATGGTTAGAGGTGGGGTTGCCATGGGATTCTTGGAGGTGGGATCATGACACTTACTATAACATTCACATTAGAGTGTGCCTTAGCAAGGATAACAGAGATATGGCAGCTCTAGTTAGGGAGAGTAGTGAGCGTTACATTTTTTGTCATAGCTTGCATGCTGATAAAGTCTTGCTACTACAGGACAGCCTACTAGTAGTCCAGAAAACAAAAAAGGTGTGTTCGTGTCCTTAAGGTGATATGTAACAATGGGAGCTCTCAGCCGTTGCTGCAAATGGTTGAGAAAAGATATTGTTCTTCAGGTTTTGGGAGGCTCCACAAATAGTTTGCAAAACAACTTGGTTTTTCTTAGAAATGACCCAGCATCTGAGGTGTTCCATTTTTTAGTGGACTGAGCCACTATCTGCAAAGTATGGCAGCAGCCATCTTTATACTGGAGGTCATACAAGGATATTTTGTAAATGCTTAGGATCCCATATTTGGCGTCCTTACTCTTTCATTTTTTGTCAATAAATTAACGGGGCAATCCCCCAGCATCATTTCTCTCGAATTAGCCTATTCATAATGAATTTTACTTTATTGATTGGTTGTGAAGAAGAGAAAAGCTGGTTTTCACTTTGACTTTGAAATATCCTCGAAAGAGCAATGGAATAAAGTTTAAGCATGTATTAACTTATTTCTAAAATAACAGAGTTTCAGATGTCACATATGAAGGGAACAAGCACATCTCTTTGGATGACGAAAAAACACGACACACTTTTAGACAAATAGAGTTCATTTATGATCAACCAGGCTGCAGCGTAGTCGTGGTTTGTAGTAGAATATTTTCATCTCTTATGTTCAATATTTGGCGAACAAATTCCACAAATATCATTTTTTGGTATAAAGACTAGTTTTTTTTTTTATAACATGACAAAGCTGTTTTTTTATAAAATCTCGGTAAATTTAAAATTTAAAAAGCTAAATGTAAAATGTGAAAATAAAAATTTGGTTTTTAAAAATTGTAACAACATAAGAAAATGAAAAAAAGGCGAAAAACATAAAAACATAAAAAAAACACACAAAATGGAAATAAAAATCAAATAAAACATGTTTTTTTTTCAAACAGATTTTTTCTTTTTCAATGGATAACTCGTTTTTACGTTTTTCTCACTTTTTCTTTTGAATAAAAGATGTTTTCTGTGACAATGGTCCTAACTAAATAACTGAAGCTGCCTAACTAAATAATTTGAAGCTGCTTGTTTCTAAAAAGGAATTTTGTGTTAAATATATGATGTGATTGAAAAATATTAGAAACTTAAATTTTCTAAGAATTAATTTTAAAAATATACTGACACTTTAGTATTACACAATAAGTGAAAGAGGTTTAGAAGAAAGTTCAACTTTAGTCACAGATGATCGAGACCTCTTATAAAGGATTTAATTGTCGACCACCCCAAAGACAAAATCTCTAATATGCACTCAAGTCGGTGGAAGTAGTTTTGCTACAAGTAAACAAAAACATAAACCAAAAACATTATAAGCAAAAAGAAAAGTAAGCAAAACAGACTCAAATAAAGGTAAGAACATATTAACTTATATCTAAAATAACAGAATTTCAGATGTCACATTGACATCTGAAGGGAACAAGCACATCTCTTTGGATGACGAAAAAAAACACCACTCTCTTCCAGGCAAACAAAGTTCAGTTCTGATCAATCAGGTTGCAGCGTAGTTATGGTTCAGTGAATCACATTCCTTTCTACTTTTCTTCTGAACCTTGAATTCCGTGGCTTACCGACACTAACTACCCTTTGTTGTGCCAGCCCTCACCACCCACTCATCGGCCAACCTTGCCAGGCCAGCCCACGAGGATCCGCCTTCCCTGACTACTGCGGCACCGGCATCCCTGGCTTCTGCTGCTCGCTCCCTCAGCGCAGACCCCTCCTCGGATTCCAGCAGCAGTCGGACACATCTCTCTACCTCGGCTGCGCCCACTAGACCGTCTGTGCCTTCTTGAACGGCAATGGCCAGACCCATCTCCTTCACCAGCAAAACCCGGTTAATGCGTTGCTCAGCATATAGCGGCCACGCCACCATGGGCACGCCTGCTATTATGCTCTCCAGCACCGAGTTCCACCCACAGTGCGTCACGAACCCGCCAACCGCTTCATGGCTCAGCACCCTCACCTGCGGCGCCCACGACTTGACCACCAGCCCCTTGCCGTGAGTCCGCTCCAAGAACCCTCGTGGCAGCAGCGCTTCAAGGTCTGGGTCTTCTGACGCGAGAGCCGGTCCTGGCCCTCTGGCTGGGCCTCGAACCACCCAAAGGAACCCTTGACCACTGCGCTCCAGCCCATCCGCGATCTCCGCGAGCTGATCCACAGAGAAACGGCCTAGGCTGCCAAAGCACAAGAATACCACGCTACGGTCCGGTTGAGAGTCGAGCCAGTTGAGGCACTCGGCATCACTGTCCATCTTCTTCTCGGCCGTGATCACGGGCCCGATTGTGTGGAGGGGAGGCGTGGATCCATTCGGCGTGCACAGGCCGTCCGAGATTGCTTGGAGCGCCCGCGGCTCCAGCGCGTCAAAGGTGTTCAATATGATCCCTTGAGCTCGGCACATCTGGGATGAGGATTCTAGCAAGCAAAAGTACGTGTCTTCACGGTCCAGCATGGGAAGAGGCATATCCCGGGATGGCAACGGGGGGATGCCGGGGATATGCAAATCCACATTGAGATGACGGAAGCTGACGTCTGACCGGCGATGCAGCTCGTTGTGGTACAAGCAGGATGCTAGTGCTCCAGCAGGGGAAGTGAAGTAAACATACACGGGTGAGCCCAGGTTGGCAGCGGCGACGCTTATGGAGGCGACGCAGAAGAAGTCGACGACAATGGCTAGGATGGTAGAGGACTTGGAGATGAGCTCCAACTTATCCTTGACGTGGGGGTTGCAGGCGTTGAGGAATTTGAAGACGAGAAGCTCGTGGTGCTGGGCATTGTGATCTTGATGGGAGAAATCGAGCGGCTGGGGAAGGTAGTGGAAGGAGATACCGAGATCGGAGGACTCGATGGCGTTGATGTAAGGGGTGGGGTTGCCGAGGTTGAAGGGAGGGGAGGCGATGAGGATGGTGACGGGGAGGCGGAGGCGGAGGTGAATCAGCTTGCCGAGCTCCACCATGGTGATGAGGTGGCCCATGCCTGGGGAGGGATACAGAACCACCGTCCGCTGCTGCTGCTGCTTCATCTTTCCTCAGTCAACCTCACTAAGGCTGCTGCAGCGTTAAGGCAAACTCTCCAGCTCCAGCCTGTTTATAAGCTACGGAAGGATAGGTCAGGCCGTTCAGCTGATGTGCTCCTGTTGGCCGGCACGTTCGCTGGTGCCAGAATTAGACAGTGATACTATTGTCCTGTGAAAGCTTTTCAAAATAACGCTTGTGGAACAACGACAAATTTCCGACCAAAGTGGGTTGGTGGTGGTCCCTTCCATTGGAGAAAGAATGAAGAATGTTACGAGACAAATCTAGACCCTCATGTCATAGCATCCCTTGCTTAGACAGCTAGGTTATTACAGCACCTGAAAGACCAAAATTATGAATCATCATGTTGGAGTAAAATCTATTCATAAACTAGATGTTATTCAACACTATGGACTCTTTGAATCCATGGAGCCAATATTTCCATTTGGAATTGTTAGCTCTTATGACAAGTGGGCCATGACAATTGGGACCTATCGAATAAGAGATTGACAAATGATCGATTCTGTATACTCCCCAGCTTTGCAGTCCGGTAATGAAAGATTGGTTACCTGATTGTCCTTATACCAAAGAATGCCAGAACAGAAAAAGCCTGCTGCAGTTTTTCCTAAGGCAATTCTAACATATAGCCATTCCCCAAAGAGATTTTCCAAAACGGACTGAACGCCTTAGATTGCAACCAAAGATTAATGATGCAACTTCTCTTGGCATTCATTATATGTTATGAAGGTTTTCAGATATGGATCCAAGTTTCAGCTGTAGAGGTTCAAAACATTGCAAGGAGACTGTACATGGGGACAAGTAGTGATGCAAATGTTAAATGTAGCAAGTGAAGGGACTGGGTGTGATAAGACAAATTGTCCGAAAAAGTGCAGCTACATCCATTTTCAGTTGAATGGAAGGGAATCCTCACCTCCTTCCCCCAGCAGCCAGTGTCCAAAGTGGTGTTAAGATTTGGGTTGTTCTATGATATAGCATTAACTTAGTGTCGTGCATGCCACTTTTTGCTGTTGAGAAGAGTAGCTAGCACCCACATTAATCAAAATGAGGGTGCATTGTTAGTAAGCCATTTAGGCCGACCAGCTATATTATGCCCCTTAGGGCTTGGGTTCATCCATTTGTAATATACATTTTATACTTGAAATTGGATATTTATCATAATTGCTTGTTTTCACTTGTGTAACGTGCAGGTACATCCTCCAAGTGGGTGAAGTTTTGGGTGGGAGCTTCGGCTCTCTTTGGGTGCTAGGATGAAATACTCCTCCTTCACACTTCAAAGAGCTTTAAAATTGCAAATTATTTGGGTCATGACAAACAGTTAAAAGGCTTTTGCTGATGAAATTTTAACGTTGCCAAAACTGCAGGACCGATCATCACTCCTAAGGATCCTGATATAAGCTACACTCTCGGACCCTGCATTGGGATACTTAATTGGCACATATTTTTATAGTGAATGTACAGGGCCAGTTTAAGCAGCAGAATTAAGGAGTTGTATGTATCCGCTTGAGTTTTTGCCATAAGATCCTTTGAAAAGCTTTCATACATTTTATTTTTATTTTAAGCAGCAGAATTAAGGAGTGCAATACAGTTTAGCCTCCCACTTGCGGTGATTGGTTTTTACCAGAATTTGAGTACAATTTTCACTTGATTTTAGTTTAATATATTTTTAAGATCATATCCTAAAAAATTGGACACCATGTTTGTCGACAATATTACAATGACATTAATACTTTTACCTTATAAATGGATTGCCTCCCACACATGACCCAATAGTCAATATATAACGAGATCATGAAGGGCAGAAAGATAAAAATGTCGATTACTGAAGAACGTCTCGATCCATTGCTTATGTAAAAATTTTGTCAGGGGTAGATAAACTTTCTCCACATGATATTAATTAAATGTTTGTTTCTATGATATTCTACAACACAGGAAAGGTAGATTTATTTGATGGTAACTATTGTCTTTATATACAGTTCCCTTTTAGCTATAGTTTGACATCATGAAATTGTGGAAGGAATAGGTGGAATGGGAAATTTGCTTCTCATTCCATTTTTTTCATCGTGTGTGATGAAATGAGATGTTAACTCCAGGAAAATTTAGTCGCTCGTTTGATGGAATGGGAAGCAGCCGTCGGGAAAAACCGCTATTTTCTGCTAGAAACACAAATACTTTTACAATATGACAGATCCTACAACATTTCTTCATCACATGGGACAATTAAAAACGTCTCATGCACTTAAACCCACTGTATTCAATATTCATTAACCTTAATAGGTCAATTAAAAATTTACCTATAAAAGGACTCCCTTTCGTCATGATAATTCCAATTATGGGGAAATAATTCTCACAATATTGACATTACGATGAGTTCGTGATCCTAGCAGCTAGAATTCTTACTCTCCCTTTGCCATCGTTGATAAGCAATTGAACACAACTGAAATCATACCAATAGTCCCAACCCTATAAGGCAAGAACCTGTTTCAAATCATCTGATAGTTTTTGCAACCTTTTTTGGTGTCACCTATTGGATCTAGGATTTCACCGCATGGATTTGATGTCTGACTGCTAAAAACAAGTTCACTGTTGGAAAAAATCAGATCAGATTTGGATTCAATTTAAATAAATATCTGATCAGATTCAGTTTTGGATTCAAATTCAAATTCAGCTTTAAATAAATATCATATATGTAATATATATACATTTTGAAACTTGGTTCTTAATAGTTCCTAATGCAGTTCAAATTCTAAAGTGAATCTAAAAATTGGATTTGGATTGGATTTGAATTGCACATATAAAACAGTTGACTGAAGGTATGGCAAACTGAGCTCAGCTAGTAATTAACTAGCTACATAAACAAGAATTTATTTTCAAAGTCCTCGTTCTAATTGTGTGTGGATGACATTGTAGCCATTGGACTCAAGGATCCAGTTGAGTATATATTAGCTATGGGAAATCCAGTCTGATATTGTAACACCCAAAATTAGCTCTCTCTCTCTCTCTCTCTCTCTCTCTCTCCATATCTATATATATATATATATATATATATATATATATAACACCCAAAATTAGCTCTCTCTCTCTCTCTCTCTATATATATATATATATATATCACGATCTGTCTTAAACAGATGTAGGCTCTATATGATGGCTACTGAGGTCACAAAGGCTAATCAAATAATTGCTTGTACAATTTAGCATATAGTCAAAATTTAGCATATAATCAATCAGTCTTAAGCAGATAATGGGTCTTCTTTTGAAATTTTGGCGCACACATGGAAATATCACATGCATTTGGGACTAAAATAAACTTTTAATATTTACAGTGTATGCCTCAAGATACACTGAACCGGGTATGAGTCATATGCAGATATTTTTTGACAGGGAAACCAACACAACCAAAATCATAATTCTGAATAAATGTGTGAACTACAAAGCTAGATTGTGCTTCCAAGCCTCAACTGCATTTAATCGGACCACCTGAAAAGCAAGAAATTTAAAATTGTAAGTACACAACTGTTCTCGGTGGGTGTGTCCCTAGTTTGATTGTATTAAATGAGTTCATAAATGACTAGGACTAATTGAAAGTAGTATGTGCATATATAGTATGAACATCATGTCCCAGGCATAATAAACAAGCTTGAGCTAACCAAACATGAACATGATTAAAATGAGCATATCAAACTCATTTAGTTTTTACCCTTAAATCATGCAAGGCACAATGACAAGACATTTTTTTAAAATTATTTATTAATTTCATAATTTCATTGGTTTTATGACCGTGCGTCACCTCAGTGTTGTGCCTCCCATAAGGGTAACATGTACCGTTTCAAGAAAAATATGTACAGTTAGCACCAATATATTATGCTTTATGTTAAACAAAATAAATATGTCTACCTAGCTTTGAAACTCATCATGCATTTAACTAATGTTAATCTCATGCTTTCGTCAATATGATTCAATGTCACTCACACAAGAAATAAGTGCTTTAGACATGCTTTTCAAAGGCATGAAAATTAAAATTGTACATATAATTGACAGCACATCTCGGGGTTCCGATTAATCATACAAGTAAATCACAAAGCAACTGTGCTACAAGTAAGTTCGCACAATGTATATCATCAGAATTACCTTTACCCATCGCATTATTCATTTAACCATCTGAATTCAAACTTATATAAAACACATTATTAGGAAGAATGGGGCACCACACATGACTTGAATGGCACCATAGATTCTTCTAAATTTTAAAGTTCTAAGTTGGGTAGTTAATTGAAACTCGTCTATTCATATTCTACATATTCAATTGCTCAATTTCACTTAACAGTCCAATCTTAATTCACATGAACCTTAATTGGGGTTGTTTTAATCTAAAATCTAAACCGAAAGGTGGGCTTCCGTAAATTAGGTGAAATCCAATAATTTAATGAGCAGAAAGAGTGAGAATTGATATTTGGAAAGGCGTGCTACCTTCCAACCATTTCCCATCCCAGAAATCAGAGTCTCGTCCATTCAAATCTCTAGTTAATTCCAAACTAAAATAAAAAGGAGAATAAAAATTTGAAAAGGAGAGAAACCTGCATGGTTGGCCCTGCCACACGTTTCACCATCCTTTTTGGCAAACTTTTGGTCATTCGACAATAATCTTCAGCAGGATGTTAACATACATGTACCTTTATATACATATTGATTACATTGTGTATAAATATGCCCATATGTGCATGTAATTCTGTATATTCTTCCATGGTTTCTTTTTTTTTATTTGTTTTGTTTTTATGCTCCATAAAGCAGCATTGAGCTCATTGTTGACTAGCTCTAATGACTAGATTTCTAGCCATCGGAATTATTCCAACAATTAGCTCACTTGCTTCCACTATAAATAGAACACTCCCTCTTCTTTCTATTATTATTCTTTGTTCTAGGTTTTCGTCCAATTTCTGTTCATTGAAATATCCAGATCATATTCAATAAAAATTTCAATTTACATTTCCTTGTTTGCCAACACCAAGTGTTTGAGAGATTGTTCTTAGGTTATTTTAGCACAGTAACTTGGGATTTCATTACAACTTCAACATCAAGGAAAAACATACACATCATCAAGAATTACAAGAAAATACAGAATTTACAATTAGCACTACAAGAAAACAAACATTTCATGCTCAGATAATCTATCACTAAATGTTATCTGTGATGCAGATGCTTTATGACAAAGCAAGCCACTAGAAATCCTGCCAGTATTGCACTGATGCAGGAAGTGCATCATTGATTGGTCATCACTAATGCAACTGATGCAGTACTGACCAGACATCAGCCAAAGAAATCACTATAAACATCAATGTTGATCAAACATGACTAGTAGTTATTCTGTACAAAAACATAAAGGTCACAATTACTGTAGAGCAACTAACATGAGGAACATGACGTCTGAATGAAATAGTGGTGATACCAATTCATATAGATCAAAAGAAGAATCTACAATTATGAGATGAATGATCTTACAAGGAAGCTATATTCTGCTACTTACTAATTCCATATAGGATCACACCTTCCACATTGATGTCTACAAAATTTGCAATTTCCATTAGATAATGCCTATGACACCCTTCAATTTTAAAGCAATAAATAGATAGACAAAACTACAAAAGCGCTATCAAAATGAATATCTAGCTTACATGCCAATGCTACTAAGATTCTCAAATTCTGGTGGGATGGATCCATGTTTCCTATCATTTGCTTCAAATACATCTGAACTCTGAAGGCATTACATGCATCTCTCCTTTCTAAATTAAATCAACAACATAATTGTGAGCCTGAAGGAAGTTTTGCAAGTCTCAGAATAAATAGTGCCAAGGCTTCAAAATGGGTAAATTTTTTTAATCATGAGAAGCTTTATGTGAAATAACAGATTTTATAATTAAACATTTGTTCATGACAGAAAATAATAGCTAGCTCTTAAAAATAGGCCCAAAAAAGTTAGCCAACATAGATTCTTTTGTAAATTCAATATTGTTATCCTAATAATAATGTAAAAGAAAGAGACAGAAATAGCAGAAAAGATACCTCTTGGAGGATTTCATGTTCATAATTTGATCCGTTCAGACTCCAAAGCCTTATAAGCAGTGTAAAGCATTCAGCCACTTCACATTCAGATGGTCCCAGAGCAGCATCTATGCCATGTTGAACAAAATCCTGAAGTCGCCATTATATGGTACATGAATTTTAGCCCCAATCATGCATCTCTCTCGCCCTCTCAAACAAAGATCAAATGAGATATGGACCCACTGTGAAACTACTGCTTTTTCTCTATGTCACATTCAGCCATTTCACATAAACTTCTCACCGACATGAAGAAAAATTCTTCAATTTCTAATTAAAGTTCGCCATTATATGGTACACGAATTTTAGCCTCAATCATGCATCTCTCTTGCCCTCTCAAACAAAGATCAAATGAGATACGAATGCACTGTAAAACTACTGCTTTCTCTCAAATAAAGCTTAAAGCAGGTATGGACCCACTGAAAACTAATGTTGCAAGAGGACAAGACAGTGAGGCTACATTTGTACTGTGCAATAGATGGTACTCAGATGGATGAAGCCAACGAAACCAGCAGCATGTTTTTTTGAGATTGCCAGGTAGAATATGGCATCTGCAAAAAGAGACAAAACTAATCAGTCCCATACACCATAAATATCGAAACGTGAAAACGAAGCCAAAAGTTACAGTTTTTATTTTTTACCAGATCACCACCATGCGAAAGCTTAGAAGGTAAAAGCCAAAACTGCATTTTATCAGTGAGTAACTTGGGCTCCGCCATTGCTGCACCTTGAAGCGAGAAGAAACAGATCTCATCGACGTTATCAGGAAAAAGAAAAAGAAAGTAAAGAAATTCCAAATTATAAATAAAAGAAGTTTGGAAGAGCAACACCGACCTCCTTCTAAAGTTTGACCAGACATTTGCACTCTTTGCTCAAGCACATAGGCTGCAGCATTCAAGGCATATCAATGGTAGCAGCTACAACTGCCTTAATTTTTCTAGGACCTGTTTCATTGACCCTGACTGTAAGTAGCTCGACCGTGCACATATTTGCAACCTTAAGCATCCCCATCAATTTCTGTTGCGGCCATGTTTCCCAGATCCCTTGATAGAAGAACTCTGATGGACTCTCTTCCTTTAGTAGGATGTTCCCCCATGCAACTATGTTAAAACCATTTCCCTATTCTGAAAATGAAGGATCCAATGACCTCTTACCTGATAGCATTTCCAACAGTACCAGCCCGAAGCTATAGAACATCAGCCTTATCTGAGACCCTACATATAGTTGCATAGTCAGTTGCTACGTATCCGAATGTGCAAGAACATTAGTGGTAGCATGGGTTTCTGATACTTCAAGCAGCCCTGCAAGACCAAAATCAGACAAATATGCATTCAACTCATTATCAAGCAAGATGTTACTGGGCTTGACATCCCAATGAACGATGTGGGGGACACAGTCATTGTGAAGATATACCAATGCATTTGCAATGTCAAGAGCTATTTTGCGAATTAAAGGCCAGAGGAGGTTCTTCTTTGACCTCTTGTGAATGAAGCAATCTAGATTGCCTCCTGGTAGATAATTGTAGATCAAGAAAGTCTCCTTCTCCCCCATGTGGTACCCAATTAGAGTAGCAAGATTTTCATGCCGAATTCTTCCAAGAGTTCTAATCTATCCATCAAACTGTTTGAGACCCTGGAACCTGCCAAATGAAAGCCTCTTTACTGCAAATAGAAAATCAGGAGCTACTTCAGCCTTATATGTTGCCCCCAACTCCTCCTGTTCCAATCAAATTAGCAACCCTGAAGTTCCCCGTTGCTCTTACAACATTGTCATAACCCAGGCCGACAAAATTGCTGGTAAATGTGACGACTAGCTTTCTTTTCTGATTTGAAAGTTTGATATATCCCTTCTTGCCACAGTACAGGACCAAGAGAAGGACTAGGAGAGTTAATACTATAGCAGAAGATGAAGTAACCGCTATCGTAGCTCCCATGCCCAGTAATGGATGTAGATCTCTTTTATCTGGAGGAATAGTTGGAGGTTCAATTGGTGTTGGAGAAGAATGATATGTGCATTGATGCAAAGCTATCACAGTTAATCCTATGTCACATGAGTGCGGGTGCCGGAGCGGCACATCCCAAAAAATTTAAGTGCGGCAGTGCGGCGAGGGTATTTTATTATTATTATTATTATTATTAATTTATTACATATATAACAGAATAAGAATGTATATATTATTATTACAATTCAGTTATTAATGTATACAACATACTTGCATAGAAAAATATGAGAACAACATATATTATATATAATATATTATATATAGTAATTTAGTAATATGACATACTAACAGTCTAACATAAAACATAAAAAATTGATAGAATCATAGAAGCAGAAATTGAAAATTTGAAAATTAAAACTTCAAAAGAACAACACTAACCCGAGCTGGTCGGCTGCATAATGAATATATAAAAAAGCTTATATTATATAATATAAGTTAATAACATTACAATATATCACTATGCAAAGTATATATGCACGGTTGCATATGTACACGACTGACAATATATATTTGTTAGTTGAACTTTGAAACTTTTATAGTAAGCTCAAGAACAACTAAACAACGACTCGAGTTTGACGCGAGTCGGGTGCGTGTCTGAAATGGACAAATATAGTCTGGTGCGGCTGACCGCATCCAACTCATTAACATCAACTACTTGGAAAATTTTGAGTTCTCGATTATTTATTCAAAATCAAGAATTAAAAAAAAAATAAAAACAAAATTTATAAAAAATTGTAATATTTTATAATATTTTAAGTGAAAATTTGAAGAAGAACAGATAATAAATCTCAAAAACTATTTTGAAAGTTTTACAAATATTTGACAAAAAAATAAAGAATACGTAAGTCAATATTTCAAAAATTTTGTAAAATTTTCATGTCAACCAAGATCAAAATTTTTTTTTAAATGATTAATAAAACTTTTAGAAAATTTAAATTTGAGAAAAGATTTACCACAAGTTTACATACACATATGAGTTTAAAACAAAAAACTGCTCACCAGTATGAAAGATTTATAGAAAAAACTCATACATTTTTTAACTAATTTACTCCTACTTCAAAATTGTCAAAGTTTTACACCTAGTTCAAAGTCATAAAAATTTGAGAAAGAGGAATTTTCACAAAGTTAAATATTCCTATAAATTTGAGAGAATCTTACTTTGGATCAGAACTTGTAAAAAAAATGACGAAGCTTTTTACAAATGTTTAGAAGAAGAAAAGTGGATCACATACTATTTTTCAAAAACTTCATAAAAATTTTATGTCATTAAAAATCAATAAATGCTTTTAAAAAGTTTGATATAAAAATCTATGGAATTCAAGTTCTCTAAAATTTGCTTACAATTTTAAAAATATATGTGAATTCAAACTT
This sequence comes from Nymphaea colorata, assembly GCF_008831285.2. Taxonomy (NCBI): domain Eukaryota; kingdom Viridiplantae; phylum Streptophyta; class Magnoliopsida; order Nymphaeales; family Nymphaeaceae; genus Nymphaea; species Nymphaea colorata. Next base: position 24,198,118 of record NC_045139.1, on the reverse strand, counting down.
CAGAAATGTTTCCAACTCTTATTTCAAAAATCATGAAAATTTGACAAATTAAAATGTTACAAAAGTAAATAATTGTAAATAATTACTGAATTTTACAATATTTTGGTGAAAACTTTGGAAATAACTCATAATAAAATGCAAAAAGTTAGAGAAGGTCTTCAAATGTTTGACAAAAAAAATAGCATGAAAATCTTTTTTTCAAAAACTTTATAAAATGACCAAAAATATTTGATATCAAAAAATTTGCAAAACTTATTAAAAAAGAGTAAAAAAGTACGCAATCTGTTTTTCAAAAACTTTTACAAAATATCTATGTAATCAATATGAAGAAATGTTTTCAAAAAATTTGATCAACATCTTCGAAAATTTAAGTTTCATAAAATTATATATGAGTGCAAAACTTTACGAATGCTCATTAAAATAAAGACGTATAAAAATATAAAAAAGTTTGAAATGTCTTATATTTTTGGTTCAAAAGTGCAGAAAATATCACAAAAAAATATTCATCAAATTTAAAATTTGTAAAAGTTTAAGACACTTAAAATTTAAGAAGAGCATATAATCATTGCAAAAAAAAAGTAAGATGTCTTTGTAAATATATAGCAAAATATGAAAAACAAGAGGCAGTTGTTTTTTAAAAATGTTGTAGTTCATAAAAGTCCTTCAAAATATAAGTTTAACCAAAATTTTATCATAAATTTATAAGAATGAATGTGTACAAAGTTTTATGAATGTTCACGATTGTCAAAGCTAAAAAAAATGCAAAAAAACAGCTTGAAATTTTTCGTCCTCATATTTTAAGTCATGAAAATTTGAGAAAATTTCAAAAGTTAAGTTTAACCAAAATTTTATCATAAATTTACAAGCATGTATAAGTTTAAAGTCTTATGAATTTTCACGATTCTCAAAGGTTAAGAAAAAAGCAAAAAAACAGTTTGAAACAATGTTATTTGTATCGTACGATTCGGACGCGTATTGTACGATACGTATCGTTTGTATCAACAAAAACGATACGACACATGGTTTGCACACGATACGCGTGCATATCGCACGCGTATCGTGTGATACAGGGACGGTATCGCACGATACGGGCGATACACCCCTGTATCGTACGATACGGGGGTAAAATGAAAAAGAGGCCCGACGGCCCCTTTTTGCATCTTTTTTTAAAACCTACGCTCCTCTCTCTCTCTTCTATTGTTTCTAAACACTGCAAGAGACGTGGGAGGGAGAGATTTTCTCCATTTGCATCAAGATTTTCCGGTGAAGAAGCTTTATTTCTTGTTGTGGGGAGTCTCGGGACGGTGGGAAGCTTGGAGAAAGAGGGTTTTTGGTTTCTAACACCAAGAAGGTAAGAAATAACTCATTTTTACCATTGAATCGTTCATTTCTCTTATTTCCTACATTTATTTGTATGTTTTTACTTGTTTTGTGAAGATTTAATGTCGGATCCTGCATGGCAGTGGTGTACAAGGGTGAATCCCAAAGATAGGTTAAGAGTTAAGTGCAATTATTGTAAGCAAATCATATCAGGAAGGATCTCTCGCTTTATAAAATATGGTAACTATGTCTATATGTTTTGACTTCTGAGTTCTGAACTTATGAATTGTGATGTAATCGAATACTCTTCGGCTGCTTAGTATGTTATTTTTGATTTTTGAATGTTTGATTTCTTATTTTGGAATGTGTTGTTCATATTCATACATCATAAGTTCATAGTTCATACTTCATATACATGAATGATGAATGTTCCTTTAAATACATTTTTCTTGAGTTTTTCTGAGTTTTACTTGTTTTTTCGGATTTTTTTAGATTTTTTCTGATTTTTCTTCTATTTTTTATCAAATTTTAATATTTTTTTACAAATTAAAAAAATAATTTTACGATACGTTACGATACGTTACGCGATACGATACGGCAGTGATAACATTGGTTTGAAATGTTTCATACTCTTATTTCAAACGTCATGAAAATTTGAAAAAAAAAAAGTTAACAAACTTCAAAAATCGAAAAAAATTGCCAAACTTTATAACATTTTAGGTGAAAACTTCAGAAATAGCACATAAGAGAAGCAAAAAATTAGGAAGCTTTCACAAATGTTTCACCCAAAAAAAAGAAAGAAACATTTCAAAACCTTATAAAACTTCATGTCAACTAAAATCAATAATTGTTTTTTCTATGTTTGGTAAAAGTCTTTCAAAATTTAAATTTGGTCCAAATTTTTCGCACAAGTTTACAAATATGTATGAGTTCAAAACTTCATTAATGTTCAAGAGTGTCAAAGATTTAAAAAACCCAAAATGGTTTCAAATGATTCCAACTTCGAGTTAAGAAATAACGAATTTGTAAGAAAAAACATTAATAAAGTTTAAACATTATAATAACACTTTATAATATTTTGAGTTAAAACTTTATAATCAATGAGCAATTAATTGCAAAAAGATCATGAAGTTCTGCAAATATTAGGGGAAAGAAGAAAAGAGCATGACAATTTACTTTTCAAAAAGTTCGTAAGATTTCAAGTTTATAAAAATTAGGGATTGGTTTTCAAGAGTATCAGTTGTATATATGTTATGTACAAACATATTGATTACCTATATATGTATGTATGTGTGCATATAATTCTTCTTCCTTTCTTTTATTTTTCAATTTTTTTATTTTCTTTTTGTTTTCTATTGCTTCTGACAAGGTCCAATAACTTGATTTCTAGCCGTTGGAACTAGTCCAACAACAACCTATCTTGTTTCTTCTACAAATAGAGGACTCCTTATTCTTTCTATATTTATTCTTTGTTATGGGTTTTATCCCAGTTCCTTGTAATATTTTTTATCATATTCGATAAGATTTTCTACTCCAATTTCTCTTGTTTGTCCACCAAGTATTTGAGAGACTGCACTTACCTTGGATTTCATTACATGGTATTAGAGCCATGGTTGGGCTTGTAAATCTGATTGACTTTTGCTATCCAAGCTGGTCTTGGAGATCTGTCTCTGTGTTGAATCAAAATTGCTTGCCATCCATTCGACGAAATTTCCATAAATGAAAATTGCAGAATTTTGAGTTAAAAGTGCTGCTATTTCTTCATAGACCAGCACAACAAATTGTTATTTACCCTGAAGAAAATTAAGATCCACATTATTCTCCAAGGTGCGCACTTTCCTTTCTTGTCTCTCATTTGTTCTCCAAGGTTTCCACATTATCTCTTATTTTTTGGCATACTTTCATGGTATTGTTGAGGTAATCTATTCTACAAGGAGCTACCTCATATCTCAAACTAAATTTGCTTCTAGTACTATTGAATGTTCAGATATCACAAATGATAAAATAGTGATCACTCCTGAAGCCCTTGGTGGTGAAATTGAAGATCAATGACGGAGAACCTTTGAACAATCCTATACCATATAGACAATTTATTGGAGCATTATCTTATCTCACCATAACAATACTAGATATAGCTCACGTTCTTCATGTAGTGAACCTTGATATGAGAGTTATACTGAATTGTTAGACATGTTAAGAATACTATCAATAATGGACTATTTTAACTTCATTGTCATGTCAAGATGTCACTGCATATATATATGCTGATCAGGGAAGAGACCCCAATGATCATCACTGGTTTCTGTGTAGTCCTTAAAAATTTCTTGATACTTTGAAGGTGTAAAAAGTAATAAAAGATCTCTATTTCTTCAAATGAAGCTAAGTATCAATCAACGGCAACAACCACCACCGAACTTGTCTAGATAAGAAGACATGGGTATACAATTAATAGCACCAATAAAATTGTCTTGTGACAACAAAGGTGTCATTTACATGTCTAGCAGTCGTACTCTTTATGAACAAACTAAACATATTGAAATGGGTTGTCATTATATGCAAGAAGAATGTCTAAGCAAGACCATTGAGATCCCTTTTGTGACCTCAGAATTTCAACTGGTAGACTTCTTCACCAAAGCTCTTACTACCTCACGTTTCACCATCCTTTTTAGCAAACTTTTGGTCATTCGACAATAACCTTCAGTACGATGTTAACATAAATGTACCTTTATATACATATTGATTACATTATGTATGTATATGCCCATATATGTGCATCTAATTTTGTATATTCTATCATAGTTTCTTTTTTTTTTTTATTTGCTTTTGTTTTTATGCCCCATAAAGCAGCATTGAGCTCATTGTTGACTAGCTCCAATGACTAGATTTCTAGCCGTCGGAATTAGTCCAACAATTAGCTCTCTTGCTTCCACTATAAATAGAACACTCCCTCTTCTTTCTATTATTATTCTTTGTTCTAGGTTTTCGCCCAATTTCTGTTCCTTGAAATATCCTGATCATATTCAACAAGAATTTCAATTCACATTTCCTTGTTTGCCAACACCAAGTGTTCGAGATATTGTTCTTAGCTTATTTTAGCACAGTAACTTGGGATTTCATTACAACTTCAACATCAAGGAAAGACATATACATCATCAAGAACTACAATAAAATATAGAATTTACAATTATCACTACAAGAAAACAAACATTTCATGCTCAGATAATCTATGACTAAATGTTATCAATGATGCAGATGCTTTATAACAAAGCAAGCCACCAGAAACCCTGCCAGTATTGCACTGATGCAAGAAGACCCTGCCAGTATTGCACTGATGCAGGAAGTGCATCATTGATTGGTCACCACTAATGCAACTGATGCAATACTGACCAAACATCAGCTATAGAAATCACTATAAACATCAATGTTGATCAAACATGACAAGTAGTTATTCTGTACAAAAACATAAAGGTTACAATTACTATAGAGCAACTAACATGAGGAACATGAAGTCTGGATGAAATAGTGGTGACACCAATTAACATAGATCAAAAGAAGAATCTGCAATTATGAGATGAATGATCTTACAAGGAAGCTATATTCTGCAACTTACTAATTCCATATAGGATCACACCTTCCACATTGTTATCTACAAAATTTGGAATTTCCATTAGATAATGCCCATGACACCCTTCAATTATAAAGCAATAAATAGATAGATAAAACTACAAAAGCATTATCAAAATGAATATCTAGCTTACATGCCAACGCTACTAAGATTCTCAAATTTTGGTGGGACAGATCCATGTTTCCTGTCATTTGCTTCAAATACAATTTCCGAAGGCATTACATTCATCCCAGGCCTCCTTTCTACATTAAATCCACAACATAATTGTGAGCCTGAAGGAAGCTTAGGAAGTCTCAGAATAACTAGTGCCAAGGCTTCAAAATGGGTAAAAGTTTTTAATCATGAGAAGCTTTATGTGAAATAACAGATTTTATAATTAAATATTTGTTCATGACAGCCAATAACAGCTAGTTCTTAAAAATAAGCCCGAAAAAGTTAGCTAACATGGATTTCTTTGTGAATTTAATATTATCATTCTAATATTAATGTTGAAGAAAGAGACAAAATAGGAGAAAAGATACCTCTTGGAGGATTTCATGTTCATAATTTAATCCATTCAGACTTCAAAGCCTTATAAGCAGTGTAAAGCATTCAACCACTTCACATTCAGATGGTCCTACAGTAGCATCTATGCCATGCTGAACAAGGCCTTCAAAACAGAACAAGCCAGTATCTTGAAGAGTGAGTATCTTACAAAACAACTAAAAACACAGCAATCTCTCTTGAAGTGAACCAAGTGACAGAATAGTATGACTTAAACACACACGCATTCACAACCCATCTAGCAATTATGCTAGAAAACGATTTCACAAGCACCGGAAGCATCTAAAGAACATAATTGCAGCCTAAGTTTCAAGAACTTCTGATATGGTGTTATCTAGCTGCTGCAAAAAATTGCTTTAGGCTGCGTTTGATTACAAGGGGATAACCGGTGGAGCGGTTGAAATTCGTACGGCCGCATTAAATTTTTCTTGTTTGGTGTTGAGTGCATCAAACGCGGAGAAATTTACCCCGCAAAAGTGGTACGACAGCGGTAAATTTCATCCGCAAAAAAGTCGGAGACGTCCAACTTTTTACGAGGGTAAATTTCATCCGCTCTTTCCCCTCTGTCGCCTCTTCCCCTCTCTCGTTTTTCTCCTCTCTCAGTCGTCTCCTCTCTTGCTGCCTCTTTCCCCTCCGTCGCCTCTTCCCTTCTCTCGTTCCTCTCCTCTCTCAGAGCCTCTCCTCTCTCGCTGCCTCTTTCCCCTCTGTCGCCTCTTCCCCTCTCTCGTTCATCTCCTCTCTCACGATTCCCCTTTTTTCACTTCCCTTGCTCTCATCGCCTCTTCCCCTCTCTCGTTCCTCTCCTCTCTCACGATTCCCCTTTTTTCACTTCCATTGCTCTCGCTGCCTCTTTCCCCTCTGTCACCTCTTCCCCTCTCTCGTTCCTCTCCTCTCTCGCTGCCTCTTCCCCTCTCTCGTTCCTCTCCTCTCTCACGATTCCCCTTTTTTCACTTCCATTGCTCTCGTTGCCTCTTTCCCCTCTATCGCCTCTTCCCCTCTCTGGTTCGTCTCCTCTCTCAGAGCCTTTCCTCTCTCGCTGCCTCTCTCAGAGCCTCTTCCCCTCTCTCGTTCCTCTCATCTCTCACGATTCCCCTTTTTTCACTTCCATTGATGCTCTGTTTGGTGGGTGCCTACTATGCTTTTGTGAGGAACCCAGTGAATGACTGGAATACATTGTGAATTGCTGTTTTTTTCAGTTTGATTCATGGGACTTGCTGATATCATGAATGCCTTTACTTTTTGCAAGATCAACTTCATCTTGCTCCTATTATTTCTGTTGTTTCATGCTTTGTTAATACTTTAACTAGATGTTGTATGAAAACTCGTATGAAAAGGTCTTCTTTGCTCTGGTGCGTTCATGTGTTATTTTTCTATTTTGTAATTATATTTTTTCTTCATTTGCGTGCGTGTAGTGTTTCTATGTTGTGCAAGGCCTTTCTTGAGAAAAAGATGGAAATCTCAAAGTTTCAATTTCTACTCACGTGAAATTGGAGGAGAACCAATAAAACAATAATTTCTAACGGTCAAGAAAAAAGCTTCTCATGCAAAAACTACCATGTGCATCAAACACAGATAATTTTACCCTGCAAAAAACTTCCATGCAATCAAACAGGGCTTTAAATCGGAAGAGGGTTAAATTTCATCCTGTATTTTTTTTCAGAAAAATTTACCATGGTAAATTTACCACATTAAATTCTTCCTTGCAATCAAACGCAGCCTTATGAAAGTTTTAACATTATATCCTTGTAATACTATTCACAAGCTCCATGTAGGACCATCATATAATCCTGACACTAATTCAATGCAGTAGATGGAGCTTCAGTTGACTGAGAAGAACAGAAGCTAGAAAACCAACAATTGAGGCACCAGTATACAAGCATGCTATGCAGTAATGCAACTATGTGGTTCATGAAGAATATTAATATAACCTGAAATCATCCCCCAAAGTCGGTAACAATCTTTAAAAAATAATAACAAAAAAGCAAAGTCCTTAAGGGCCCGTTTGATGGGCGGGTGAAATTTAACGCGGTAATTTTACCATGGTAAATTTTTCTAGAAAAATTTAGTGGATGAAATTTCACCCTCTTCCAAAACGAGGCCTGTTTGATTGTCGAGTGAAATTTAACGTGGTAAATTTAACCCTGTTTGATGAACATGAAGAATTTAACGTGGTAAATTTAACCCTGTTTGATGCACAGGAAAAATTTAACCTGGAAAATGTTGTTTTTTTTTCTCCTCTCCAATCTGACGTTGGAAGGAGTAGGAATGTGATCTTCCAAAACAACAAAAGATCACCACTCAAATGAATGCCAGAAAAGCTTGTGTCAAGAAGCCAAAACATCTAACGAGAAAGATCATCACTTATCACTGGTTCTTATATGTACAGATTACCCAAACACACCACCAAACGAGAAAGATCATCACCTCATGGAACCACCACCAAGCCAAAACCAATAAACAAAAAATGGACTGCAGAACCCATATATTTCTTCATGAATCATCCCAAAACAAATCACCATACAACCAGTTCATTAAGAGACGACCATTCACATGATATATGTAACAAAAAGCAAAAAGAAATATCTAGCAACACATTACAACAGAAAGCACCTTCTTGAGAGCATCTACAACAGCAAAAGTTATATATTTATTCCCAAAAGCATTAAACAAAAATTGTTGACGAAATGAACTTTAAAAGCATAACGAAGTTTTATCCATTAAAGTACATCTCCACAAAAGTTACATGAGTACGAATCCACAAAAGAGTGTATTTTCTACTAAGAAGAAAAAAAAAAGTTTAATGAGTACATATCCAACAAAGAAAACATGTAATCACAAAACAAGTAATCCAACATTTGTGGCTGCACTTCCGTTCTTCAAACTTCATGTCTTCTATATCATGCTTTGCAATGACATCTTCAGTGAGTGGAGACCTGCGTACTTGCACACCATACTTGTTCTGGAGATACTCATGCATGTGATTTTCTGCTACTTCTAAGGAATCAAACGATCTGAAGATGGCACCCTTGTACCGATAGACTAATGGTTGGCACCGCTCCCAGCTGTCATATATGCCTCGCTCACGCCCTTCGAAAACCACATAGTACTTTCGGCGGGGCATCATCTTCGTTGTCCTGTTGAAAAGAAAACAAATGTCAAACAATCAAACTGAAGAAGTTGTCAACATTTATAAACAAACTTACTATTCAATTGATAATCTGTAAACATTTGAGATGATATAGCTGCTCTCAAAGCATTGTTGCTTCCTCGCTGATGTGTTTGGCTTGCAATTTCAGGTTCGCTTAAGACGAAGTTATCAGTCGAAGGTGCATCTTCATCATCAAATTGCTCGGCATTTGGATTGTGTTCAATTACGAAGTTGTGCAATACACATGTAGCAAGAACGATTTGAGCTTGTTTTTGGAATGGATACTGAACTTGCATTTTCAATATTGGAAAACGACCTTTCAACATGCCAAAAGTTCTTTCTACTATATTTCAGAGTGATGAATGCCTATGGTTGAATAATTCTTCTTCTGTTCTAGGTGAGCGTGCTCCCCGAGTGTTAAACTCAGACATATGATAACGATGTCCTCGATAAGGTGTAAGCAAGCCGACAATGTTTGGATACCCCCCATCAGCCAGATAAAATTTTCCTACAATTGAACAAAATTTATTTCTACATTGATACTTGCTTCTTAAAAGAGTGAATTGGTTGGTGGAACTACGTACCTTCTGGGACAACAAATGGGTCTGTTTCATGATCTAGTGCATTGTACAATACTCTTGAGTCTGTTGCACTTCCTTCCCATCCAGCCAAAACGTAGTGGAATCTAGTATCTAATCCGACTACAACCATGACGTTTTGAGAAACGAAACCTTTTCTATTGCGAAACCTTGCTTGATCTGAAGCTGGGACCCATGCAGGTATATGTGTGCCATCGATTGCTCCTAAACAATTCTATATGACAAGGCAACTAGTTAGTCATGTTGTAGTTTGTCTTGTTGTATGTGTCATGTTGAGTTCAAGATGATGAAATAATGAAATTACCTCAAAATATGGAAAGAATCGTTTAGAATGTCGAATATGTGCTGGCATCATCTCATCATTGGGCCGCCAAACGTAATCCTTACCCAGTATACATATCGCTCGTAGCACTAGGCTGACATATTTACTTATTGTTTGTCCGGAATGTTGAAACGTATTTTGAACAGCACGATTCCGTTCATTATGTCCAATTGTCAAAAGCAATATAGCTACTTGTTCTTCTACGGTAATGTCACGAGCATCCTCTAACAAATTTCTATCCCTTAGAATGTTACACAGTCTCATATATGTATGCCCTTACATACGGAGTAAGTCCAAACAATTTCTAGGATGACCGTGAAGCATAAGTTGGACAAAAGATGTACCAGCATCTCGAAATGGATGAACAATCCTCCTAGATGATGGTTGGTCTTTTAACCAAAAGAAGACAAACACAAAAACCATTCGAATGATGAAAAGCACTCGTTCATCGTCATCTTCGAACATGTCAACATCAATCATTTTGACTAAACTGCATGTACATGTAAGGATGTTTATTGAATAACATAATTTCCAACATGTGTTTCAGCACAACAAAAAAGAAAGGATTGCAGGACAATATGATGATGAAGAACATAAACAGATTGCTTCAATAACAACAATTTCACACTACATGGAAGATCATGGAATTATAAGAAAAACATACAACAATTGTTATTGTGCCAAATGAATCATACAAATAATTCTACTAACAAATATGGAATCTTACCTATAAAGTACCAAGTCTACGCGACAACCATGTTAGCCGGTCTTCAGGTGGAACGTTGAGAAAGATCATGGAATTCGTTCCCTCTCCTAACAGGTCCAGACTCAGCAGTCTTGTATGACTATCTAGTAGCCCTGTGTCCACCATCTTTTGTAAAATTTCACAACATTTGGCATATTGAAACCCTCTAGAAGTATGTGTTAGGGCGTCCACATTTTTAACTATACCATTCAACAAATTGTAATACATGTCATCATTGGTTGACCTATTCCGTTTTGACCTACGTGAACTTGTATTGGTTGTCGGATTCTCAGTTGTAGGAGTTGTAGGTAGTGGCGATTGTAGGGGTGTACCATCATTTGGCGTCTATGTAAATGACTGTTCACTGTCAAACTGCATGTACGAAGGTGAATTCTGGAAAGCAGGTGTAGATGGGAGTGATTCAGTCTCAGCTTCTAGCACGTTGTTTAATGTTACTGCGTTTTGCCCAGTTGCATGAGATTCGCCATATACCTCGGCGAACTCATCATAGTATCTCCATACTTTTGGCCCTCTGTACTTTTTCCTATTTGGATATTTCTGAAAAAATTCATGTGTTCAAATATTGCACAAGCAAATACATGTGAGACAAAACCTAACAGAATTAATTTTATAATTTACCTGAACATAGTCGTTCCATACTTGGGGGTCGACCTCAATGCATTTGTTAATTGGGTCGTAGCCAAACCCACTTGTGTTCAACAGTTCTTTCATCACTGTCAAGTTGGGTTTGGAATACTTCAATTTGTTTTTTATTTTGTCTTTCGTGAATTCTGGACCGAATCTATCCATCATTCCTTTTTCAACAGCTGTGTATGGTTTGGGCTTCAAACCTACGCCGGATTTCATGCCAGGTATGCGTGACTGCTCCACAAGAAGCTGGACTAAGTGGTCCATTTGTGGTTCAGTCCACGTCAAATTTTCTCTTGAATGACCACTATCTTCCATGGTAACGTTTTGTATAATAATTCTTCACTAACAGTTTTATAAATCTAGCATGAACAACAGCATGAACAACAGTTAAAATCTAGCATGAACAACAACATGAACAAAAGGTAAAAAAATATTAGTAGGGATATTAAGGAATGTTGTTTAATGAACAGATCTCAAATATTCTTCTAGAATTGAAGTCCTCACTCTCGCTGCAATGTTAGAGAGTGACTAATGGAGAGTGAGTGTGTAAGTTAACAGGTTAAGTGGTAATAATCAATAACTGACTGTCATGCCAATGTACTAGCAATCTAACTTATCTATTAATCTCCTGAGGTTGTTTTGAGGTTACTCAAACATGAACACTCACTCTTGTAACCAAGTATCACCGTTGACTACAACCCTTATTGACTAGGAAACCTTTATTTAGAATTATGCAGCATTATTTAATCACAAACTGCATCATTCAGTTGATAGTAGTTAAGCCTCAAGACAGTCAATATGCAATCACTAGGTTCTTGTAGAAATATTCCAGCAGCAAAAGAAAGCACACATGCAAACTATTGAATAACTTCCACAAAGAAAAGAAAAATAGCATCCACACGGCAGCAGGAAATTTCTCATTAGAAGCGGCCCGGCATTATGAACTAAGACGTTTTCCAATCAAACAATTTAACCTTAGCAATATCAGTTTAGAACCTTCAAAATACAGGCAAAAATCAAATGGAATCAAAGGAGCGAACTGTAAAACCACTTTTCAGTAAAGCAATGTGTGTGTTGCAGGGAAAATCCTTTACGTAAATCATATTTATTCTGACAAGATGAAACAACCTGAAGACAGGAAGAAAGGGCTAAGAGAGTGAGTGCTTAGCAGTTCTCCCAGTTGTCCACCGTTGTGGCATTTCCCAGTAGACAGGAAGAAAGGGAGAAAAAAATGGTTCGCTTGCATAAAAATGAATAATTCCATTAAGTATGAAAGACTAAATACTAAACTAGTTGCCACCAGCTAGGGTTGTTGCAGAAACGAGGAAACTCCCAACCAACAAGTGTAAAACATACCAATACGTCAAAAATGCCCAAGTCCTTTTGGGTAAATAGCATTAAATAGAACACTTTTCCCCTTCCTTCCTTTTCATTTTCCCAAAGTTACATTCTTTGATAAATAAAGCAGTTGCAGTCCTGGTTTTCCTTTCTCTTTCTCTCACAATGGTTTTCTCTAACTTTTCCTTTTTCTTTCTCTGTCAACGTGTTCCTCCCGTCTGTTGCTTGGTAATACACAGATTTGCATTCAGAACCATGAAATACAAAACAAAACCAAATCCGGCGCAATCTGTCGATTCAGTAACAAAATCGTGTACCAAATTCGACCTTTGATTACTAACAAAAAAGTGGGTTTTGTCGACGAATCTGACAGATCAAATTCACATTCAGATGGAATATCCAATGGAAGCATCCAAGTTGTTCTCTTAGCCATATTACGTTCATCAGCTCACATTGTCAGTGGATTGAGATTGTGAATGGAGATAGCTATTGCAGAATGGAGATGGAACAACCTGATCTATTCTTCCTCCAATGCTAAGGAATGGAAAACTGGAGGGTGTTTAATAGCTTCAGATTAAGGATAGGGATAAAGACATAAAGTATGACGATGGCTTACAAGCTGGCTTCTAGATAATCCATTCCATTCAAGAACAGGGGAAGCTAATGCAGGTTTACAATTTGCAATGACAGTACTTCATAAATCAACTAGACAAGCCAGCAGATGCATCCAACAAACATGATTTCACCTCGAGACACAGAGAGTGAGTGCTTAGCAGTTCTCCCAGTTGTCCACCGTTGTAGCATTTCCCAGTAGACAGGAAGAAAGGGAAAAAAAATGGTTCGCTTGCATAAAAATGAATAATGCACTCAATAAGAAACAATACGTCAAAAATAATGAAAGGGTTGTTGCAGAAACGAGGAAACTCCCAACCAACAAGTGTAAAACATACCAATACGTCAAAAATGCCCAAGTCCTTTTGGGTAAATAGCATTAAGGAAAACGCCCAAATCTCCAAGAAGGAGAAGCGAGAGAGATAGAGAGACAGCAGAGGGGGACAAGCAAACAAGAAAACGCCCAAATCTATGCGTATGTCTTCCCTGCCATACAAAACATCATCTTAGGGCATAAGAGAAAGGGAAGGCATCAGATAGAGAAAGGGAGAAAGCATACCGACGGAGGAGCAGAGAGGCGATGGCGGAGATGCGGCGGCGCAACGGAGAGGATAATGCACAGCAGCGACGGTGGGAGTGAACGCTTATGCCACGGTGAGAAGCAGGAGGGACGAGGAGCAGCAGAGGGAAGTCGGGTTGCTTGAGTGCCCGAAACAAAAACTCGAGCGGTTGAAATTTCAACCGCTCGAAAGTCCGAGCTCGAACTTTTGAGCGGTTGAAATTTCAACCGCTCTCTTTTAAAGAAAATGAGAAATTTTTTTTTGTGTTTGATGGTTGTTTCGTCGGGTGGGTGAAATTTCACCCGCCCGTACACATTTCAACCGCGGGGCCCCATTTACCCCGCCTATCAAACGGGGCCTAAAGGACGAAGCTGAATGCGACTTAATCACCCTGATAACAAAAGATTCAAAACATTCTCCAAATTGTTTCCACATTCAACATGTATTATAATCATAGATTCAGAATCATTACTACCACTAGGGGTCCATTGAATCCCATCATCACCAGTAAGAACTGGAAGCATCAATCCGCATTCCATCTAACAATTCTTTCTCCATTAAGGATACTAATATAGCGAAACATGAACCCCATACAAAATTTCTTCTCCATCAAGAATACAAGTATAATGGACATCGATGGCATAAATTTCAGATAATCTCATAATTCTAACAAAAATGTCAACAAACTGCATTGTAAACATGAACCCGATACAAAATTTCTTCTCCATCAAGAATACAAGTATAATGGACATCAATGGCATAAATTTCAGATAATCTCATAATTCTAACAGAAATGTCAACAAGCTGCATTGTTGTCAAGAAATCAAATGCATGTCATTCTAGAAACAATACTTGAATTTAGTACGAAGTAGCAATATCAGGAATTACTACACTTCACAGCAAAAGTCAGCAAGAGAAGAAGATCAAACAGGAAAAAAGGAAACATTAGGTTACACTAACACAGGTATGCCAGTTGCCTTTGCCTGCACAATCTCTTGTCGTTAGCAGGAAACGCATTAGACTTGATGACTACAGCAGGTGCAACCAATCCATCGTAGTCACCAAATTTGACGATGAGTGGCCCCGGTGCAATGTTTCCCCTGCTTTCTTCAATCCAAGCAGAAGACCTTGAACCCCTGCAATTACCATTCAACTTTCCCTTTTAAAAAGTTTTCTGCTATCAACATAGCAACCCAAATCAATGTAGAAAAGAGAGAAACACACGTAAGGACCCTAGAAAAAGTGAAACTGATTCATTCTTGTTTTGATTTCTTCAAACAAAAAAGGCAACCGGAGATGAAGTTATGAAGAACCTAAGAACAAGAGTCCGTATAAATATTCCCTCTGGGTTCGCGTTTAAGCAACATAGAAACACTCATCGCATAGAGAAAGAGAACGAGTCGCTTGCCTGCCGCAGAGCGACCATCGCGATGCCTGACAGGCCGTTGCCGCCCACACCGACGAAATGCAGCCACTCCGCCTTCTCACCACGTGTACCGGAAGCATCGCCCTGTGTTTCGAGGGCGACATTCTTCTCCACTGTGATCGATGATGCAGAGGCGGTGATTTCGTGAGCCCGATGCTTCTTAGCAGGCGTCCCCCCGTAGAAGACCGTAGGAAGAGGTCGAAACCCTTTCTTCACCCAGGCCGTGAGTCTATTGTCTCAAGACTTGAGTGATCCTATGCTATACACCTTTTAACTCGAGTATCGTACATGCTACTTTTTGAAGTCCAAAGGAGTAACACCCATAGAAATTCAAACTCAAAACGCATCATCAGCATGTTCAACATGCAAGAACATCCACCTCTACATGCAAGGCATAGCACCTTCTACCAATCTTAATCCCAAGTTTTCAAAACCATTAAAAACTTCATCTTCATAGAACCAAGTTTTTACAAAGGTGTGTTAATTGATGATACTGTCATTCAAATGCCTAATAAGTGTTTTTAGATTTTTATATCTTTCACTTTTTCTTCAAATGATTTTTCTATGTGATTCACAACAGTCCACTTGCCAAATCGGCCTTTACCAAGCGGTAAACTCCATACCATGAGAAAGCAATTGCAAGTTAAAACTTGATCGGAATTTAAGATCTGATCGTTTGTCTTACTTCTATCTCTTTTCATTTGAGGTCACATGCTTTCTAGTGGGTCATTTGGTAGTTGGAATACTAACAGAGTGTTCCATGAATGTACTCTAAAATTTGGGGTAGATTCATGGAGCATTATAACTAGGTGTTCATGAATTTGCTCAAATATTTGGTAGATTCAAGGAACACTTACAAAGTGTTTTGTTTGCCAAACATCCCTTAAATGTTAATTTTTCCTTCATTAGTATCTTAATATTGTAAGCGGAACAGTTTGTTACTATTCTCATTGCCAAATGAGTAACAATAGACTCCCAGTTAGTAATGCCGTTAGCAATGAGGTTAATATCAGTATTCGTCAAGTAACTTGTGCTAACCAGGAGAGTCCGACCATTGCCATGGCTGCGCACCTTGGTGTGTCTACAACTAACATCAGGATAAAGGATGCAGAGGATAGTCTAGCTTGGAGTGACGATGGTAAGGCGAGCTTCAAGGCATGTGAGATTATCAACAAATGTCGCATTCAGGGTGTTAAGGAGTCATGGAGGAGGAAGATCTGGGCTAGCTACGCCCCAGCCAAGAGCTGCTGGTACTCTTACATCGCATGTGAAGGCAGACTGCCCACTCTTGATAGGATCCAGAAGACTGGGATTCATCTTACTAACTGATGTTCTTTTTGCTATTGTGAAGAGGAGACAAATGCTCATGTCTTAATAAACTGTAAAATAGCAAAGGAAGTTTGGAGGTACATTGCAGCAAAGTTTGATAGAGTAAATTATCCTCGAGGTGAAATTGTAGATGCATTCAAGAGATGGATTCAAACTAAGATAACTGGAAAGTGGTGGCATCGGTGTTGGAGGATTGTCTTTTTAATTGTTTGCTGGAATTTGTGGTGTCTCAAAAATAGATGTCTTCATGACAACCTTAAACCCCATGTTAGTAGGTTCAAAAGAGATGTTTGGAGGAGCTGCTTGGACAATTTCTCCTCTGTTAAGTGGCCTGTTGAGACTGAAATCAAACTGAGAATTTGGATGGAAACTGGTCTTGATAGTGTGCACTCCATTGCCTCAAATAGAAATGGCATGTTAATCAACATTGTTAGAGCGTTTACTAGGCATGGCCCGAAAATAGCTGGTCTTAGTTATGTGGAAAATGGCCAAATGGGTTGTGTAGTGATTATCAAGGTCCGTGGTAGAATTCATGAAGGTGAAATGAAAGTCTTGGAATGCATTCTAAGATTCCATAAGGATCATGGAGGTGACTATATTATTGTCTCCCTTATTAAAGATTGGGTGAAGAAAATGAGACAAAGGTTGGAAGGAAGAAGGCCAATTACTAGCTGGAATAGGCATCTTGACCAATTACAGAAGAGAATTTTTGTGGAGCAGGGTGCTGTGACTGTTGACATAGGACGGCTGATCATGGATCACGCCAATGCTACAAATGATTATTTTGCTGACTTGAAAATGTGTATGCATAGCTTGTAGATTTTGGTTGTCTTCTTTTTTTGGGTGAAGGGTTGGGTCAATCCTTTGTGCTTATCATTAAGGTCTTTTCGAACCTTCCCTTGTATATAATCATTTTGTAGGAATAAAGGTAGGGGGCTTAACCCCCTAGCAAGCTTTTTACTTCAATCCATCGGCCTCCTCTTCGACGACCACAAGCTCTTCATTGGTGCCAAAAAGGTAATGGTTCCAACATCTCTGATAATTAAGGATATGATCAATTATGTATGAAACGAATAACAGCGCCAAAATAAGGGCAGAGAAACTGATCAATCTGCAAGGTTTTTTACAATTAGTAGTAAGAAAAAGGCCAGTTTATGAAATTGGGATTTTGAAAGAGTGTTTTATGGTTTTAATCATCTTATATTAACAATTGCACACTGTATATAACATAGGTTGCCCAATGGGATGATGCCATTGATCAATTAGCCATTGTTTCGATGGACAGCCTGTGTTCCTACCTACCACAGAGGATGCCCAATGGACATCTGAGATCGTAATTGAAGCAGCCAACAAGTTCAAAATCATAGCTAAAGTGGTTCCCATTGACAAGGAGGAGTCCTGGATCCACAACTACGGCATAACCGACGATGATTGCTTCGCTCATCTCGACCTCAGCTTCAGGTTCTACTCTCTCAGCGGTGCCCGCCGTCAATGGGGTGCTCCTTCAGACCTACGCAGACAACTTCAAGAGCAAAGCCAAGATGGGCGTGAAAGATGCCGGTGCTCGGCGGCGATCGCGAGTTCTTGTCTTCGGGGCTCTTCACCACCGATTGCTCAACGGCACAGTTTAAGAGCACCGGACACATCATCATGGAGGGTGGTGTTGACCATCATGAGGAACTTGAGTGCAAGAGCAGCTTGAATGGTCGCGGAATTATATGAAAAAAGTGAAGAGAGCTCCAAATGCACAATTCATGCATGTCTTTCTTTTCTTCTTCTTGGCTTTTACGTTGGAATAAAAGAATGGCAGGGGAGAGTGTGTGCGCCTCTTCTGTTTAAGGTGCCATCTGTGATTCATGTATTTCAACCATTCAATTCCTCCATGTCCTTGTGGTGGGGAAATTGAGCATGTTCGCTATAAGCTGTCCCCTCAAGAATTTCGTGTACCTCAAAGATGATCAAAAGTTGTGTTATTGTTCAAATCTAAAGAACAAAAGCTGAACAGCATAGCAACTATAGGAATCTTCCAACTGTTGGTTGAATAGAGCAGAGCCAAAGCCTATGGCAGCGTGAGCATGAAAAATTAGCCTCCCAAAACAAGATAAAGAAACAGATCATTAGAAGGCCAAATTGAACCAGAGCATTCGGCGAACTGATGACAAACCCTTCATTCATTAACTGTAACTAGGACACTAGGAAGCTATGTATGGTCCAGGATCTAGAATCAGCTTAAATGGCTTGAAATAAGCAACATTGTCTATTATCTCAAGTTGAATGCAGAGGTTTTGTCCAATATCTGAATAGAAAAATGAACAATGCACAATTGGATTTGATTGAAATATTAGTCCGTGCATTTTAACATGCAAGACACACTCAATCATTGTGAGATATTTGTCCCTGCATTTGACATCCAAAATGCCATTCATCGTGAGATATTAGACTATGAAGTAAGACGTCATTCATCCTAAGATAGGGATGTCAATAGACTGTATTGGAATTAGACGTACCCTTAACAGTATCCACTTTTTCATATATTTAGATATCCACATTCAAATTCAAATTTCAATACGAACAAATAAAAGTCATATTTGAATATGAAATCTGACGTCATAATGTCAATTTGATCTGAATGCGTTTTTTACATTCATATCCGAATCTCGATCTAAATTTTGAATTAATTTGGCTGATTTTTAAAATGTAGGAGCACTTAATATACGATATATTTTCAGAAACCGAATTTCGCAACAGGGTCCAACACCTTCCATGTTAGGTAGGTGGAAAGCATCCGACTGGTTGTAAGTTGTAACCGTAGACCGAGGTTTCTTTCTTGGGTTGGGTGGGAGTCTTTGAGCGAGGTTTCTTCCTTCCAGGGTCGATGACGCAGAGGCGGTGATTTCGTGTCTCTCCAAACTTTTTCAGTCTCATTCTCTCAACGAATCCCTCTCTTTCTCTCTCCCTCGACCCCCTCTCATGTTTTGAAAATTTAAATTTTACCTACTAAATTTCAAAAATTTTAGTTCGGGTTTCAACTTTCAACCCAGTTGCATGCTAGCTACTGGTTTAGATTATGTTTTCACTTGCCGTGAGATTTCTATTTTGTGAGGTTAGTTTGCCTATATAAATTTTTTTTTCATGAATTCGTGGTGCTGTTGCTTTTCCCTTGTTTATTGCATTCATTCATCGTTAAATGAAGATAGTACTAGCATTCTTTTTTTGTAAGTTATTAGCGCTCAGTATGATAGGCTGGATGTGTACATTTCACTGGAAACTATCACAGTCCTTCTGAATTAGTCAATATCTTGCCATTATGGTAAGAGATTTTGATTATGTCCTTATGGTGAAAGCATAATATGCTTTATATTCCAAAATTATAATAGTAGATTATGGTTGACATTGAGAAGTTCTTCGAAGCATACTGATGTTCATCGCACAATTGGAAGGGGACCAGTAGATCTTCTAGAGGCTGTAAGTGTGTGACACGAAATCCTCTAGAAATCATAAACCTGGCATTGATTCCTTCTAGTTTCTACATATATGATCCATACTAAATGAGATGATACAGTCTCAGACCTATTCGATCACCTTAAATCGGGTTTATCTATACATGTAGCCTGTAATGAACGATCATCAACATATATATGTACACTGTATAGAATTTCTAACATATGGCTCATCATTAGTCTTCTTATACCAACTCCTCCTTCTTCTAAGGGCAAACACAAATGCTCCCATTTGACTAGATGCATGTGTCTATTCATTCCACAAGAATTTGATACATGCTTGTTCGATTCCCTTTATAACGACCTTAGGCAATCTAAACACCATCATCCAATAGTAAGGCAAAGTCATTAACACATAGCGGATGAGGCAAAGTCGACCCACGTAGGACAAAATCCGTGCCTTCCATCCAGCCAACCTCTTCTCCACCTTCTTGAGGAGTGGCAAGCACAAATCTTCTGTAAGATTGCCCAAGAAAAGCGGTAAACCGAGGTATTCAGAAGGGAGACTCCCACTAGACCATGGCAATATGCTCTGAATTTCACCCATGTGGCAATCGACCATAGTCCTGGCAAAAATCATAGACTTCTGCATATTCACCTTAATGCCAGCGAGGCATTCAAAATCCTGCAAAATAACTTTGACGGTAGTCATAATTTTCTTAGTGGCCTTGACTGCCATAATCACATCATCGGCTAAGAACATAGCACATCCATTAGTCTTCACACGTCGGATTTTAGGAACAATGATGTTTTTGCTAATTGTTTCCTTTATGAGTCGTCTATTGAACATTTCCATAACAATAAGGAATAGATAGGGGGTGCCATTTACCAGAACTCCATAAGACACAGAGGTAACACACTTCATGACTCTAGCAATCCATCTGAGATGAAATCTCAAGAACTGCATACTATTGGCTAAGAAAACCCATGAGACTCTATCATATGCTTTCATCAAATCAAGCTTATGACAACATCCTCCTTTGTCTCAAAAGTCCTTAGAGTTTGTGATGTCGTTCACCCAATTAATGTTGTCATGGATGCGTCTCTCTTTCGAAAGGGCAGCTTGATTAACATTAATAATACGACTGAGGATGCCTCGCATACGGTTAACAATAACCTTCGCAATGATCTTATACGTTGTGTTGCATAAGGAAATAGGTCTGAAATCTTCAACCTTCTTAGAGTTATCCTTTTTAGGAATGAGGCAAATCATAGTTTCATTAACACTTCTCACTAATTGCCCAGACGAGAAGAAGTTTTGCACAACATGCACCACTTCAGTCTTAACTATCTCGCAGCACTCCTGAGAAAAATAGTTAGGAAATCCATCCAGACCAGTTACACTATCCTTATCTAAGCTCCACACTGATGTGGTCACCTCTTCCTCCGAGATGGATTGTAAAAGATGTACATTATCAATATCTGTGACCGTAACAATGTTGTCAAGACCCTCAAACAAATTTCCTTGCGCTTCATCCGTAGCTAGGACCTTTTTAAAGTAATCCGTGCACACTTCAAGAATCTGCCAACTTTGAACATATTCAATCCCATCACACTTTAGGCTTCTAATCTTGCCTTTAGTTTGCCTAGATTTAGCTATCGCATGAAAGAAGGATGTGTTTTTATCCCCCTCTGCAAGCCATCGTATATGAGCCTTTTGCTTCCACATAACCTCTTTCATGAGGACGGCCTGCGAAAGCTACTGCCTAACCATGTACTCATCATCTAGTGCACCCTCATTACCTTGTTCCACACGATCCCTGCACACCTCCAATCTACTTTGAAGATTTGGAATGTTTTCAGCAAGGTTGCCAAAAGAATTCTTATTCCAATCTAAAATTGTCCTTTTAACTCGATTAAGTTTAACAAGGAGACGCATCATGGGGCACCCTCTGACATCGCCTCTCCAAGCTTCCAACATTACATCCTTACCTTTTTGTCCATCAACCAAGGCTTAAAGAATCTAAACGGCTTCTTACCTTTGTGCTCATCACTGGCCTCCCTGATTTGATAGATAAGCGCACAGTGGTCCGAACTAGCATAAGTTTGAACCTTAAGGCTGCCCTCCCCTCCAAAACTAGCTTGCCACTCATCATTCACCAGGCACCAGTCCAGCTTACATTGCACAGAATCTTGTCCCTGTCTATGATTCGACCACGTGAACCTCTTATGTCTGTCATCTACCTATTTTAACCTGCAAGCATATATGAAACAACTAAAGGATAAATAGGAGGCAGCTGAAGGTGTTGATCCCAATTTGTTGTATCTATTCAACATGGCATTAAAATCACCAATCAACAGTACCGGCCCTGCAACTCTAGACACAAGGGCCTCAAGTTGGTAAAAACTTTGTAGCCTTTCCCCAAACCTTGGTGGCAAATAGACACCAAAAACAATGAAAGCTTTATTGTCTGATAATCTACGAAAAGAGACACCAACCCAGTTCCGATGAGCGACCACATGACCCGCTTCCATCTCCTCCTCTTTCCACATGCATAAAACTCTAACAACACCATCTGGCCCCTCGGCATTAGTCACATAACGATAGGTGTGATATCTTTCCATGATCACCTTCATCCTGTGAGTAGTGATCATGGAATCCAGAATAAATCCTATAGAGGGTTTGAACTTATTGAATATAAGGCTCAATTCATGTTGTGTAGGTCTCTTAGCAAGACCTCTGATATTCCAACTAAAGATTTTCATGGATGAGAGTTGACGGTACCTCACTAGGAGTACTATCAGTCTCAAGGACAATATCCTTTTCATTTTGTTCATTTCCACTGTCTTGGGGGAGTTCCATAATGGAAGGATGCAAAGCTTCAGTCACCTTTTTCCTTTTCTTGGAGCCATTACAACTTTGCAGAAGTGCATCTTCCAATTTAAGCAGAGATATAGGAGGCCGACACTTTTTTCCCTTGCTAGCATACCTTGTAGACTTTCGGGTCTACCTCTGCCTGTTTTCAGTTGTCTCCCCTCGTCTACCTTCAATGTCTGAAGCCTGCTCAGACCCTTCCTTATTAGACAGGTTGCAAGGCAACTCCTTAGTTGAGGGGTCGTCCTTGGACCCAGATGTGAACCTGAACCTCGATGAACCAGCGGTGTTATCTGCTTGCTTTTTAATGCTGAAAAAAGGATTGGTCATCTGGTTTTCAGTGCTATCAACCTTTCTTTCTTCTCCCTTCCCATTGATAGAGTTTTTACCCCCTTTCATTCCTCTTTTATTAGACATGTTGCTCACTTTAGTGCCCACCTTCTTCACCTCCTTCTGCTGACAAGAGGATTCATCCCCATCTCCAACATTACAAGATGGATTAACACCCAGATTTTGATCAAGCTGAATGCCAGTCCCTTCACCCTTATGAAGCTGATTACTAAAGGCTGCAAATCTGTTGGTATGAGGTTCCCTCCCACCAGAGTCACTTCTTTGAAGGTTTCCTCTATCTTTTTTAATCACTAAGACCTTTTTCCAAGCTTGCTCCTCTGCAATAGGTTTCTCTACTATCCCTCGATTCTTGCACAAATCCTCATAGTGAGACGTAGTGCCACATACACGGCAGAATCTAATTTTGGATTCATAGAGCACTTCTTGTATTATCTTGGATTCTCTAACTTCCAACTTGATTTTGGGCACAGGTTGAAAGTTGAGAGGAACTTCAATGCATAAACGTGCAAACCCGAGCTTGTCCCTATGCAGAGTACATTCATCTGCCCTAACAAAAGAAGCACCCAGGCCCTATGCAATGGCCTTAAAACTATGCAAATTCCAGAACAGAATTGGAAGCTGAGGCAGGCGAATCCAAGGAGGAATAGATTCCTCCTCATGCAGGCGTAACCCAGACCCTGGCTTCCACCGACTAGTAATGAGAAAACGGCCCCCAGCAGCCCATTTTTTGCACATGACCTCATTGAGCTCTTCCTCATAACTCACCCGCACTAAAAATCTCCCATTCCCAATGACAGAAAAATTTGGGTAGCGAACATTAACCCAAAGTTTATGTAAGGTTTGAAAGACATACCGATAATCCATGCCTGTAGTCGAACGTCCTCCATATAATCCAGCCACTGCAGCAAATCAGTACATGTCATCGATTTTCTGATACGCTTCAGTAGGGAAAACCACCGTAGGTTCCTCTCCAGACCTGTCTACAGTCACCTCCAGACAATCTTCAAGTTCCTTCTCTTGACTACCAGCAACGACCTTTGCCCATCCTTGCAGGCCTTTCCTTTCTGGAATGGCATGAGCACCACCACTACCCAGCTGAAAACATGCCTCATTCAGAGGCTCCATTGGGGCTATACCTCGTTCTTCTTCTATTCCGCTCTGGTGGTAATCCTCACACATATCTTCATCTGCTTTAGTGGTTCCGACAGATTTCCCCAAATCAGGGAAATCGATCCGATCATCCAGGTCCATCTGCCCACTCGTCTCAAGCCCTCCAGCGCTCTGCCCGTGCGTCTTCCTCTGCCCTCTCGTCTCCATCCCCCGCCGCCCTGCCCTAGATCCTTCCTCTCCCCCCCGCTGCCTTGCCCTAGATGGAGAAGATGGAGATGAGTGGGGAGAGGCCGATGGATTGAATCCACGTGAAATCACGCTTCACGCCGTCCCCTATCTTGCCGATAAAGTGGTTGTTGATGTGAAGTAGGGCATGAGTGTGTTAATGCACAAGCTCCAGACCGTTACACACAAACTAGTAACAGCTGCTCAACGGATGAAGAAAATCGCGAAGACCATGCCAGCTCAATGGATGAAGAAAATCACAAGGATCATGACAACTCAAACAAAAAGACAACTATACCCGTTAGATTTGGAATGATAAATCAAGGAACAACATATCACATGGCAGGGATTTAGGCAAGAAAAGTGGCAACGTATCCTCATCAAAAGAGAAAGGTGCATTGAAATTATTGGCCTCAGTTTTACCTATCAACTCATATATACTAACGAGTATGACAGCAACCAAGGAATTTGAACTTGGGACTCCTTAAATATGAGACACCGGCTTTAGAGACGGAGCCAAGGTAGCGCCTGCTGGGGTGTTGGCCCCACATCAAATTAAAAAAAAAAACAATTCTATGTAAATTTTAGAAAACTTTACTTGTTGTATGTAAAAATTTTAAAAATTAATATTTTGGCCCTAGTCAAAATTTAAAAACTTTAATTCAGTTCCCTTCATAAAAATTTTCTAACTCTGCTCTTGACTAGCTTGATATGGCTCCGCCCTTGACCAGCTTGATACCCAACCCTAGTAATTCACGTAAACGGTTTGAATATGTATGCCAATTCAAATCAATTAGTGACGAACCGGTTCTTGTTAGCCCATTCAAGAGCGTCATGTGTCAGTTTTCATCCTTTTTAAAATAGTTTACATGTTCATGCTTAATTTTAAAATAACATAGAAACATTTCTCATTTTTTCCAAAATTAACTATTTGTTTAAGATTTTTTAGCTGAATCCATATCTAATTCAAATTATAGATCAGGGGACATTCACTGAATCGGCAGCGTTGCTGATTTTTGTGAGAAACTCATTTTCAAAACACCACTTTATTTATTGGAGTTACTTGGGACCTCTAAAAAATAATGACAATTGCGTTCCCGTTTCAATTATTGCTTTCAAGCCACCACTTTATTTTTCGGGCCTGATCGGACTGGGTACCTGGGCCCGATCCCAAGACCTACTCACTATGGGAAAAATTACATACAAGTTCGAGTTAAAGTGCAGTGCAAGCTCCAGCTCTGGCACCGAAAGATATGTGAGTAGTTAAGTTTCTTTTCTAGGTAGTAGTTGAGTTCCCTTTCTAGGTAGGCTATGTATTTTTATTTTATTTAAACTATATTTACTAGCATTTTATTTTAATCAAACTGCACTGGGGAGCTTTTATTTAGCTGTCAGAAAAAGACACAGGAAAGGAAGACTTTCAGTGTTGCGCTCCTATTTAAGAAGATGACTACCAAAGCAAGGATATCAGCCACTTACCACTTTTCGTTAAGTCCTCTTCACTTAACTTCATTTCTTTCCTCAGATTTAGTAAAATCAATTTTTTGTATAGCAGATTATATTTTCTTTCTTCCTTTGATTGAGAAGTTAGTTAGGTTGCGGAGGCTCAGGTAGCTGGCGTGAATTATTTGGGCGATGAGACACTTTTCCAATTCATTAGGTTTGTAGTGGGTCCCAATCGAATCAGTAATGTAAATTTCTCATGGTAGGTGCATCTAATTAGCATGTGATTTTTATTTCCTTAGTCCATGCTGGATAGTTATATTTTAATTATATCATATAGTTGCATTTTGTTTAAAGATCGTTGCGTTTTAGTTCAGGAAATAAAATACTACGAGTGTTCATTTTACGCTATTGCATTTATGAGTGACCAATTTAATTTTTCTTCTAGTGTAGTATGGGCGATTTGGTTGCCGCACATTTGAATTTTATTTATCTTTCAATTTAGCGGTATTTTAACTTTAATTTCATGTTGTTTTCATTCTAACTAGTTTTAGATTCCAGCAAGCATTTAGTCGCAATGTAGACTTAGATTAGTCTGCAAATAGATTAATAACATCTCTAATTTATACTATATTTCAGAGATTTAGTTTATAGATAATATTAAAGTAGGTTTACATAGCTGAATACCATTGTCTGGTTTTAGTTTTAGTGTCACTTTGTTATTTTGTGTTTTACCTAACTAGGTGTCCTCGAGTAACTTGGTGCTGGTCTCACGAGTAAAGGGATGAACCTTTTAAGTAGGCAGACGGTGCAACCATTTTATATTTCGTTGTCAATAAAGTGAAGTAGTATTTGGATTTGGGATCTATATCATGTATCCCCTTATAATCTGACCTGATGTCATTATATTTGGTGTGTGATGTCATCTCATAGTAATAATATCTTTTCATTAACAACCAAGCGCCAGTAAAAGAAACCCAACACTCTCATTCCCATTGCCTCCTTGGTGTTTGGATTAAATAAATGTCACCGATGACAGTGGTGCATCCTTTAAGTTAGGAACGACCCACAGCTGCATTGACGTGTGATACACATGCCTTTTCACTTACTCACACATGCCTTTTCACTTACTCCTAACCCCAGCAACTACATTGAGCCCTTTGGTAAATGTGAGCACCAAAAACTTATTCCAATGTCGATCATAAAGCCACCTAACTTATTTCAATGTCCTGTTGATTGTAAAAGGACACTCCATACAGTGAATTGGCCGACGTAGGAAATACTTTTATATCTTCAGATTTTTAAATTAATTTAAAATGTTTGATATTACGTTTTAAGACAAAAGGAAGCTTCTTCTTCTTGTTGCTCACTTTATTTTGAAACAACACGCTTTGTTTTGAAATAAGTGTTTTTGTTTTACTTCTGTTTTGTCTTTAATTTTTATTAAAAAATTATTTGAAATTTGTCGTCACCGCTCACGTCTTCTTTAGAAATAATTTTTTAAATGATTTTCAGTCATTTTTCTATGGACATTTCCGACAGACTTGGCCGAAACGAGAACATGAGATCAAAGGGCGTATAAGTAAGCTGGAGCAGCCGAGTCTTCTGATGAACACCGCTTGCAAAGCAGTCTTGTTGAGGTCGAGGAAAGATGAAGCAGCAGCAGCGGCGGACGGTGGTCCTGTATCCCTCCCCCGGCATGGGCCACCTCATCACCATGGTGGAGCTCGGCAAGCTCATCCACCTCCGCCTCCGCCTCCCCGTCACCGTCCTCATCGCCTCCCCTCCCTTCAACCTCGGCGACTACACCCCTTACATCAAGGCCGTCGAGTCCTCTAATCTCGGCGTCTCCTTCCACCATCTTCCCCAGCCGCTCGATTTCTCCAACCAACATCACAATGCCCAGCACCACGAGCTTCTCATCTTCGAATTCCTCAACACCTGTAACCCCCACGTCAAGGATGCGTTGGAGCTCATCTCCCAGTCTTCTATCATCTTAGCATTTGTCGTAGACTTCTTCTGCATCTCCTCCATGAGCGTCGCCGCCGGCAGCCTGGGCTTACCCGTGTACATTTACTTCACTTCCTCTGCTGGAGTACTTGCGACGTTCTTGTACCTCAACGAGCTAGATCACCAGACGGACCTCAGTTTCCGTAATCTCAACGCAGATCTGCACATCCCCGGCATCCCCCATTGCCTTCCCTGGATATGCCTCTTCCGATGCTGGATCGCGAAGAAACTTACTTTTGGTTTTTAGAGGTGTCGTCCCAGCTGAGCCGAGCCCAGGGGCTCATAGTGAACACCTTTGATGCACTAGAGCCACGGGCGCTCCAAGCAATCTCAGACGGCCTGTGCGTGCCGAACGGACCCCCGTCCCACGTTCATGCCATCGGGCCTGTGATCGCGTCCTGGAAGAAGGCGGACGGCGACGCGGAGTGCCTCAACTGGCTCGACTCCCAGCCGGACCGCAGCGTGGTGTTCCTGTGCTTCGGGAGCCTCGGCCGGTTTTCCATGGATCAGCTCAGGGAGATCGCGGATGGGCTGGAGCGGAGCGGCCAGCGGTTCCTTTGGGTGGTTCGAAGCCCAGGTAGTGGGTCAGGACCAGCTCTCGTCTCTGCGGATGCGGACCCTCAAGCGCTGCTGCCGCAAGGGTTTTTGGAGCGGACTCGGGACAGAGGGCTGGTAGTCAAGTCTTGGGCGCCGCAGCCGAGGGTGCTGAGCCACGGTGCGGTTGGCGGGTTCATGACGCATTGCGGATGGAACTCGGTGCTGGAGAGCGTGAGTGCGGGCGTGCCCATGGTCGCGTGGCCGCTGTACGCTGGGCAACGCATGAACCGGGTGATGCTAGTGAGCGAGATGGGTCTGGCTGTTTCTGTTCTGGAAGGTCCCGACGGTCTGGTGGCCGCTGCCGAGGTAGAGAGATGTGTCCGTCTGCTGATGGGATCGGAGGAAGGGGCTAGACTGAGGGAGCGAGCAGAGGCGGCCAGGGATGCAGCAGCCGCAGCAGTCAAAGAAGGTGGATCTTCGTGGGCGAGCCTGGCGAGGTTGGGTGATGAGTGGGAGAGCAGGGTAGCCACAGACAATGGGCGCGCCTAGTTATGTGCTTAGGGAATTCAGGAATCACAATAAAAAGTGCAAGGGATGTGATTGATTGATCAACCTCGTTGCCTAATGTGAGTCTCACACTTTTGTTTGGTATTGGACTCAGCGTAAAATTGTGTTCCACCTAATGGCTCTTTATCTTTTCTGGCCCACAAATAACAAAGTACAACGAACGGGCCAAAGTCGCATATTGCTTTGCTTGAGCTTGAGTTGAACTTTATGAGGCGACTTGGACGACTTAGAGTTTGTGCGCTTGGCTTGTTTAAGCTCATATGATTTTTAATGAAAATGAAAACAAATTGTTTAATCTCGTATAATTTTTAATTAAAATGAAAACAAAAAAAGGAGTGCCAAAATTCATAAAAAAATACTCACATGGTCCAAAAGGTTAACAAACAGTGAATGCACGAGCTAAATCTAAGTGTAAACGAAATGAACTTGTGTAACTTAAACTCAATTAGTTTATAACTAGAGTTTTCACTAGTGTTTGATGGGCTGAAAATTTCCTGTAGCACAGGAAACATTTTTCAAATTTTCAAAATTTTTTCTCCTTAACAAACACAGAATTTTTTTTTGGAATGTTGAAGCTGGAAACGAAAATATATTTTTGGAAAAAATTTTCCAGCCAGAGAAGTGGAAAAATTTTCTCGAAATTTTTTTTTTGACCGTTAGGAGGAAGAAGGGAAGTGGAGGAAGAAGGGAAGGAGGAAGGAGGAAGAATGGAGCAAGGGAGGAAGAAGGGATGGAGAGGAAAAAGGGAAGGAGGGAGGAGGAAGAAGGGAGGTGCTCAGGAGTAACAGGAGGACAATTGGGATCGAAGGAGAATTGATCGGGATTTCACGATAGTGCTTTGTTCTTCAATACCAATTAGGAGTATTGTCTGATCAGCAGCCAAATCAAGGAGATCGGTGGACAATTGGGATGATTGATCATTTGTAGAAGGATCGTCCAGAGCAGAGGAAGATCCTGACCAAGTTTGAGGGCAATTTGACCTCTGACAACATCAGAATCAGCTTTAGAAGAAATTCTGGCCATCGCGGCGGCGTAGAAGCTGAACTCCTCCACTCTGTTTCAGGAACTACCCGCGCATGATAGTGATTTTGGATCTCAACACAATTTTCCTGTGTAGCTCCGTTGGACGTGAAATTTGGTGCTTCCACTCCTCAGCTTGTTGTCGACCTACTGTCAAATTTTCAGGCAAATCGGAGTTGTCTGTGATTTTTAAAAAATCTGGGAGAGAGGATGACTCTTGTCTGCCACCTAAACACCTGCGACAGGCATTTTTCACTACGAGTCGATGTCTGATCAGGCTGAGTGCGATTCATGTGTGAAGCTCATTTGAAGCTGATCTTCTGGGCGTCGAATCCCCAACATCTTAGCAAACTCCAAACCAAATTCAGCTTAGTCAGAGGCCAGACAGATTTTGTAAAAATCTGCAAGTCATCCCTGCTCCTGAGCGCCTCCTGTCACTCCTGAGCACCTCCCTTCTTCATCCTCCCCCCTTCCCGTTTTCCTCCGCCTCCGTTGCTCCTTTCTTCCTCCGCCTCCCTTCTTCCTCCCTCTTTCCCTTCTTCCTCCATCGGTCCTTTCTTTCCCAAAAGCTGGAAATATATTTCTATTTAATCAAACTAATAAATAAATTTTTGAAAATTTATTTCTCAGTCATTACACACACATCAAAATTGGAAATAAGAAAGATTTTTCTCATTCCATTTTTCTAAGAAATATATTTCCAGAAATATATTTTCAATTCCAGATTTCCAGCCATCAAACACTACCTCACGCTTAAGCTACGAAAACCCAAGTTGGATTGACTCTTCTTACATCCTTATCCACAAATTTGAATGATGCCCATGCATTCCTAAAAAGAGCTACATAACAGGCGACAAGAAAAAAGCTGAAATAACGTCGATGGAGAAATACGCAGTCAACAGTCGATGACCATATTGTCAATGGAACTTACATATGGTGGATTGTTCTCTACCACTTTCTTTCCTTTTTACGAGGTAGGGAATTCAAATAATATATTTCTCATTAACCTTATATCACTTATTGCAACTTTTACGTGGTCCGAGCTAGACATAATACACTAATCTTTCAGTTGGCTCTTCATATTATTGGATGACCCCATCCAAGGGCAGAGCCAAGGGGCTCTCCCATGAGCATCGCCCCACCTCAATTTTTTTTTTTTAAAATTACATGTAAATTTTTAAAAATTTTACTTGTGTTATATGAAAATTTTGAAAAATGATATTTCAACCAATTCGACCCCCTTCATGAAAAATTTCTAGCGCTGCCCCTTACCCCATCCATTCCATGGTTCATTATATGATTTTTGTGGGTACTCATTGCCCTTCATAAATTTCACTTTTATTATTATGTGTCGTGGATATGGTAATTAGGTTTGCATTGTTGTTTTAAGTACATCGAAGTGAACTGGGTATAATGGCATTTTTAGATGCTGAGGATTTAAATTAGCACATGATTCATAGGATGTAGCGCCGTCAATGAGAGTTGTTGGTTACCTCTTGTAATCGCCTGGTGGCGGAATAAGAAATTTCTAACTATGGAGCACCCTAAGTTTAAATATCAAACTTTGAGTGCGGTGCACCGCATATGTAAAAACTAAAATTCAATAAAATTTGTATATGTAAATAATGTAAATTATTTGTATGCCTAACCAGCTATAGCGTGCTCTGCCACTGCAATCGCCCCATGGCCATTCATATACTAGAATTTTGCTGGTATGAAGAGTGAGAGTTTAATCGTATCTACCAGAATGGGGAAGGCATAGCACATCTTCACCTCAGAAAAACACATTTTTATGAGCTGAAAAGTGCCACGGAAAGACATTTGAAGCCACTATATACTGAGTCTAGATTTGCACTTTATAGTTGATGAACATTTGAATAACACTAGAATTTCAATTGAAGTTGATGATGTGAGACAATAGAAACCATGTGAAGTATTTAATGGTTAAAAGGAAAAGAACCACATATTTGAATTAATTTGATAATGAATCAATATGTAAATTAATTTGACAATCAAGACAAGATGATTGCCCACAATATGATTTACAACTAAGTTTTCCTAAAAATGCAATTACATAATTCTTGGGGTTTGTATTGAATTATAATATTGCAAAAAAGGGGTCTAGTTTGTTGGATCTACAGCAAGCGGAATAGCTTCTGAACGGCTCTGAGCATGCACAGTAGGTGTACCAACCTCGACAGAGGCAACAACAATAATAATTGGAAGAAGAAGAAAAGAGAGTCAGAATAATTTCCAGGTTTGCTTCTAGAAGGCAACGACTAATCTCCCGATTAACCGTAAATATAAGATAAGCCGTGCTTTTATAGACCGCCTCCTAGGGTTTCCCCACGCCCAGCAACAGTTATGGTCAGAGGGATTTATGGACAATTTTCTTATTTAATCTTGTAACTATAAGTGGGCCCTCTTGTAGTTACAAAATGCAAAGGTAAGGCTCATGGCCACTATCCCACATCTCCAACTTAAACATGAGACTGTCAGATTGCTTCCACTATTTGTGTGTTTCCTTAATCTTTAGTTACACGGTTTTCCATAATTGGTTTGTCTATCGTAACTTGAATTTTTGTTCAAGGTTTGTAGCGAGGTTTTCCATTCAATTGTCTTCCATCGCAACATTTGAAATATATCTTAGCCCCATACAGGCTACATGTTTGACAAATAAATAATTAAGAATTGCTTTTGTTAATGTAGCCTGTATGGGGCTAAGATATATTTCAAATGTTGCGATGGAAGACTATTTGTGTGTTTCCTTAATCTTTAGTTACACGGCTTTCCATAATTGGTTTGTCTATCGTAACTTGAATTTTTGTTCAAGGTTTGTAGCGAGGTTTTCCATTCAATTGTCTTCCATCGCAACATTTGAAATATATCTTAGCCCCATACAGGCTACATACTTGACAAATAAATAATTAAGAATTGCTTTTGTTAAAAATGCTAGCAATCATATGAATGTACCTTTATTTCATTCATATATGTGAAAACACTCATCTGCCTTAAAACATGACCAACCTAGACTTTCTTAATGTCACACCCCAACCATTTGACCCTCAAACAATTTTTTTTTTTTATAAACATAAAGCATTGAGGTGCGACTACACAACAATTCCAGAAAGGATGGAGCTATGTCATTTGAAACAATGGGGCAAACTTTCATTTATATAACAATTTCAATTCATACAAAATCACATCTATCTGTATGACAAAAATGCCCCAAACCACAACTTTGATGCCTAACACAAATAAGACATCAAAAAAGATCAAACCATGATGCGCCGGCACTACCAAAGACCCAAAACCTCCCCAATAGGATGTGAGTGAAGCCATCTGATCAACCTGTTGCCCCGGGTCCACCGAAACATGAAAAAGAAATAACTGAAGGCTTAGCCTTCGCAGTATGGCAACAATCCAGGAAAATCTCAAACCCTCTTAGGCAGGGCTCAAATCTAAGAACAATCATAAAAACAATCTATCGTCATGTCGTGTCAGGGCATAGACACATCATTTGCCAAGAAAGCCCCTAACATAGACCACGACATGAAAAGACCACTCAAGGGCCACAGAAACACAATCTCAATCATATGCAAGACATGCTTAAACATTTCATTTCATAGCATTCACATGCCCATCAATCACATACATTCGTTCACATACATTTCATTCACATACATTCATTTTCATTAGCTTTAGTGAATGACAGTTCCTGTGGGTGCAAACACAGACACGTGCACACCGTGGGCAGCCCATAGCCGAGAGACAACCCCCGTGGTGGCCCAGAACAGTATGGATCTGTTCATCCGCTGCAGCGGTAGAGCACTCATCCATGGATGTGTGAATTCCAAGGAGAGATACTCAGCCTTCCCTAGGACACCCAGGTTGGGAAGGCGGGAGCCAACGCTCCAAGCACAACACACAACAGTACCTTGGGGACTTGCACCGCCTGCACTCCGAACAGGCAAGACCAGTGGCGAAAACGGGACGTCTCCCAACACATAGCCACATCCCACTTGCCTCTCATCTTTTATTCTCTCATTATTATCATTATAATTGCACAATCACAGAATGACCGGCTAGCTCATGAGGTTGGTTCACTTCACGAGTGCACCCACACCTCCAATTACCTCCCCCACGAGGTCTACACATAACATTAACAGTCATAGCTAGCCGTCATACAATACGGGTACAACTATCCTCCAATTCCAATCAATTGCATTATTGCCCACCGCAATAGATATGCAACAATTAATAACATTCACATTCATAAAAATTCACATATTATCAAACACATCAATCAAATCTTTCAAAACTTGGCTAAATCCCGGAGAGTAGTCTCGATCCGTGATGGCTCATATCTTTCCTATGCAATTATCATTCTATGATGCTCTCTAATACACAATCAGGGTCGAGGAGACACTCGAATCGATACCCCACCTCATCTGTCCTAAGCAGTTATCAATTCTAGCATGCACATGCAAATGTGTAACAGTTTTCAAAACAAGCTTCTAATAACTTTCCAAAACAGAACTTGTCACATGACAAATCATTCACAATCACACACATCAATCACACCTTTCAAAACTTAGCAAAACCATGGAGAGTAGTCTCGATCCGTGATTGGCTCGTATCTGTCCTAGACAATTATCATTCTAGGATGCTTTCTAATGCATAATTAGGGTCGAGGAGACACTCAACTCGATACCCCACCTCATCTGTCCTAAACAGTTATCAATTCTAGCATGCACATGCAAAGGCGTAACATTTTCAAAACAATCACTAATAGCGTTTCAAAACCCTTCATATCATATATCAATTCATGTACATGCATACACACATTCAATCTCAAAACAATCAATCAGTTCACATCACAAATCCTTGAATCCCATGACCCTAGGAAAACACATTCACACATTTGCCCAGGCAGGGATTTGCCTGGAATGTCGCCATACCTGTCGCGCGCCCTCAAAACTCTTCAAAATGCCTCGAGCTTTGAATCTGGTCTCTTAAGGTCGATGGGACGTGCCCGGTGTACCTGCAGACATAACCACAAAGTAAGATTTCTACCAGATACGTTACGATCCAACAAACATAAAACAACATCATTGAGGCGCATGTCATTGCCTCAAGAAGGTGTCGACGGGTAATGTCGACCTACAAGCCCTCCAATAGGCCACTTCGCAACTACTTACCCTTGCCACCCAACGTCAAAACCCAATGCTTTGATCAATCCATCCTTAACACATTTCCCATTAACTTTCCTTTAGTTAAGGCGTCTTCCCAATATGCACACCTCCTTCCTACCAACAAATACCACCCACGTCGACCAAGGTGCCCCAAGCGTTCCCAAAGACGGTCCTACGCTTCTCCACAACATCACTAACTCTACCATGTTTTCCAAAAGCTTCAAAAATCAACAACTCATGTTAAAGAGAGAGATATACGCATGGATTCTTGTTCTTCTCACCAATAGTCATAAACTTCCCCCTAAATAACAACATCGCTAAAAAGCTATCCAAAACATCAAATCATGAGTCTAGCATGCTTAAACAATAATTATACATGCTCTAATAAATATTACTCAACAATCTAAGCTCGATTAGGTCTTGCTCACCCCAATACAAGAGCTCAAACTGCTGCGATGCTTCCGGCAGCCACCTCACGAGTCCAAGTGGTCTCCAAGCGGCTAAAATCCTTCAATGCCGCCACCACCAAGGCCTACAAGTCGCTGTTATGAGAGGGAAGACCAGTCCCCCAAGCTGAAATCCGATCACATAATCGTAAATAGGGTGAGATTTAGTGAAAAAGAAGGGTCTGCCGTTTGAGCAGGACCTCCCGTAGCTGCGAGGGAGGAGGCTAAAATCAAATGGGAGAAAGAGGGCACGAGAGGATGGGAGTGAGGCTGCACACGTGAGGGAGACAGTGAGAGAGGGGAAACCCAATGTTCGGGTGAGGGAGAGAGTGACCGCATGAGCAGGAGAGGGGAAGCGTGGCAAGAGAGAGAGAGACGTGGGCAGAGAGGGTTCAAATAGAGAGGAGAGACAGACAGGGAGGGTGAGAAGGCATGAGAAAGGCAGAAGAGGGAGATAGCACGAGAGAGTGAAGGCTGGGAAAGGGGGAGGCCATGCAAGAGGGAAAAGGGTGTGGGCAGAGGGTCGAGAATGCAGTGAAGGAGGGAGAAGGAGAAAGAAGAGGAAAGAAGAAAGATGAAAATAAAGAGGATTTGAGAGGGCTTACCCGAGCGTCGCCCTCCACCTCTGTCGTCGCTGCCTGCTTCTCTGTCGCAAGAACGGTGAAAGATGAGAGAATGAAGAAGAGGGAGGTTATGCGGTAAGGGAGAAGAGACGAAGAGGAAGAGAGAGCCAGCGTTAGGCTCCCCTTCACGGCTGGACTTCGGGTTCGGGTCCGGACTAGCTCCAATCCAAACCTGAAATAAAAGAACGGGCGTTACATCCTACCCTCCTTAAATAAAATTTCGTCCTCGAAATTTAAGTCATACCACAATGTTAGAACAAGTGTGGATACTTCTTTCGCATGTCCTCCTCAGGTTCCCATGTGCTGTCCTTCAATCCATGGTACTGCCATTCCACTTTCACTAAAGGAATTCTCTTAGTGCGAAGCACTTGCTCTCTTTGATCCACAATTCTAATAGGCCTTTCTTCCATTGTCAAATCATCTTATACCTGAATGCCTTGAAAATCAATCACATGTGTCAGATCTGGTACATATTTTCGAAACATGAAAACATGGAAAACGTCATGAATATAACTCAAGTCAGGTGGTAGTGCCAATCTGTTGGCCACCTCTCCAATCTTCTCTAATATCTCAAATGGTCCTACGAACCTCGGGCTCAACTTTCCCTTCACACCAAAACGAAAAACACCTTTAGTAGGGGAAATCTTTAGGAACACATGATCACCAACCTCAAAAGCCAACTCTCTATGTCGAATGTCAGCATAGCTTCTCTGTCTACTCTGAGCAGTTAACAATTTTTTCCTTATCAATTGCACTTGGTCGGTGTAGTGTTGTAATACTAAAGGGTTTTCAATCTTGTCATCGCCCAAATCGGTCCAACAAGTTGGCGATTTGCACAGCCTTCCATACAAAGCCTCAAAAGGTGCCATCCCAATACTAGAATGGTAACTGTTATTATACGCAAATTTTGCCAATTTCACATGTTTGTCCCATTCTCCTTTCCACTCTAAGACACATGCACACAACATACCCTCTAAGGTTTGAATGGTCCTCACAGATTGCCCATCAGTTTGGGGGTGGAATGTTGTGCTCAGCTTAAGCTTGGTACCCAATGCCTTTTTGCAATTGCCCCCAAAACTTAAAGGTAAAACGTGGATCTCGATCCGCGATGATAGACTTTGGCACTCCCTGCAATCTCACTATTTCGCCAATATATATCTCTGCGAGACTTTCTAAGGACTGACTGATTCTTATTGGCAGAAAATGAGTGGACTTCGTAAGTCGATCAACAATGGCATCATGTTGTATTCTGGTGTGAAGCAAACCAACCACAAAACCCATCGAATGTCTTCCCATTTCCACACTGGGATATCAATTCTCTGCAATAAGCCTCCTGGCCATTGATGCTCTGCTTTGACCTGCTGGCAAACTAAGCACTTTGCTACATATTCTGCAATTTCACGCTTCATTCTAGGCCACCAAAATTTTCTTTTCATATCCTGAAACATATTTGTACTACCAGGGTGTATAGAAAACTTAGATTTGTAAGCTTCATCAAGCAACTGATGCTTCACCCCTTCATCCTTAGGAACCCACAATCTTTGTCGAAATCACAATGAACCATCCTCATCTTGACGCCAAAGAGAATCTGTCTTCTTACTTTCTTCCATGTTTTTAGCAAATTCTGGATCTTCCCTTTGCTTCATCACAAGCTCTTCCATCAAGGGATGTCGTATCAAGGACGTCATCGTTGCCTTGTTCTCGTCACAAAGGTGGGGCTGCTAAGCTATCACATCTTGCAACAATGTCCAAGAACGAGTCAACATATTACACATTGTTGCCTTGGAATGACTGCTCAACGCATCTGCCACCACATTCGCCTTGCCTGGATGATATGATATCGTGAAATCATAATCCTTTAAGTATTCAATCCATCTTCATTGCCTCAGATTTAGATCCTTTTGAGAGAATATATACTTCAATGACTTGTGATCTGTAAATACCTCAAAAATTGCACCATGGAGGTAGTGTCTCCATATTTTCAATGCAAACACAACCGCTCCCAACTCCAAATCATGAGTGGGATAGTGTTGCTCAAGTACCTTCAACTGTCTTGATGCATAAGTCACTACACGGCTATGTGGCATCAATACACATCCATAACCGATTCCCGATGCATCAGTGTACACTATAAAACCAGAATAACCTGATGGAAGCGTCAAGATAGGAACAGTAGTAAGCTCACCCTTCAGAGTA
The DNA here is from genome assembly GCF_008831285.2 of Nymphaea colorata. Lineage (NCBI taxonomy): Eukaryota > Viridiplantae > Streptophyta > Magnoliopsida > Nymphaeales > Nymphaeaceae > Nymphaea > Nymphaea colorata. The sequence continues at coordinate 24,159,862 of NC_045139.1, read as the reverse complement.
AGAAAACTATTCTCACATTCTTCATTCCAAACAAACTTCACTCATTTTCTTAATAGCTTAGTCATGGGCGTAGCTATTTTCGAAAAGTCTTGTATGAACCTCCTAAAGTATCTTGCCAATCCCAAAAAGCTTCTAACCTCAGTTACACTGCAAGGCGTCCTCCAGTCCTGTACAGCTGACACCTTAGCCGGATTGACGGATACACCATCCTTTGATATTACATGACCCAGAAAGTTTACCTTCTCCAACCAAAATTCACATTTTGAATACTTGGCATATAACTTATTTTTGCGCAAAAGACCCAATACACTTCTCAAGTGATCTCTATGCTCTGTCACACTCTCTGAGTACACCAAAATATCATCAACAAAAACAATAACAAATTGATCCAAGAACTCTTGGAAAACCCAATTCATGAGGTCCATGAATGCTGCGGGAGCATTGGTCAACCCAAAAGGCATGACCCTGAATTCATAGTGCTCACATCTAGTTCGAAAAACAGTCTTAGAAACATCTTCCTCCCGTATCAAGAGTTGATGGTATCCTGTCCTCAGATCGATCTTGGAGAAAACATTTGCATTCTTAAGCTGATCAAACAAGTCTTCGATTCTTGAAAGCAGATACTTATTCTTGATGGTGACTTGATTCAACATGCGATAATCTATACACAAGCGCATTGTCTCATCTTTCTTCTTAACAAACAACACTGGTGCTCCCCACGGTGACAAAGTAGGTCGGATGAAGCCCTTGTCTAAGAGCTCCTGCAATTGCTTCTTCAATTCTTCTAACTCTGCCGGTGCCATACGGTAGGGTGCCTTAGAAATGGGAGTTGTTCCCTGCAACAACTCTATCTTGAATTCCACTTCTCGCGTTGGAGGCAAACTTGACAGTTCCTTAGGAAACACATCGGGATACTCACTCACAACGGCAACATCCTGTAACCTCACCGGTTCAGTTTCATTGGTCAACACATTGACCAAGAAAGCAACACTTCCCTTTTCTATCGAACGTTTGGCCTTCAATACAAACACCATTAGCTTATCAATTCGACTAGCTTTTCGTGCTTGGAAATCCCTTGGTTTCATCTCATTCGTCCACAATCGTATCTGCTTCTCTTTGCAATCTATAGTGGCACAATGTGTGCATAGCCAATCCATGCCCAAAATGACATCAAACTCACTAAAACTTATGAATTACCAACTGTGCAGGTAAGTGAAATAAGTGGGTCTCCACGTCCACTGTTGGCATAATCTTTCAACAAATACCAACTATAGTTAATTTTGTCACATTCTGACATCTTAAGGAGCTCAAAGATGCGTTCACCCTCTTCAATTCATTCCTCTGCCCTGACAGAGTTTGGGCACCCACACTAATCTGGGCGTACTGTTGCCTTGACAGACTATCATCCAATGGGGCATGCCCATCAGAATGGGCCGAACTTAGCTCGCTTCCTACCCCAACATTGGTACTCCAATTGTACATACAAGAACCCTCATTCTCAAACATGGTCCATGACCAATCTCTCGAACCAAAGCACAGAAGTGCATCAGCACAAAATCTCAAAACATCAATCACATTTTGTACATATAGTTTACCGTAAAAAAAATCAAAACTACAATAACAATTCAATCAAATAATGCGTACCAAGGCAACACGGCTTCACAGATAGTCCTTAACTCACATCCATAGTGGGGTTTTGCCATAGCTCTGATACCAAAACTGTCACACCCCAACCATTTGACCCTCAAACAAAATTGTTTTTATAAACATAAAGCATTGAGGTGCGACTACACAAGAATTCTAAAAAGGATAGAGCTATGTCATTTGAAACCATGGGGCAAACTTTCATTTATATAACAATTTGAATTCATACAAAGTCACATCCATCTGTATGACAAAAATGTCGCAAACCACAATTTTGATGCCTAACACATATAAGACATCAAAAAAGACCAAACCATGACGCGTCGACACTACTAAAGACCCAAAACCTCCTCAGTAGGATGTGAGTAAAGCCATCTGATCAACCTGCTGCCCGGGGTCCGTCAAATCCTGAAAAAGAAATAAATGAAGGCTTATCCTTCGCAGTATGTCAACAAGTCAGGAAAATCTCAAACCCTCTTAGGTAGGGCTCAAATCTAAGAACAATCTATCGTCATGTCGTGTCAGGGTATAGGCACATCATTTGCCAAGAAAACCCCCAACATAAACCACGACATGAAAAGAGCACTCAAGAGCCACAAAAACACAATCTCAATCATATGCAAGGCATGCTTAAACATTTCATTTCAGTCATAGCATTCACATGCCCATCAATCACATACATTCTTTCACACACATTTCATTCACATACATTGATTTTCATTAGCTTTAGTGAATTGACAGTTCATGTGGGTCCAAACACGTGCACACCGCGGGCTGCCCATAGCCGAGAGACAACCCCCGTAGTGGCCCAGAACAGTATGGATCCATTCATCCGCTGCAGCGGTAGAGCACTCATCCATGGATGTGTGAATTCCAATGAGAGATACTCAGCCTTTCCTAGGACACCCAGGTTGGGAAGGCGGGAGCCCACGCTCCAAGTACAACACACAACAGTACCCTGAGGCCTTGCACCGCCTGCGCTCCGAACAGGCAAGACCAGTGGTGAAAACGGGACGTCTCCCAACACATAGCCACATCCCACCGGCCTCTAATCTCTTATTCTCTCATTATTATCATTATAATTGCACAATCAAAGAATGATCGACTAGCTCATGAGGTTGGTTCACTTCACGAGTGCACCCACACCTCCAATTACCTCCCCACGAGGTCTACACATAACATTAACAGTCATAGCTAGGCGTCATACAATACAGGTACAACTACCCTCCAATTCCAATCAATTACATTATTGCCCACGGCAATACATATGCAACAATTCACAACATTCACATTCATAAAAATTCACATCTTATCAAACACATCAATCAGATCTTTCAAAACTTCACCAAATCCCAAAGAGTAGTCTCGATCCGTGATGGCTCGTATCTGTCCTATGCAATTATCGTTCTATGATGCTCTTTAATGCACAATCGGGGTCGAGGAGACACTCGACTCGATACCCCACCTCATCTGTCCTAAGCAGTTACCAATTCTAGCATGCACATGCAAATGCGTAACAGTTTCAAAACAAGCTTCTAATAACTTTCCAAAACAGAACTTGTCACATGACAAATCATTCACAATCACATACATCAATCACACCTTTCAAAACATAGCCAATCAATCACACGTTTCAAAACTTAGCCAAACTATGGAGAATAGTCTCGATCTATGATTGGCTCGTATCTGTCCTAGACAATTATCCTTCTAGGATGCTTTCTAATGCATAATTGGGGTCAAGGAGACACTCGACTCGATACCCTACCTCATCTGTCCTAAACAGTTATCAATTCTATCATGCACATGCAAAGGCGTAACATTTTCAAAACAATCACTAATAGCGTTTCAAAACCCTTCATATCATATATCAATTCATGTACATGCATACACACATTCAAACTCAAAACAATCAATCAGTTCACATCACAAATCCTAGAATCCCATGACCCTAGGAACACACATTCACACATTTGCCCAGGCAGGGATTTGCCTAGAATGTCGCCATACCTGTCGCGCGCCCTCAAAACTCTTCAAAATGCCTCGAGCTTTGAATCTGGTCGCTCAAGGTCGATGGGACGTGCCCGGTGTACCTGCAGACATAACAACAAAGTAAGATTTCTACCAGATACGTTACGATCCAACAAACATAAAACAACATCATTGAGGCGCATGTCATTGCCTCAAGAAGGTGTCGACGGGTAGTGTCGACTTACAAGCCCTCCAATAGGCCACTTCGCAACTACTTATCGTTGCCACCCAACGTCAAAACCCAATGCTTCGATCAATCCATCCTTAACACATTTCTCATTAACTTTCCTTTAGTTAAGGTGTCTTCCCAATATGCACACCCCCTTCCTACCAACAAATACCACCCACGTCGGCCAAGGTGCCCCAAGCGTTCCCAAAGACGGTCCTACGCTTCTCCACAACATCACTAACTCTACCATGTTTTCCAAAAGCTTCAAAAATCAACAACTCATGCTAAAGAGAGAGATATACGCATGGATTCTTGTTCTTCTCACCAATAGTCATAAACTTCCCCCTAAATAACAACATCGCTAAAAAGCTATCCAAAACATCAAATCATGAGTCTAGCATGCTTAAACAATAATTATACATGCTCTCATAAATATTAATCAACAATCTAAGCTCGATTAGGTCTTGCTCACCCCAATACAAGAGCTCAAACTGCTGCGATGCTTCCGGCAGCCACCTCACGAGTCCAAGTGGTCTCCAAGCGGCTAAAATCCTTCAATGCCACCACCACCAAGGCATACAAGTCGCTGTTATGAGAGGGAAGACCAGTCCCCCAAGCTGAAATCCGATCACATAATCGTAAATAGGGTGAGATTTAGTGAAAAAGAAGGGTCTGCCGTTTGAGCAGGACCTCCCGTAGCTGCAAGGGAGGAGGCTAAAGTCAAATGGGAGAAAGAGGGCGTGAGAGGATGGGAGTGAGGCTGCACACGTGAGGGAGACAGTGAGAGAGGAGAAACCCAAAGTTCGGGTGATGGAGAGAGTGACCGCATGAGCAGGAGAGGGGAAGCGTGGCAAGAGAGAGAGAGACATGGGCAGAGAGGGTTCAAATAGAGAGGAGAGACAGACAGGGAGGGTGAGAAGGCATGAGAGAGGCAGAAGAGGGAGATAGCACGAGAGAGTGAAGGCTGGGAAAGGGGGAGGCCGTGCGAGAGGGAAAAGGGTGTGGGCAGAGGGTCGAGAATGCAGTGAAGGAGGGAGAAGGAGAAAGAAGAGAAAAGAAGAAAGATGAAAACAAAGAGGATTCGAGAGGGCTTACCCGAGCGTTGCCCTCCACCTCTGTCGTCGCTGCCTGCTTCTCTGTCGCAAGAACGGTGAGAGATGAGAGAACGAAGAAGAGGGAGGTTCTGCGGTAAGGGAGAAGAGACGGAGAGGAAGAGAGAGCCATCGTCGGGCTCCCCTTCACGCCTGGACTTCGGGTCGGGGTCCGGACTAGCTCCAATCCAAACCTGAAATAAAAGAACGAGTGTTACACTTAATGATAATGACAAGTCAAATTAGAAAGCTTGTATCAAGTCCAACACATAAACTAATATACATTTTTGCAATAATAAGAGCAATGTGTATATTTTCCTTTTGTTGTTTGCCACAATTACTTAACTCCTTTAACAATAGGTGTTCCAAATAGTTTCAAAACATTCACTCTAAACTCATGCAATACATAATCATATGACAATGATACTCAAACATGCTCCCACTTTTCAAATGTTCATAGTTATCTAACTCATTGACCACATATGAAATCATTATATTTGTACTCTTGGAATAATTCCATCTCATGCATGAAAACATCGTATACTCTACTTTTATTTGGATATCCAATATATATGTATTTGCAAACATATTTTTTAATTTTTAGATCTGTATTTTGACATACATTATAGATCTCAATATGGATCTAGTTTGTTTGGATTTCATTATATTCATAAGTGTTATCTTACACCTCATGGCAAATATTGAAAAACAAATTCATTCTTAAACAAGAACTTACTTAGTATCATACTAGCATAGTTGGATCTACAAATGAACAAATAGCATAATAGCCAAATTATGTTAAAATGAATCCAAACTAGTAATATCCACAAAACAACTAATATGAATTTAAAACACATTATGCTCATTGAAATATTATACAATATGATTCAACAACCATGTTTGGATCAATGCTAATTCATCTTTCTTTTGAGAAAATCAAGTTATCATCTACTAGCACTTTAGTGCTATAAAGCTTCAAATAAACGCATTCTTGCCAGTATGAATTTTAGTTCAATAGTGTTATATTACATATCTTTCACATGTATTAAAAAAAATTCATCTTCCTAAGAAAGAGAAACAAATAAATCTTTATTTAATAGTTCTCTAGAATGATCTTTGGATCTAGAATAGCAACAAATATTAGAATATGATCAAAACTAAATGCAAACATGATAACATATAGTGGAATCAATGTAAACAAGATATGGATTTTTTTCCACATATCCAAATAAGTCAGTTTAGATCTGAATCTAAACTTTATGCAATGTGGATTTCACCAGTTCAAATATAGAAATTCAGATCATATCAACATAGACCCAAACACAGCAATAGAAAACGATAATGAATATCTTGTCCCAAATAACAATCTAGTTCTCTTAAGTCAACACCAAAGGTATTTCTTTTTCTTACTTTTAATATGACATAAATCTAAATTCATACCAGTTAGTCATCTCTAATAAGAGCAAATAAAATTTCATGTACTAGAACTTTAGCACAATAAATCTTAAAATAAAAAATACCTCTTTAATATATATTTTATCATGTTTAAGAGTGTTACCTTATAACTACAGGGAAAAACAAACATGATTATATCTTGGATTCAATGTAAGTATAGCTATTTAGAGCCAATGAATCAAACAAGTTAATCTGGATCTAAATTTATCTTGAACCAAACACAATGCTATATGGATCTCATCATGTCTAAGAGCAACATACAATAATATAATCATACATATCATAATACGTTTAGATCCAATATAAAAAGGATATAGATCTAAACAAAAGAATTAATCAAGTTATATCAGATCAACGGCCCAGAAGAGTACAATGTTTTCAGTGGGATCCAAATTCTAGCCAAAAACACTTTCAGGACATATCTAATTATCATCATGGATCCAAACACCAACAATATCCAAAATATAGTCAACATGGATTTAAACATGAAAGGATCCAAATGCTATGAAAACATGACTCAAGAGTAATATCGAGATCCAAATGAGTATGCTAGTTAAGGCCAAAGAAAATAGCGTTTCCACACATAAAACTTTATCTTTCTGTATGTCTATCTTCACATAGACAATATCTGTATCGCTTTGAAAACAAAGCAACCCACAAATTCAAACAAGATTCTACGAAAGTTAAAACATTGTTGGGGTCCAAATCATTCAAAATTATTTTCAAGAATTTAAATCTTAAAACGAATTTTTCTCCCCTTTATTTCCATTTTCTTTTCTCACGAATGAGAAGTTAGGCTTGTTAGAGCCCCCTCCCCCCTTTTTTTTAATTTGCATATGGGAGCCAGCATAAAGTAATTGTCTGAAAATATCAGGAACAAGAAAAAAACTGCTGAAAGCAATTCTCTTTTTTTTTTTCAGAAAATGGATGGAGAACCTGTTTTAGTAATTTCATAAAAAATATAATCCCGTAGAAAAATATTTGGAACAGTGGAACATTATTTTATAAAATGCATAAAGCATCACAAACGACAGAGTAATTTCGAACTTCAAATATACATACCTCTCCGTCGACTTCTTTTTTCATTGCTTTTCATTTTCTCTATCTCAGTGCCTCTTCTGAGGGGACTTTGCCCCCTTTCTGAAAGTTCCTGTTCCACCGAAGAGTGCCGATTTCGGGCAACTGGACGAGAGGTTGAAATCTTTACAAGCAGGTGAAATTTCTCCTGCCCAACTGAAAACACAACAAACGGGGTGAAATTTCACCCGTTTAACGTAAAATGGAGCAGGTAAAATTTCACCCACTCGACATTTTCGTTTCGAATCCTCATTTCACCCCTCTCCTCTTCCCTCTGCAGCTCCTCCTCCCTCGCTTTCCTGCCTTCTCACTGTCGCACCAGATATGTTGCCGCTCCACTCCTCCGCCGGTTCACTTTCTCCCTTTCTCTCTTGATCTTGTTGATGCCTTCCCTTTCTCTCTTGCCCTAACTAGTTCTTCTCTGGCTTCTCACCGGCAGGGAAGAGGGACGCAGAGACAGGGCAGCATCTGCCACTGCCACAGTTGCCTTCCCAACTTCCCAACAAGTGCAGCAACCCTATCCTCATGCACTCGCTGCAGCAAGTTTACGCCCTCTTCAGCCCAATTGCTCCCGTCCCTCTTCTAAACCATAATCGATTCCCCGAAGCAGCGGCTTCTTCCTTCTCCGTCTCATTTCTTCTCTCTTTTCGCAGGTGTTCTTCCTGTGCATCTGCTCAGATCAGGCATGATATTTTCTTCCTGATTTAGAGTATTGGTTCCCATTCATAATGATATCACTGTGTGTTCTGTTGTGTAATTTACTTTTATATTGTTCCTTATAGCCAATTACCACCATATGTGACCAATTACGATTGCTATTGTTTCGTTAAGATAGGTCCTCTGATACCCGCAGATCAATCGAGCAGAGAGTGGAGGATTTCCAAGTAATGGCAGATGGAAAGGTGCCTCACTTGCTTATGCCATTCAGAAGTAAGTCAAGTGTGGGTTTTCAGACAATAAATACCTTCTTGGTTTTACTGTGCTTAGGTGTTTGTGACTTTGTTCATACTCTAAATTCGTTTTATATTCCTATTGTTGTATTCTTGATTTTCTTTGTTGTAAATACTGAATATGGCATTCCAGGGATTGGTCATTCCTTCATATGTCAAACATTTTAGACAGACGGATTGTTATTCTTCTTTAAGTTGTTGCTTATGAATGTATCCTGGCTTAATTTCTTTGACTCCACGATCAAGTTATGTCAGTGATTTTTTTCATACGATTTAGGTGGCAATGGTCGGCTATTTTGAACTGGTCAGGAATTAATTAGCATACCTGCCTAAAAATCAAACCGTAGGAGGTTTAGAAAATTGATGCTCTGGTAGTTTAGCTTTATCTGCCGATGCTGTATGATGTTCTGGAAATATATATGCTGATCAGGAAAGCTGTTGTTTTCCTCATAATGTTTCCGTAGATAACTGGTAGTGATGCATATTGGCTACTATATATCTTGATCTGGGCAAAAGGCATTAAACCTTTGGAAGAGGAGAGAGACAGCTGGATCTGGGCTAAAGGCATTAAACCTTGTATCAATTGTAAGTTGTTCAAAGGGCTGTTATGATGCAACAACTCATGTAGCTCTTGCACCTTTGCTTTTAGCGTGCACATGCTACTTGCTTCTTTACCTTCTCGAGCACAGAAAATGACAAAACCGGACAATGCTTAAGTGAGGGCACTTGATATATCAAGTTGAAAGAAATTTTTTTATTTAAATGCATGCAAATGTACTTCATTTTGGTGTACATGTGTATTTGTAAGAGTCCAAATCAAGTTGAATAAAGAAATTCTATGTTAATGTATAGGCTGTGTCAGTTGCAACGTCAATTTTCTCTGTGCATCTTGTTGTTTTATGGATGGTAGGGAATACACCCTTTTGGAAAATCATCTTCCAATTTCTTTCCACGTCAAATTTGGGGAGGAGAAGACAAAAAAAAAAAAAAACAACATTTACCACGTTAAATTCTTCATACGCATCAAACATGGTTAAATTTACCATGTTAAATTCTTCCTGTGCATCAAACAAGGTTAAATTTACCACGTTAAATAGTTCTTGTACATTAAACATGGCCTCAGATTGGAAGAGGGAGGAATTTCATTCTGTAAATTTTTCTAGAAAAAATTACCATGTTAAATTCTTCCTGTGCATCAAACGGGCCATAATGGTGGAGGACATTCACTCCAGGCATCCACATAGTTGATGTTCTTGGGCTGCAGAGGAAAATTTCTAGCACCTTGGCTGGTAGAGAGAACAGCCGAAAACTATAGTGGTGAAGAGAAGATGTGGCTCTTAGGGTTTGTCTTCCTCCTGAAGTAAGGGCCTATTTGATGCACAGGAAATATCCTGTGCATCGATTGAAAAGGGTACAAAGAAGGGGAATTTAACGTGTCGTATGATGAGTGCATCAAACGTTCGAAATATTCCCTGGGTAAAATTCGTAGGAACGGGAAGCATTTAACCCGCAAAAAAATCCGCCTCCTAAGGCTCAGACTTTTTATTGGGGAGAATTTACCCTCAACGCTGCCTCTCATCTCTGCTCTCCACTCTCCACTCTGCTCTCTCCTTCCTCTCCTCTCTCGCTGCCTCTCCTCTGTCGCTCTCTCCTTCCTCTTCTACTGCTCGCCCGATCGCTCGCCGTGCACCGCCACCGCTATGCCACCAGCCATCACCATGGTTCTTCAAATTAGGGCTTCGAGGGCTCATCCTTCGACTCTCTGCTTCGATTTTCTACCTTCCTCTTCCACCGATCGCTTCCTGAGAACTTGAGTTCCTCAATGTGAGAGGCTGTTGGGATGTGAAATTGGAGGGGAAGGAGAGGCTGGCCAAGAGACAACTGGAGAAGGGCTTGAAGGTTTTGAGTCCAGAGGTGGTCGATCGCTATGATCTCCATTATCTGGAAAGCTGTAGATGAAGACGATGAGTGGGGCTCGATAGGGGACGAAGATTATCATTTGGATTGGGACCTTTATGATGATGCGGATAGCTCGCATGGTATGTGGGATGAGGATCAAGACCTGGACGGCCTGGAACTGAGGCTGTATTTGCCTCATACAATTCAGACCATGGAATTGGTTGGGGACCTGGTTCGCCATGAACAGTCTATTTATCCCTCCTCTTTCTTTTGTGTTCCGTTGTGGAAGCTACTCTTGGCTATAAATATGAGTATGTAGAATATCTGTCTGTTATGCTGTTTGTATACATTTGCTGTAATGGAAAACTGTTTAACCTCTTGCAATTTTTTGTTTCATTGTAATGGGCAAAGTGCTTCTCTTGCTCTTCCATTTTAGTTCAAACCATGTTGGTTTAGCTAACAAAGAGTCAACTGTCACTGGCAATCCCTTTTCTGTATCATGCCCTCCCTTTTTTGTTGGTTCTTCCATCCCTCGGTCGATCTTTATCAAGCACCTTGATTGCTTAAAAAGCTAGGAAATTTTTTTGTCTTCCTGCTCTGGTTTCTATAAAATCAGATGTTTGTATGATAGTCTAAAGGTCTTTATCTCAGGCAAATGTTTTGCTTAATATTTTTCAGTACAGTTTCATCAATTGCTTCATTTTTGAATTTTGCTGCTTATTGTTTTTGGACTCCTATGGAGGAGGAAAAAAAAACCATATCTTCCAATGGTCACTTAAAAAGTCTCTCCTTCATTTTACATGTGCATCAAACATGGTTAATTTTACCAAGTTAAATTCTACTCTGTCAACCAACAGGACCACAAATCGGAAGAGGGAGAAATTTCATCCTGTAAATTTTTCTGAAAAAATTTACCATGGTAAATTTAACACGTTAAATTCTTCCATGCCATCAAACTGGCCCTAAAGGATGATGGTTTTCTTCCTCCCTTTCTCTACAGTACGAGATCGCCACTTTCTGGTGACGATGTTGGACAGCCTAGGGCGAACAATGGCTAGCTCCAGAGAACATAGAGGTCCAGATGTTTCGGGTTTTCTTCCTCCCTTTCTCTAAACCAGATCCTACTCAAGGATGATGGTTTTCTTCCTCCCTTTCTCTATAGCAGCGCGAGATCACCACTTTCTGGTAGGGATGTCAATGGATCGAATTCGGATCGGATATACCTTTTACCATATCTGATTTTTTGGATATTCTGATATTTGGATTCAGATTTAGATTGAATTCGAATAAAAAAAATTTATACCATATCTGAATCCGATTTTAAAATCTATATCCGAATCCAATTTTTAACTTATATTTGAATCCGATCCGAATCCAAATTTTAATTTATATCCGAATCCGATCCAAATTTTAAATTATATCCGAATCCGATCCCAATCCGACTTTTAAGTTATATCCGAAAAGTCATATCCAAATCCGAATTAAACTTTTAAGTTATATCTGAATCCATCCGAATCAGATTTATGACTTTTATAGCTCAGTTATCAAAAGTTGTGCCTTCAACAAAATCCAATTTCAAACCATGTGATTTAGGAAGCCAGCTTTAGTGGCATTAGTTGGTATATGCAGATCAAGAGAAGAATTTGTCAACAAAGCTTTCTCTATGCTAATGGCATTTCTATTATTCTGCCTCTCCTAGCCTCTCCTAGAAGACTCAAACTATGAATAACAAGAAATGGCCATTAACTGCTTCTGTGGTGAAGAAACAAAAAAAGTTTAGCAGATTATCTGCACTTTGAGGACAGACAGGTGATTTTTTTAAGCTTACTCAAAGATGACAGCAGAACAGAACAACAGGTAACAGTACTAGAAGCCTCATTTTTTTTATATTCAAGCATGGAAATCACAACATCTAGCAGTGTTTCTTTATCTCAAAAGCATAATAGAAATGTCAAGTTCAAAGTGACATCTTCTGTCATCGTCTTCAAACTGTCAAACGAAAACAAGCCAGACAAAGTCAGTCCATGAATAAAACAATTAACTGCAAAAGATAAATTATTTGAGTACAGAAAGCCCACAAGACATACAAATAGATTATGAACATTTGAAAAGAAACAACCATGTTTGAAACACTAACAGGTTCTTTAATCCTTCAGTTGAAGGATTTAACATGCCTATGGTATAACATATCAGAATGCAGATTGCCATAACTAATACAGACATAGACAAAACAAATGCAGATTTTTGTTCGTGTGAATAGAATCCAAATACAATGTCTTTGACAGGAAAAAAAGCAACACACCTTAAGCTTAGCCATGTATGTGCCTCGTGCCATTACTTCTGATGGAGTCGTCTCTTTCTCCAGCATGTGAATGTAAGGCTCTTGCTGTGGAGCAAATGTACCCAACATGCATTTGCATTGATTAACTTACGCATTTATATCAAAATTAAGAGAATTTCCTGTCATATAATCTATAAAGTATTTGCATACTAATTCATATGTGATCAGAGATAATAAAGTCATGGTATATCGAGGATATGTCCTGGCTATCACAATGCATATAAATGATCCAAACCACGGACAGAGAGGTAGAAAATTCTGGACAGCTGTTAGACACGATTCCTATGGTGAGGAATGTGACTTCTGGCTCTATCTGACCTGCAACACAGAAAAAATTTGGCCAAAAAATGCTATAAAGGTATATAGAAAAAATAAATGAAGCTTATTCGACAACTAACCGTATTCATTATCATCAATATGACCAAGTAGCTTTTCCTTCCATTTCCCTAAACTTTCATCTTCCTGAAATGTACGAAATCTTTTGCTGCCTTTGTTTCTCTTAATCCCTCTGTCAAACGTTTTAATGGCACAAGGTTGCAACCCAAATCCAAATCAAATAACACCAAGTGAGTAACAATTAGAAGCTAGTAATTTAAATGTGAACAAGTAAAAGAGGAAGAGGCACGCCCTGCGGCGGTGAGTGGCAAGCCTGTGAGGATGAGGTCTTATGGTGAGTTAAAAGAGAGAGAGAAAGAGAGACAAAGAGAGAGTGCATGAAAGAGAGGGTCAATGTTACATACCTGATACCAATGGCAGTTCAGAATCGGCAAAGATCGATGACAGGGTCATGGGATGTCGGTGGGCTGTGGCTAGATACCGGATGCCGGACGGTGGAACTGTGAACCAGCCGGACGGTGGAGTTGTCGTGCTGGTCTGCAGCGCAACGGCGGTGAGCCAGTGGCGAAGCCAGACAAGTTTTCTGGAGGGGGCACCCATTCATAGATTTTCACATACGAAGGGGCACTCACATATAGAACAAAGCAAATATTTAAAGATATTAATGTAAAAATAAACAAACATTGAGGGATGTTTGGCGAAGCTTTGATCTCCTCATTCCTCAAGTGCGATTAGATCGCCAAACAAAAATCCTTCATAAATTAGACAAATTTGAAAGCTGAAATTCATTACAGGAAAATCCTATACTTTAAGTGCTACTGCTATCAGATTCACCGCTTCTTCTTACTTTTCCACTAATAGTTAAGAAAAGAAACAAAAAAGCAGGAGTCAGGAGCAGCAGAGGCGGAGGAGACAGAAGCGATTAAATGTCAGACTCTCGGACATTTACCCCTTGGCCTGCCGCCAGCGATTTCGGTGTTGGCTTAGAATTCTCGAAAATCCCTGAACGAGATGCTTGCAGTAACCTCGCCTAGAGGCTGGAGCATAACAGAAAGCGGGCTGGAGGCAGAAGAAAACGGTGGGGCGCGACCCAATTCTGGCATGGGCAACTGCCAAAACATGCCTTGAAGCTCCGCATGTGAAGCTCCTTTTCACATGGAGCTTTATTGGGCTGGTGTGGGCAGAGGCCCACGCCAGCCCACACGTAGCTCCGCTACTGCGGTGAGCTGGTGAGGATGGTAGACAGAAGAGAGCCAGAGACAAAAATGAAAGAAACAAAACTCTATAACGTGGTGAACCGGTTTCAATAATGTGGTGTATCAGTTTTCAACATTTAATGTAAAAAAAGGAAGAAAACCCCTCCATGAATTTTTCATGGCCCTCAAACGTGGCCTTAGGGTTGCATTTGGGGGAAAAAACTTTTAGGGTTGCATTTGGGGGCAAGAACTTTTAGAAACAAAGAAAACTGAATGGGGAAAAGTTAAATTTTCTCGCCTGAGACAGGATTTTGAAACCGGTTATTTTAATTAAAAAACGAGTATGTAAAAGTTGTTACCCATTTTGGAGCCTAATCAAGCATTAACAGTTCAAGTTTAGTGAACTGAAACTCAACTTAATTATTTAAATGAGTTTATCTCTATTTTTTAATTTTTTAAGATATTCTTGATTTCTTAATAATTTTCAAATTTTATTTTTTTATAATCAAAATACTGTTCAAATTAAGTGTGCTTGGGCCCATTTCAAATATGTATGAAAAAATAAATTATTTATATTATATATATATGTGCATTTCAACAAGTCGAGTTTTTTTACTGAATTTGACTATAAATTGCTTTATATTTTGAACTTTTATATTTTCTTTTTATAAGCAAATATTTATTCTTAATTTTCACATGGTTGGTTAAGATGTTTTAACTGTTAGCTTATTAATTTTCTCAATAAGTTATTTATGCTCATATTTTATCATATTTGACTTCTATGTTTTGTGTCTTTAAGTTGTTTAAGGACGTTTTAAATTATTTTCACATATATTTTTGATAAATTCTCTTTTTTAAATACTTGTTGAAAACAAATAGTATATTGAACTTTGATTGGTCTATTGAACAACTAGTATGTTTGACTTTCGTACTTTCTTCAAATTAACTATGCATATTGAACATTGATTGGTCTATTTTTAAATAATAACATATTTTAATTGAGTAAATTATTATTTCGTGATGATTTCTTATTAAGAATTATTAAATCAGGTGATCCATATTATTTCTCAATTAAAAAGAGACATTATTTAATGTTTTTTTTCATTTCATTGTGTTAATTGAAATAGTTTGTGTTACATCCATAAAAGGAGTGTTCATTGATATATCAAATAATTTATTATTCCTCTTACCAAGATCGGATAGTTGTGTTTTTTGCATAAAACTGTATAATTACTCCAATGATATATAAGATAGTTTATTAAATCTTACAATTTGTCGTTTTCCTCCTAGTTAGAGGCTTTTGTTTTTAATTTGTGAATTATGTGTTACATATCGAATACTTAAGCCTTTTGAATGAATTGTATGATCATAAAAATTAATTTACTTGATTAATTAAATAAGTGAATTGATAATTTGATAAATAAAACTTTTTTTATAAGTTTAGCAGTTTTTTCATAGTGAGATTATGTACAATGAAGATTTCTTTTTATTATAAAACATATTTTTTTTTAAGTTGGTTTTTTAAAAAAATATATTTTTTGCCATCAACTTTTTTTTTCATAGGTGAAGTACATGCCAATAATTTTTTTTAAACTTGCTATTTTTTAAATATATAATATAGCTATTCTTGTAACCAATTTGACATTATGGATTTACGGTCCATTAAAAAAATTGTAGCTTTAATAGTGTCTTTTTCATATTTTTTAAAATTCCCATTTTATTGAATTTCTTCGTTGAAGTTTTCTTTATTATTTCAATTAAGTACATATATTATTTACGATATCATGCTTAATTGATGCCTTAACTATAATAGTTTGCTTGATTAGAAAAGAAATTAATTAAAAATAGTATTATTTAATTAATTAACTTTATTTGATATAATTATAAAATATTTTAAGTTAAATTGTGTATATGATTTCTATAAGAATATCATTATATGCAACTCAATGAAAGTTAGCTCTTAATAAGATTATACCATATATAATATTTATATTCAATTTGTGTCATGGTGTTAAGTTAGTGAGTTTGGCTTCAGATCGGTTAAAGTTCGGATTCGGATGTTTGGATATCATGTTAGAGTTAGTATCCGATCGGATATTTACTTAAAACTGAATCCGAATCCGTATCCGATAGGATGTTATGTAGTAGTATCCGATCGAATATTTACTTAAAAATGAATCCAAATCCGTATCTGATCGGATGTTATTTCTTAAATCCGAATCCGATCAGATTTCTCAATCGGATGTCAAATTGCTTACCATATCCGATTTTGTAAGAGCAATTTGGATCGGATATCCGATCCGTTGACATCCCTACTTTCTGGTGACCATGTCGGACAGCCACGCCAACAATGGCTAGCTTCAGTGAACACAAAGGGCCAGATTCATGCATAGAAGTTTCAGGTGTCAAGAGTTTTGTCAATCAAATCTGACCTCTACAGGGGTTCTTTACCAAAAAGCCAGAGGATATTAGGCGGACACAAAGTTCGGGTCCTCAGGGGTTTCTTTTCCATCTGAGCAAAAAGAGAAAATAGAAACCCTTCGTCCAAGACTTCCCTCTAATGTCAAGTATGAACCTTTTTTTTCCCACTAGAAGTTGATCTCTTCTCCATTTTCCAAGCACAGAATCGGTAGTAGTGGTATGCCACTATGTCGGTTTGCTCATCGTCCATCTTACTTTTCTCGTTTTATAGTAGTGCTGGAAAAACCACAAAAGGCCTGACAATAGGTAAAGCGGTCATTTCTCTTACTTTCTTCTTCTTTTTCTTTTGTTTTCTCACTGTAACTGCTGCGTAGGTTTCAATTTTTAGTGATCGAGAAGATGGCCGAAGCCAAATCGGCACCTGCAGGGTTACAGATTCTGTCATGGGTTTTTTTCTTCTTGAGCAAAATGTTAATTTTCTCTGTTGGATGATACAAATGTTTCAAGAAAAGAACAACAAACCCAGAGCATACTTGTAACTTCAAGGGTTGGGAATCCCTACAGCAACCTAAAACAACCTGGAAAGGAAAGGTGGTTTCAGCCACACGGTAAATTATCGACTAGTTATTATTATTATTATTATTATTATTATTATTATTATTATTATTATTTAATCTTTCCTACTCTTCCTTAGTTGTTTCTTCTTTCTTCTTTCTTTTCTTTTTCACATACAGAATTAAAAAAAACCGCTGAATTCACATGAAAGGAAAAGAATGGCATGACATGCGATAGGTAATACCATAGTGAGGGAAACAAAAAAAATGGTAAACAACCATTGCATTAGAAAATCGATGCCAGAATGCATCATCGTCAATACCTAAAAATACTTGGGTGACATTTTCTAGGTGCAAGCACAAATATAATGATAGAAGACAGTCGAATATGTAATCATATCAAATCTCACTTGACATGTTATCTAATATATGTACAATACTATGAACGTGAATGACCATAAACAACATGCATATGCTAAGTATCATGCATCCCAACATACAATAAAATAGCATCATATATGGTGTGCATATCAAGCACACACAAACAGAGACGATAGCAGGTTTCACAAACATTAGATTAACTAACTCACTGTTTCGGCATTTTGATTTTTTTTTTTTTTTGTAGGTTGAATAACGAGGCTTTGATACCACAGTTGGAGCTACGGCAGCGGAACAGCTACGGCTCTGAGTCTGCGCAGCAAGTGCACCAGCCTCAGCAGAGGCAACAACAATAGTAAGAAGAAGAAGAAAAGAGAGTTAGAATAATTTCAGGGTTTGCTTCTAGGAGGCGCCGGCTAATTTCTCGATTAACAATAAGTATAAGATAAGTTGGGCTTTTATAGACCGCCTCCTAGGGTTTCTTGATGCCCGGCAGCAAGTTATGGCCAAATGGATTTGTGGATAATTTTCTTATTTAATCTTGTAACTGCAAGTGAGCCTTGATAAGGCTCATAGCCACTATTTCACATGGTTTGGATGAAAACAAAAAGCACATGAAACTATGTGAGTTGGGCAGCTTTTGCCTTCGGGGATCTCACTAGGCCTCCGCATATGGCCGGCCCAATAAGGGTCGGGTTAGAGCTGGTTCGACACTTGAAAATCGAGTTTATGCTCGGTCCAGTCATGCCCGATTAAAATAAAAATATTTTTAAATATAAAATATATTTTTAATAATAAAATATATGTCATTATTAAATAAAAATAATATTAAAAAATAACTCAAATCGAATGGAGTGCCGTCGAGCCGACCGGATACGTTATCGGGTCAGCTCGAGCTGATTTTTTCGGCTCAAACCCGAACCCGATCGGACTGGGTACCCGGTCTATATGAAGTCTTTTTGTCATGTTTTTTTTATATAGTCTTTTTATTTTTTATTTTCATTTTTGTTACGTTTTTTTGTGAATGGAAGATATTTTTGTCATAACTATTAAAAAATAAATCAAATCGAATGCAGCCCCATAGGTGACCTAATAGGTCAACTCGAGCCAATTTTTTTTTTGGCCCAAAGCCGAGCCCGATCTAACCATGTACCAGGGCTATATGAAACTTTTTGTCATGTTTTTTTTTATCATAGTTTTTTTTTTTTATTTTTGTCACGTTTTCTTTTTTGTGAATGGAATATATTTTTGTTGGCGCATTGGAAGCATAGAACGATGTTTCGAAATTAAAGGGCTAATATTGGTTTTAAATCTTGCTTAACTCAGAATTTTCAATGAATTTTCAAAACAACTCAAAATACTTTTAAAAGAATTGTGTAGACACCCCACAGCTTTTTATAACATTCACAAAAGAGGATTACGTTCCATGGGTTCCGTTTCCGTCATGCATGCCCATCCAACACCTATCTTCGTTTTAGGAAAGCAAACACAACACCGTTTTGGAGCACAGGATCCTGTATCCAATTCTCCGAATTCCATAATCAAGATTCCGGAGTGCCACTGGGGGAGGAAATGCTATCTAGTGGATTGACCATTGCG
The DNA here is from genome assembly GCF_008831285.2 of Nymphaea colorata. NCBI lineage: Eukaryota > Viridiplantae > Streptophyta > Magnoliopsida > Nymphaeales > Nymphaeaceae > Nymphaea > Nymphaea colorata. The sequence goes on along the minus strand of NC_045139.1, from coordinate 24,140,724 downwards.
AATGAATGTTAAACTAGACCTCACCAATAGTTTGCTGCAGTGTTGTGGAGGACAAGTACCTGGCTGACGAATAGTTTGCTGCAGTGTTGTGGGACAAGTACCTGGCTGGCGTTTGCCGAGGAAAAATTTCCTGTAGCATAAGAAATATTTTTCAAATTTTTAAAATTTTTCTCCTTTATCAAACATGAAATGTTTTTTTTACCATTAATGGTGGAAACAAAAATATATTTTAGAAGAAAATTTTTGAGCTAGAAAGGTGGAAAAATGTTTCCAGATTTTTTTTTTTTAATTTGGAAGGAAGAAGGGAAGGTGGGAGGAGGAAGAAGGGAAGGTGGGAGGAGGAAGATGGGAGGAAGGAGGAAGGAGGAAGAAGGGAAGGAGGGAGGAGGAGGAAGGGAAGGAGGGAGGAGAAAGATGGAGGAAGAAAAAGGTGGATGGAGGAAGAAGGGAAGGAGGGAGGAGGAAGAACGGAGCGAGAGGGGGAGGAGGACGGAGGAAGGAGGGAGGAGGAAGAAAGGAGGGAGGGAGGAAGAATGGAAGGAGGGAGGAGAAAGAAGGGAAGGAAGGAGGAGGAAGAGGGAGCAAGAACACAAGATCAAAGGGCTTGAACACAGCTTGCAGTAGTGTTGGTGAGGTCGAGGAAAGATGAAGCAGCAGCGGCGGACGGTGGTCCTGTATCCCTCCCCCGGCATGGGCCACCTCATCACCATGGTGGAGCTCGGCAAGCTCATCCACCTCCGCCTCCGCCTCCCCGTCACCGTCCTCATCGCCTCCCCTCCCTTTAACCTCGGCGACTCCACCCCTTACATCAAGGCCGTCGAGTCCTCTAATCTCGGCGTCTCCTTCCACCATCTTCCCCAGCCGCTCGATTTCTCCAACCAACATCACAATGCCCAGCACCACGAGCTTCTCATCTTCGAATTCCTCAACACCTGTAACCCCCACGTCAAGGATGCGTTGGAGCTCATCTCCCAGTCTTCTACCATCTTAGCATTTGTCGTAGACTTCTTCTGCATCTCCTCCATGAGCGTCGCCGCCGGCAGCCTGGGCTTACCCGTGTACATTTACTTCACTTCCTCTGCTGGAGTACTTGCGACGTTCTTGTACCTCAACGAGCTAGATCACCAGACGGACCTCAGTTTCCGTAATCTCAACGCAGATCTGCACATCCCCGGCATCCCCCCATTGCCTTCCCTGGATATGCCTCTTCCGATGCTGGATCGCGAAGAAACTTACTTTTGGTTTTTAGAGGTGTCGTCCCAGCTGAGCCGAGCCCAGGGGCTCATAGTGAACACCTTTGATGCACTAGAGCCACGGGCGCTCCAAGCAATCTCAGACGGCCTGTGCGTGCCGAACGGACCCCCGTCCCACGTTCATGCGATCGGGCCTGTGATCGCGTCCTGGAAGAAGGCGGACGGCGACGCGGAGTGCCTCAACTGGCTCGACTCCCAGCCGGACCGCAGCGTGGTGTTCCTGTGCTTCGGGAGCCTCGGCCGGTTTTCCATGGATCAGCTCAGGGAGATCGCGGATGGGCTGGAGCGGAGCGGCCAGCGGTTCCTTTGGGTGGTTCGAAGCCCAGGTAGTGGGTCAGGACCAGCTCTCGTTTCTTCGGATGCGGACCCTCAAGCGCTGCTGCCGCAAGGGTTTTTGGAGCGGACTCGGGACAGAGGGCTGGTGGTCAAGTCGTGGGCGCCGCAGACGAGGGTGCTGAGCCACGGTGCGGTTGGCGGGTTCATGACGCATTGCGGATGGAACTCGGTGCTGGAGTGCGTTTGTGCAGGCGTGCCCATGGTCGCCTGGCCGCTATACGCAGAGCAACGCATCAACCGCGCTTTGCTGGTAAAGGAGCTGTGTCTGGCCGTTGCCATTCAGGAGGGTCCCGACGGTCTGGTGGGCGCAGCCGAGGTAGAGAGATGTGTCCGTCTGCTGATGGGATCGGAGGAAGGGGCTAGACTGAGGGAGCGAGCAGAGGCGGCCAGGGATGCAGCAGCCGCAGCAGTCAAAGAAGGTGGATCTTCGTGGGCGAGCCTGGCGAGGTTGGGTGATGAGTGGGAGAGCAGGGTAGCCACAGACAATGTGTGCGCCTAGTTACGTGCTTAGGGAATTCAGGAATCCAATTGATGTGGGTCTCACATTTTTGTTTGGTATTGGACTCAGCGTGTGCTTTCATGAATTCATTCGCTAAAAATCGTGCTCCACCCAATTTAATGGCTCTTTATCTTTTCAGGCCCACATATAACAAAGTACAACGAACAGACCAAGGTTGAGCTTGGCTCCAGTCGCATATTGCTTTGCTTGAGCTTGAGTTGAACTTTATGAGGCGAGTTCGAGTTTGTGCTTGGCTAGTTTAAGCTCATATGATTTTTAATGAAAATGAAAACAAATTGTTTAATCTCGTATAATTTTTCATTAAAATGAAAACAAAAAAAAAGGAGTGCCAAAATTCATAAAAAAATACTGACATGGTCCAAAAGATTAACAAACAGTGAATGCACGAACTAAATCTAAGTGTAAACGAAATGAACTTGTGTAACTCAAACTCAATTAGTTTATAACTAGAGTTTTCACTCAAGCTTAAGCGGCGAGTTCTAAGTCTAACCCAAGTTGGCTTGGCTCTTCTTACATCCATATCCACAAAATTGAGTGATGCCCATCCATTCGTGAAATACAAACACTGCCAACTAACAGTCAATGACCATATTGTCAATGGAGTCGATGGAAGATATATATGGTGGATTTTTCTCTACCACTTTTATTTTTTGTTTTTTTTGGAACCTGTTTCTTTCCTTTTTACTGGGATTTAGGGAATTTTAATAATATATTTCTCATGAACCTCATATCCCTTATTGCAACTTTTACTTGGCTGAGCTAGACATAATACACCAATCTTTCAGTTGGCCGTTGTAATTATTGGACAAAGCCATCAAAGGCCGAGCCAAGGTGGGCCTGCATGGGCCTCCCCCCCCCCCCCTTTTTTTTTGAAAAAATTATATGTAAGTTTTAGAAAATTTTACTTATTTTATGTGAAAATTTTGAAAAATGATATTTCGACCCATCTTAAAATTTAGGAACTTTAATTCAACCATTTCATGAAAAATTTCTGGCTATGCTCCTTACCCCATCCATTCTGTGGTTCATTCTATGATTTTTGTGGGCACTCATTGCCCTTCATAAATTTCACTTTTATTATTGTGTCGTGGATACGGTAATTACGCTTGCATCTTTGTTTTAGGTGCATCGAAGTGAACTGGGTAAAACCACATCGTTAGATTCCGAAGATTTAAATTAGCACATGATTTGCAGGATCTACTGCTGTCAATGGGAGCTGTTGGTTACCTGTTGCAATCACCTAGTGGCAGAGTTACAAATTTCTAAGTATGGAGCACTCCAAGTTTAAATATCAAACTTTGAGTGTGGTGCAATCATATGTAAAAACTAAAAATCAATAAAATATGTAAATAATGTAAATTATTGTTTGGCCGGACCAGCTACAGTGTGCCCTACCACTGCAATCGCCCCATAGCCATTCATATACTGGAATTTTGCTGGTATGAAGAGTAAGAGGTTAATCGTATCTACCAAAATGGGGAGTGCATAGCATATCTTCACCTCAAAAAAACACATTTTTATGAGCTGAAAAGTGCCATGGAAAGACATTTATCATTTTTGAAGCCACTATATACTGAGTCTAGATCTCCACTTTATAGTTGATGAACATTGGAATAACACTAGAATTTCTACTGGAATAATTCTATCTCATGCATAAAAACATCATATACCCTACTTTTATTTGGGTATCCAATACATATGTATTTGCAAACATATTTTTTAATTTTTAGATCTGTATTTTGACATGCATTATAGATCTCAATATGGATCTAGTTTTTGTCATTATATTCATAAGTGTTATCTTACACCTCATGGCAAATATAGAAAAACAAATTCATTCTTAAACAATAACTTACTTAGTATCATACTAGCATGGTTGGATCCACAAATGAACAAATAGCATAATAGTCATATTATATTAGCATAAATCCAAAATAGTAATATCAACAATACAACTAATACAACTAATATGAATTTAAAACACATGATCCTTTTTCAAATATTATACAATATGATTCAACAACCTTGTTTGGATCAATGCTAACTCATATCTCTTTTGAGAAAATCAAGTTATCATTTACTAGCACTTTAGTGCTATGAAGCTTCAAATAAATGCATTCTTGCCAATATGAATTTTAGTTAGAAAGTGTTATATTACATCTCTTGAACATGTATTAAAATAAAATTCATCTTCCTAAGAAAGAGAAGCAAATATAACTCTATTCAAGAGTTCTCTAGAATGATCTTTGGATCTAGAATAGCAACAAATATTAAAATATGATTAGATCTAAAGGCAAACATGATAACATATATTGGAATCAATGTAAACAAGATATGAATTTTTTCCCGCATATCCAAACAAGTTTGTTTAGATTTGAATCTAAACTTTATGTAATGTGGATTTACTAGTTCAAATATAAAAATTTAGATCATATCAACATAGACCCAAACACAACAATAAAAAATGATAATGAATATCTCCTCCCAAATAACAATCTAGTTCTCTTTAGTCAACACCAAAGATTTTTCTTTTTCTTATTTTTAGTATGATGCAAATCGAAATCCATACCAGCTAGTCAACTCTAATAAGAGCAAATAAAATTTCGTGTACTAGAACTTTAGCACAATAGATCTTCAAATGAAAAATACACCTTTAATATGAATTTCATCATGTTTAAGAGTGTTATCTTACAACTACAAGAAAGAAGCAAACATGATGATATCTTGGATTCAATGTAAGTACAAATATTTAGAGCTAATGATTCAAGCGAGTTAATCTGGATCTGAATTTATCATGAACCAAGCACAATGTTGTATGGATTTCACTATGTTTAAGAGTGTTGATTTACAACTCTTAGCATACCAGCATACAATAATATAATTACACATATCATAATACGTTTAGATCCAATATAAAAAAGATATAGATCTTAAACAAAAGATCTAATCAAGTTATATCAGATCAATGGTCCAGTTTACAATGTTTTCTGTGTGATCCAAATTCTAGCAAAAAAAAAAAAATTTCAAAACGTATCTAATTATCATCACGGATCCAAGCCCCAACAATATCCAAAATATAGTCAACATAGATTTAAACATGAAAGGATCCAAATATTATGAAAACATGATTCAAGAGTAATATCGAGATCCAAATGAGTATGCTAGTTAGGGCCAAAGAAAATAGCGTTTCCACACATAAAGCTTTTATCTTTTCGTATGTATACCTTCACATAGACAATATCCCTATCGCTTTGAAAACAATCCACAAATTCAAACAATATTCTATCAAAGTTAATACACTGTTGGGGTCCAAATCATTCAAAATTAATTTCAAGAATTTAAATCTTAAAACGAAATTATTCTTCCCTTTATTTCCTTTTTTTTTCCTCACGAATGAGTACTTAGGCTTGTTAAAGCACCCCCCCCCCCCCCCCCCCAAACCCCCGCCAGCATAAAATAATTTTTTGAAAATATCAGTAACAAGAAAAAAAATTAAAAATTCTGAAAATATCAGTAACAAGAAAAAAACAGCTAAAAGCAATTCTTGTTTTTTTTTAGAAAATGGATGGAGAACCTCTTTTAGTAATTTCATAAAAGTATAATCCCACTGAAAAATATTTGGAACAGTGGAACATTATTTTATAAAATGCATAAAACATCATGGACGACAGAGTAATTTTGAACTTCAAATATACATACCTCTCTGTCGACTTCTTTTTTTTTATTGTCTCTCACTTCAGTGCCTTTTCTGAGGGGACTCTGCCCCCTTTCTGAAAGTTCCTATTCCACCGAAGAGTGCCGATTTCGGGCAAATTGTTGGTGCGATGATGTTGGATGCTAATGGTGGAGGACATTCACTCCCGGCTGTTAAGAAACATGGAGTGGGAAAGAAGCAAAAGAAATAAGAGATACTCAATGTTACGTGGTTCGACTTTACTGCCTACATCCACGAGGAAAGAGGGACAAGCTTCATTATAGTTCTCTACTTTGTGTTACATGTTGTTGAATCACATTCACGTCTTTATAAAAATAGGGGAAGAACAAGGGATAAGGATAGATGTGAGCCATCGAGAGGTTCTTGAGATGGCATCTCATCCTAATGAGAGAATCAATATGAGATGGCAACTTGATCTTTATCGAGAGAAACTCGTGATAACGTTGATCTCTTCAAATTTCTTTCAACTGTAAAAGATTTTCCGAGTGTTTTCTTTCTTTCCATAACAATCTCCCCCTCAAGTTGGTGCACAGATATCTATCTGTCCCAACTTGTGAATTATAGTTTGGTGTTTTTCCTTTGCCAAACTTTTGGTAAATATGTCGGTTAGTTGCTTGTCGCTTTTGACATGAAGTGTTTGAATGGTGTTATCTTGGATCTTCTCCCTTATGAAATGGCAATCGACTTCTATATGCTTGGTACGTTCGTGAAACATCGGATTAGCTCCAATGTAGATAGCGGCCATGTTGTCGCACATCAAGTTTATGGGTCCATTAGTTTCAATATTCATATCCTTTAGTAAGGCTTTAATCCATATCAGTTCACATGTGCATGCTGCCATGGCTCTGTATTTGGCTTCTGCGCTGGACCTGGCAACTACGAATTGTTTTTTACTCTTCCATGTGACGAGATTACCTCCAACGAGGGTGCAGTATCCAGAAGTTGATCTCCTATCATTTGGGTCACCTGCCCAATCAACATCACAATATCCAATGACATCTAATGTCTGACCTCGCTTCATTAGAACTCCTTTCTCGAGAGTGCCTTTAAGATACCGAAGGATTCTATGAGCAGCATCAACGTGTAAAGACCTGGGCTTGTGCATGAATTGACTTATAAGACTGACATCATACATGATATCTGGTCTAGTGACAGTAAGATAAATGAGTTTTCCAACAAGTTTTTGAAAACTTTGGACATTCTCGACAAGATCACCCTCATTAGTTTTCAATTTGCAACTCATTTCAAGTAGTGTGTCAGCGGCTTTTGCTCCAATGTTACCTGTCTCCATAAGTAGATGTAGAGTATATTTTCTCTGGCACATGAAAATACCTTTATCTGAGTGTGCAACTTCAATACCTAAGAAATATTGCAAGACTCATAGATCCTTGATCTCAAATTGCTTGTTAAAAAATGTCTTTACGCAAAGCATAAAAAAGTCATAATCACCTGTCAAAATAATGTCATCAACATATACCAGTAGGATAGTAGTTTTAGATTCATGAATACGAGTAAACAAGGTGTAATCTGCTGAACTTCATTTAAAACCACATTGAACAAGAGCATCACCACTAAGGCGAGCAAACCATGCTCGAGGAGATTGCTTCAGACCATAAAGAGCCTTTTTCAGTTTGCATGCATAGCCACTTTTATTGCTTACACCGGGGGCAATTTCCATGTACACTTCTTCAGTAAGTTCTCCATTGAAGAAGACATTTTTTACATCTAGTTGCATCAAATTCCAGTTTTTATTTGCTGGAATTGACAACAAAGTTCTAACAGTATGCATTTTAGCAACTGGAGCAAATGTTTCCAAGTAGTCAATTCCTTCAGTTTGAGTGAACCCCTTTGCGACGAGCCGCGCCTTGAACCGTTCAATACTTCTATCACTTTTGTATTTGACTTTGTATATCCACTTGCAGCCAACTAATGTTTTTTGGAAGAGGCACCAAATCCCAAGTCTGATTTTTCTCTAGAGCATTCAGTTCTTCTTTCATAGCTTCCTTCCACTGAACATGTTTGATAGCTTCTTCAAAGTTCTTTGGTTCGGTGTGGAGATAAGTATTGAGGACATAGTTCCTATAGGTTGGTAAGAGATGTTCAAGGGTTAGGTATTGGTCAATGGAATGGATCCGGTCTGTAGAGAGGTAGGTGTAATAATCACTGAGTTTTGTAGGTGGTCTTGTAAGGCGGGATGATCGACGCACATGTTGGTCTTCTAAGGGTATGTCTTGGGGTAAAGTGATAGGTTCTTCGAGGATGATAGGGTTAGTAATAGGTTGAGGAGTTTCAATAGGTGAGCTGGATGTAGTGTCATGAGTGGTAGGTATTTTTGGTTCGAGGAAAGGGTCTATGATGGGTTGAATAGGTTCAGTGGTAAAATTTGAGGAGTTCATGGAGCTATTATTGGTTTTCTCCCCCTGATTTGGTGACTCAAAGAATGGTTCCTGCTCAAAAAAGTTAACATCACGGGAGACAAAAAGTTTTCCAATCTTAAGATCATAACATTTATACCCTCTCTTTTTTGCTAGAATATCCCAAAAAAACACACTTAACAATACATTTCTCAAATTTGTTTTTAAGATGGACTTGAATATGAGCATAACGTTTGCACCCAAACACTTTTAGATGTTGAACAGAGCACTTTCTCTCAAGAAGAAGCTGAATAGAGATTTCATAGTTTATGCTAGAATGTGGAATTCTGTTAGACAAGTAACTCGCAGTGGCAATAACATCAGTCCATAAATAAGCAGGAATATTCATATGCATCATAACTGCACCAACAATATTAAGTCATTGACGGGTTTTCCTTTCAGTGACGCCATTTTGTTGAGGCGTCCCTGAGCAGGTATACTGAGGTTCAATGCCTTTCTTTGCCATGAACGACTTTAGATTGTCATTAACATACTCCCTACCATTGTCTGACTGAAGTTTTTTAATTTTCATGCCATAATGAGTTAAAATCATGCTATAGTATTCTTCAAAAACCTTAGGAACTTTACTTTTATTTTGAAGAAAGTATATTCATGTCATTCTAGATTTATCATTAATGAAGGAAACATAATACTTGAATCCTAAATAGGAGACTTCAGGAGCATGTCTCCAAACATCAGAGAAAACAAGATCAAAAAAATTAGAGCACCTTTCACTAGAAGTGTGGAATGGTAACCTTGTAAATTTTGCAAATTCACAAGCATCACAAGCCCAATTTTCGGTGACAAGGTTAGGAACAAGCCATTGCAGACTGCTATCTGATATGTGTCCAAGTTGGGCACGCCACTTCTTCTAGTTTTACTCATTCAAATTTTTCCTGTTAGTGAAAAAACTAACGTTGCATGAATCCATGACATAGAGATCACCATGTTCTCGACCTCTACCAATCACTTTCTTCGTGCCCTGTTCCTGAAAAATCACCTCATTTGACGAGAAAATAACCAAGCAATCATGAGATTTGGTTAATTTGCTAATAGATATCAAGTTTGTAGTTATTTTTGGAACATATAAGACAGTAGACTTGATTCCTTTGTCAAAGAAACTAGTTGTGCCAATTCCATCAACACTAATCGGACTCCCGTTAGCAGTAAAAATACGTTGTTTTTGCCCTTTGTCTATCTCATCTAAGTTTGTTGATTCACCGGTTACATGATTGGTGGCTCCAGAATCAATCACCCAAGGTGAACATTTAGAAATTGTCATTAAAGCATAGTGCTTACCTTCATTCGAGTTCTCGACAGGTTGAGATGTAATGAGATTGGTTGTCTTTGCAAATTTCTGAAAAATCTCTCAAGATCGTCTTTAGTGACAAAGTTCACAAGATCCGGTGGCTTTGAAAATTTTTCTCTGCTAGGACGTCCAACCAGCTCCCAGCAGCATTCCCGGGTATGCCCAGTTTTCTTGCAGTGGGTGCATTTAGATGCGATCGACTCCTTTGGCCACTAAAGTTCTGAGCACTCGCCTTTTGAATAACATACCATCTTGTCACTGTCGTTGTCAGTGGCATCGAGTTTTGGAGGGACATTCATGGCTTTCCTTCGAGCCACTTCAGGTTGTATCATTTGGCACACACTATTAAAAGATGGCAGAGGATTGGAATTAAGTACCTGGCTGCGTAGAGTCTCACATTCTCTCCCGAGGCCAGCCAAAACCTTAAAAATCTTGTCTTCATCAAATATTTTTTTATATACTTCATGATCAGAAGTGGCTGGGCGGTACTGAAGTAATTCATCGTATAAGCTGCGCATTTGACCGAGGTAGAGGGTAATAACTTTATCTCCCATAGTAAGTTGTGCGATCTCATTTTGAATTTCATAAACGCGAGCGAAATTGTTCTGCTCACCAAACATTTCTTTCAAGTTGTCTCAAATGTCCTTTGTCGTTTCCACATAGAGAAGAAGATTTGCAATAGATGAATCAATGGAATTAATGAGCCATGACATAACCATGTCATTTTCGCTCTCCCACTCACGATATTTTGGATCATTCTTTTCTGGTGGCTTGATTTCACCATTGATGTATCCCATTTTTGAATGACTGCTTAGAAACAACCAGGCTGCCTTAGCCCAACTTAGATAGTTTGGACCGCTAAGAGGTTGACAAGTAATTTTCAGAGTGTTATTACCTTGGTGGTGTGTTGTTGCCATGGTTAAGAAATAGAAAAAAGAAATCCAGAATAGAGCAACTCAGCAGCAATTTTGATGTCAAGGTCAGTTTTTGTGAAATGCCCAAATTTGATGGTATAAATGGCTCGACGACGTCTGATGAAGAACAGAACAGGCAGGCGGCACTTGTACTTGGTGTCGTTGTCTCCAAATGTTCCCAATTCTGCTGAAAATTGGTGGATGAGTTTCTTATATATTTAGAAATCAGGTGGACTCTTGCTCGACAGTTTAAAGGTTGCCGGATTTGTGATCTTCCACCGTGAACCGGTGCCATTGAGATCTGCCACTATGAACCATCAATTCATCCTTCCCCGCCGATCTTCTGTTTTTCTGGAGAGGAGGTTTCTCCGAGACTGTTGTCCTCGATGACGGATTGGCTGGTGCTGCCGACGAGCAGTTGCTCAAATCATGACGCCACAGAAGGAATTCATTCTCCCGAACGCCAAATCTCCCCTGTCAGCTGTTGGTCAAGACAAGCATTACACAGTTTGGAGAAGTAATGGTGGTGGAACCTGAGCTCTGATACCATGTTAAGAAACATGAAGTGGGAAAGAAGCAAAAGAAATAAGAGATACTCAATATTATGTTAAGAAACATGAAGTGGGAAAGAAGCAAAAGAAATAAGAGATACTCAATATTATGTGGTTCGGCTTTACTGCCTACATCCACGAGGAAAGAGGGACAAGCTTCATTATACTTCTCTACTCTGTGTTACATGTTGTTGAATCACGTTCACGTCTTTATAAAGACAGGGGAAGAACAGGGGATAAGGATAGATGTGAGCCATCGAGAGATTCTCAAGATGGCATCTCATCCTAACGAGAGAATCAATATGAGATGGCAACTTGATATTTATTGAGAGAAACTAGTGATGACATTGATCTCTCCAAATTTCTTTCAACTATAAAAGATTTTCTGAGTGTTTCCCCTCTTTCCATAACACCGGCATCCATAGAGTAGACGTTCTTGGGCTGCAGACAAAAGTTTGAGAGGAAAAACTTCTGGTGCCTTCGCTGCAAGTGAGAACAGCCAAAAACTATAGTGGCTAAGAGAAGATGTGGCTCTTAGGGTTTGTCTTCCTCCTGAGCTAAGACATAAACCGGATCCTACTCAAGGATGATGGTTTTCTTCCTCCCTTTCTCTATAGCAGCAGCGAGATCGCCGCTTTCTGGTGACGACGTCAGACAGCCAAGGGTGAATAACGGCTAGCTCCGGTTAACACAAAGGACCAGATTCATGCATAGAAGTTTCAGGTGTCGAGAGTTCTATCAATCAAATCCGACCACTGTAGGGGTTCTTTACCACACAACCAGAGGATATTTGGCCAACACAAGGTTGAGGCCCTCAGGGTTTTTTTTTTCCTCCTTAGTGAAAACAAAAATAGAAACCCTTCGTCCAAGACTTCCCTCTAATGTCAAGTATGAACCTTTTTTTTTTCCACTAGAAGACGATCTCTTCTCCATTTCCCAAGCATAGTATAGGCAGTGGTATGCCACTATGTCGGTTTGCTCATCGTCCATCTTACATTTCTCGTTCTGCAGTAGTGCTGGAAAACCCCAAAAAGCCTGTCAATTGGTAAAACAGACATTTCTCTTATTTTCTTCATCTTTTTCTTTTGTTTTCTCACTGCAACTGCTGCGTAGCCTTTGATTTTTAGTGACCGAGAAGATGGTCAGAGCCAGATCGACACTTGCAGGGTTACATATTCTGTCCTCAGGGGTTCTTTTCCTCCTGAGCAAGATGTTAATTTTCTCTGTTGGATGATATAAATGTTCCAAGAAATGAACAACAAACCGAGAGCATATCTGTAACTTCAAGGGTTGGGAATCCCTGCAGCAACGTAGAACAACCTAGAAAGGAGCGGTGGTTTCAGTCACACGGTAAATTACCGACTAGTTATTATTATTATTATTATTTTATTATTATTATTATTATTATTTAATCTTTCCCACTCTCCCTTACTTGTTTCTTCTCTGTTCGTCCCTTTATTTTTCACATACAGAATCCACAAAAACCGCCAAATTCACAGGAAAGGATAAGAACGACATGGCATGCGACATGTAATACGATAGTCAGGGAAACAAAAAAAATGGTAAACAACCATTGCAGTAGAAAATCGATGCTAGAATGCATCATCGTCAATACATATTCTCTTTCAAAATACTTGCGTGACATATTACTAGGTGCAAGAGATAGGAGACAACCAAATATGCAATCATCAAATCTCACTGACATGTTATCTAATTTATGTACACATACTATGAACATGTGAATGACCATAAACAACATGCATATGCTAAGTATCATGCATCCCAACATACAATAAATAGCATCATACATAGTGTGCATATCAAGCACACACAAGCAGAGACAATAGCATGTTTCACAAACATTAGATTAACTAACTCACTGTTTTCGCATTTTGATTTTTTTTTTTTTTGGTTTTGCATGTTGAATAACGAGGCTCTGGAACCACTGTTGGAGCTACGAAAGCAAAACAGCTTCTGAACGGCTCTGAATCTACGCAACTGGTGCACCAGCCTCGACCGAGGCAACAACAATAGTAACAGGAAGAAGAAGAAAAACAGAGTCAGAATAATTTTAGGGTTTGCTTTTAGGAGACGCCAGCCAATCTCCCGATTAACCCTAAGTATAAGATAAGTTGGGCTTTTATAGACCACCTCCTAGGGTTTCCTGACGCCTAGCAATAGTTATGGCTAGAGGGATTTATGGACAGTTTTCTTGCTTAATTTTGTAACTGGAATTGGGTCCTCTTGCAGTTACAAGATGTAGAAATAAGACACATAGCCAATATTCTACATGGTTTGGATGAAATCAAAAAAAGAACACCAAACCACATGTTGGTGCCGGTTTGCCGATGCGTGCCGAGAGGCCGACTCCTACCTTTTCCCACAGATCACGCTTGGCAGATTGGAGGCGATTCGTGTTGCAATGGATGAGAAGCACATAGTGAACGTGAATCTCTCGGCTGAAAAAGGGGAAGTGACTGACCGATGATCGGATGGAAGGAAAATCAACAGAAGGTGTTGTTGTGAATCGATGGTGGAGTGCAGGAAATGATCACGGCGTGGTGGCGGGATGATGGTGATCAGAAGGTATTGGTATCTACCAGGAAGCTCGCCGGAATCCAATGGAACAGTGAACGGGTTCCAAGAGCCTACCGTAGGAGACGGTGAGGTTCCGGTGTCGGATGGAGGGTGTGCGAAGGGATAAATGAGTGGGAATGGATTTGGGGGAGACGAAGGACGGCTTGGGCATCGTCGGGAGGAGCTCCTACCGGCGGAAGTTGCAAGGAATCTGCTCGCGGGGATTTGGCATACAACAAACGAAGGCTCTGTCGTTTCCGACGAAGAAGGGAACACAGGAAGAGGGAAAGAAAACCATAATGGCGATTTGATTAAAACCGTGGAACAACCTATGGGAAAAACATCCAACAGATCTTTTGGGAATAACATCCATGAATTTACAGCTCGCAGCCGGAGAAGGTCAAAAGCTCTTCATCCTTAGCTCCCCTGGTTTTGAACAGAGTGGGAGGAAGAAGAATGGAGAAAGCGATGGGCGCCGCTCGCTCGTACGAGCTCACGTGGATGCCCGACTGCCGACCCAGGTCCACAACTTTGTCGAACTGGGTTGGCTCATAACAAACTCGCCGGGGTCTCCCTCTCAAACCTGGGTCTACGTCTGACTCAAAGAAAAATGGGTCTAACCCAAACTCCCCCCAAAAGCCCATGCCCAGATCCACAAGGCAGCACCTGGATTCGGATCTTACAAAATCTGCGGTCCAACCCGTGATACAAGACCGGACCCATGTCCGAATAACCCCTGTCCCGCTGCGGTGCCCTCCCTCACTCGGTGTGTCCCTCCTCACCGTTGAGCGAGTCCCGTCTCTGGGAGGTTGATCTGCAGCGTGTCCCGCCATGGTGCCTTCGCTCGGCCAACGTGTCCCGTCATACCGCGGGGCTGCACTGCCATGGCTGTGCCTCCCCTTGCTCAGCATGTCCCGCCCGGACAAGCTCACCTCGTCAATTGCATCCAGCCGAAGTCTGATGTGAAGATGGATTGCCCATGGTACGCTCACTTGATTGTTGCACACACCGGTCGGGCTTCTTAGCCTCACTTGCCCACAAAGAGGCTTTTTGGGAGTGGGCTGGAGACGATTTAGCCTCCATAGCATGAGAAAGAGCTAAGCGGCAATTAGTGACCTCGGCTGGGCGGAGGTTAACCTCCCTAGGTTGAATACGACACTCGTCCGTAGTGGCCTCGTCCGGGGCCTCCTCTTTCAATTCCTCCATATATCCTTGAATAGCCTCCCTTGTATGTGGAAAGCCCTCCAAAGAATGGGAGGGAGGCGACTTCTACCTCGCCTGAGCATACGATAGCATCCCTTGCGTGCTGGCTGGCCTCCGAAAATGACAAGGAGGTGCGCTCCATCTAGTCCCAAATGGCTCGGATACGGCCAGCTCTGGCCATCGTTGCCCAGTGGGGGTCGGGCTGTATAACCACGTGAGTTGGGCAGCTTTTGCCTACGGGGCTCTCACTAGGCCTGGGCATCTGGGCGGCCCGTCGTGGCCCGGCCCGGCTCGATAAGAGTCGGGTTAGGACTGGCTCGACACCTGAAAATAGCCCGGTTAAAATAAAAAAATATTTTTAAAAAAATAAATAAAATTTTTTAATATAAAATATATTTTTAATAATAAAATATACATAATTAATATTAAAAAATAACCCAAATCGAATCGAGCCTCGTTGAGCCGACCCGATCAGACCGGATACCCGGGCTATATGAAGACTTTATGTCATGTTTTTTTTAACATATTGTTTTTAATTTTTTATTTTCATTTTTGTTACATTTTTTTTTGTGAATGGAAGATATTTTTGTCATAACTATTAAAAAATAAATCGAATCGAGCCCCATCAACCCAACCCGACAGGTCAGCTCGAGCCAATTTTTTTGGAACCAAACCCGAGCCTGATCGAACCGGGTACCTGGGCTATATGAAGAATTTGGTCATGCTTTTTTAATATAGTTTTTTATTTTTTTATTTTCATTTTTGTCACGTTTTTTATTTTGTGAATAGAAGATATTCTTGTTGGGGCACACGAACCATAGAACAATGTTTGGTAATCAAGGGCTACATGGGTTTTAAATCTTGCTTACCTCAGAACTTTCAATGAATTTTCAAAACAACTCAAAATACTTTTAGTTCCATGGTTTCCGTCCATGGATGGCCATCAAACACGTAAGGGAAGGCAAACACAACACCGTTTTGGAGCGTGGGATCATGTTTCCATTTCTCTGAATTCCAGAATCAAGATTCTAGAGTGCCACTGGGGAAGGACAGAGGAAGAAGGGAGGGAGGGAGGAGGAAGAAGGGAGGGAGGGAGGGAAGGTGGGAGGAGGGAGGAGGAAGAAGGGAAGGAGGGAAGGAGGGAGGAGGGAGGAGGAAGAAGGGAAGGACGGAGGAGGAAGAAAGGAGGGAGGGAGGAAGGAGGAGGGGAAGGAGGGAGGAAGAAGGGAAGGAGGGAGGAGGAAGAAGAAAGGAAGGAAGAAGAAGGGAAGAAGGGAGGAGGAAGGAGGAAGAAGGGAGGAAGAAGGGAAGGAGGGAGGGAGGAGGAAGAGGGAGGAAGAAGGGAAGGAGGGATGAGAAAGATGAGAAGGAGGGAGGAGGAAATAAACCTGGAAACATAGTCCTCCTCCATCATTTCCTTCTTCTCCTTCCTCCTTCCCTTCTTCCTCCGCCTCATTTCTTCTCCCTCATTTCCATCTTCCATTTTGGAAATATATTTCTTTTTTATCAACTAAGAAATAAATTTTTGAAAAGTTATTTCTCATCATCACACACATATCAAAATTAGAAATAATATTTTTTTTTCATTTTATTGTTTTCAAAAAATATATTTTCAAAAATATATTTTCAATTCCAGATTTCCAACCATCAAACACTACCTAAGGTAAATGTGGATACAAGTAATTATACTCATAACAATAGCGGAGCTACTTGTTAGTTAGAGTGGGTCACTCCCACACCAATCCATCACAAATTTTACAAGTAACTATACTCATAACAATAGCGGAGCTACTTGTTAGTTAGAGTGGGTCACTCCCACACCAATCCATCACAAATTTTTTTTATAATGTGTTAACTTTACATTGTTATGACTTTAAATTTATATGCATAGGTCACACCAAAATTGAACATTTACATTTATTAGGCAACAATGTTGATCATAAAGCCACTTAAATTCTTGTTGAAATCCTAACATGCTTATGAAAAATATTCATTTTTCTACTATCAAAATTTTAATGTTATAATAAGGGCAGTCTTCTTTATTTCTACTAAGATAATACGTATTAAACTTCTGCGAGATGATGTAGGAAATACTTTTATATCTTCATATTTTTTAATTAATTTAAAATGTTTGAAATTACGTTTTAAGATAAAAGGAATCTTCTTGTTCTTGCTGCTCACTTTATTTGGAAACAACACCCTTTGTTTTGAAATAAGTGTTTTTGTTTTACTTCTGTTTTGTCTTTAATTTTTATTAACAAAATTATTTGAAATTTGTCGTCACCGCTCACGTTTTCCTTAGAAATATTTTTTGAAATGATTTTCACTCATTTTTATATGGACATTTCCGACAGACATCAAAGGGCTTATAAGTAAGCTGGAGCAGCAGAGTCGCCTGATGAACGCTTGCAGTAGTGTTGGTGAGGTCGAGGAAAGATGAAGCAGCAGCGGCGGACGGTGGTCCTGTATCCCTCCCCCGGCATGGGCCACCTCATCACCATGGTGGAGCTCGGCAAGCTCATCCACCTCCGCCTCCGCCTCCCCGTCACCGTCCTCATCGCCTCCCCTCCCTTTAACCTCGGCGACTCCACCCCTTACATCAAGGCCGTCGAGTCCTCTAATCTCGGCGTCTCCTTCCACCATCTTCCCCAGCCGCTCGATTTCTCCAACCAACATCACAATGCCCAGCACCACGAGCTTCTCATCTTCGAATTCCTCAACACCTGTAACCCCCACGTCAAGGATGCGTTGGAGCTCATCTCCCAGTCTTCTACCATCTTAGCATTTGTCGTAGACTTCTTCTGCATCTCCTCCATGAGCGTCGCCGCCGGCAGCCTGGGCTTACCCGTGTACATTTACTTCACTTCCTCTGCTGGAGTACTTGCGACGTTCTTGTACCTCAACGAGCTAGATCACCAGACGGACCTCAGTTTCCGTAATCTCAACGCAGATCTGCACATCCCCGGCATCCCCCCATTGCCTTCCCTGGATATGCCTCTTCCGATGCTGGATCGCGAAGAAACTTACTTTTGGTTTTTAGAGGTGTCGTCCCAGCTGAGCCGAGCCCAGGGGCTCATAGTGAACACCTTTGATGCACTAGAGCCACGGGCGCTCCAAGCAATCTCAGACGGCCTGTGCGTGCCGAACGGACCCCCGTCCCACGTTCATGCGATCGGGCCTGTGATCGCGTCCTGGAAGAAGGCGGACGGCGACGCGGAGTGCCTCAACTGGCTCGACTCCCAGCCGGACCGCAGCGTGGTGTTCCTGTGCTTCGGGAGCCTCGGCCGGTTTTCCATGGATCAGCTCAGGGAGATCGCGGATGGGCTGGAGCGGAGCGGCCAGCGGTTCCTTTGGGTGGTTCGAAGCCCAGGTAGTGGGTCAGGACCAGCTCTCGTTTCTTCGGATGCGGACCCTCAAGCGCTGCTGCCGCAAGGGTTTTTGGAGCGGACTCGGGACAGAGGGCTGGTGGTCAAGTCGTGGGCGCCGCAGACGAGGGTGCTGAGCCACGGTGCGGTTGGCGGGTTCATGACGCATTGCGGATGGAACTCGGTGCTGGAGTGCGTTTGTGCAGGCGTGCCCATGGTCGCCTGGCCGCTATACGCAGAGCAACGCATCAACCGCGCTTTGCTGGTAAAGGAGCTGTGTCTGGCCGTTGCCATTCAGGAGGGTCCCGACGGTCTGGTGGGCGCAGCCGAGGTAGAGAGATGTGTCCGTCTGCTGATGGGATCGGAGGAAGGGGCTAGACTGAGGGAGCGAGCAGAGGCGGCCAGGGATGCAGCAGCCGCAGCAGTCAAAGAAGGTGGATCTTCGTGGGCGAGCCTGGCGAGGTTGGGTGATGAGTGGGAGAGCAGGGTAGCCACAGACAATGTGTGCGCCTAGTTACGTGCTTAGGGAATTCAGGAATCCAATTGATGTGGGTCTCACATTTTTGTTTGGTATTGGACTCAGCGTGTGCTTTCATGAATTCATTCGCTAAAAATCGTGCTCCACCCAATTTAATGGCTCTTTATCTTTTCAGGCCCACATATAACAAAGTACAACGAACAGACCAAGGTTGAGCTTGGCTCCAGTCGCATATTGCTTTGCTTGAGCTTGAGTTGAACTTTATGAGGCGAGTTCGAGTTTGTGCTTGGCTAGTTTAAGCTCATATGATTTTTAATGAAAATGAAAACAAATTGTTTAATCTCGTATAATTTTTCATTAAAATGAAAACAAAAAAAAAGGAGTGCCAAAATTCATAAAAAAATACTGACATGGTCCAAAAGATTAACAAACAGTGAATGCACGAACTAAATCTAAGTGTAAACGAAATGAACTTGTGTAACTCAAACTCAATTAGTTTATAACTAGAGTTTTCACTCAAGCTTAAGCGGCGAGTTCTAAGTCTAACCCAAGTTGGCTTGGCTCTTCTTACATCCATATCCACAAAATTGAGTGATGCCCATCCATTCGTGAAATACAAACACTGCCAACTAACAGTCAATGACCATATTGTCAATGGAGTCGATGGAAGATATATATGGTGGATTTTTCTCTACCACTTTTATTTTTTGTTTTTTTTGGAACCTGTTTCTTTCCTTTTTACTGGGATTTAGGGAATTTTAATAATATATTTCTCATGAACCTCATATCCCTTATTGCAACTTTTACTTGGCTGAGCTAGACATAATACACCAATCTTTCAGTTGGCCGTTGTAATTATTGGACAAAGCCATCAAAGGCCGAGCCAAGGTGGGCCTGCATGGGCCTCCCCCCCCCCCCCTTTTTTTTTGAAAAAATTATATGTAAGTTTTAGAAAATTTTACTTATTTTATGTGAAAATTTTGAAAAATGATATTTCGACCCATCTTAAAATTTAGGAACTTTAATTCAACCATTTCATGAAAAATTTCTGGCTATGCTCCTTACCCCATCCATTCTGTGGTTCATTCTATGATTTTTGTGGGCACTCATTGCCCTTCATAAATTTCACTTTTATTATTGTGTCGTGGATACGGTAATTACGCTTGCATCTTTGTTTTAGGTGCATCGAAGTGAACTGGGTAAAACCACATCGTTAGATTCCGAAGATTTAAATTAGCACATGATTTGCAGGATCTACTGCTGTCAATGGGAGCTGTTGGTTACCTGTTGCAATCACCTAGTGGCAGAGTTACAAATTTCTAAGTATGGAGCACTCCAAGTTTAAATATCAAACTTTGAGTGTGGTGCAATCATATGTAAAAACTAAAAATCAATAAAATATGTAAATAATGTAAATTATTGTTTGGCCGGACCAGCTACAGTGTGCCCTACCACTGCAATCGCCCCATAGCCATTCATATACTGGAATTTTGCTGGTATGAAGAGTAAGAGGTTAATCGTATCTACCAAAATGGGGAGTGCATAGCATATTGTAATCACCCCAAATTTTTCTAAAATATTTGAAGATCCGAAATATATCCAAGTCCAAATCCAAATTGAGCATTTCATATCTAAAATTCGAATCGCATTCGAAATGACAAAATTTGAGCGTCGTGTGTGCATAGAACTTCCATTTGTTTTAAAAACTCATTTTTCATGCCAAAATGTGTTTTTAAACCCAAGTCGCTCGCTCGAACGAGTCGACAACCAATTAAACCAAAATCGGATTTGGAGCGAGTTCGGAGTCGCTCAAAATGGAGTCGACGCCCATTTTTTCTTTAACAAAGAACTTTTCTTCTACATATTTTAAATAAAAAAATGAACGTTTAAACAATATTTTTATTTCAAATTTATTTTATTTTATTAAATTTTATTTGAATTAAAAAAAATGTGTTTGAGTTCTTGTGCGTCCCTAACGTGCGGTCGTGCGACACACAGAAAAAAACACGCTCCCCTTCTGATGTTGCGTCTGGGCGCTGTTATTTGCCCTTTCCCCCTCCTTTTTGACAAAAAAACGTCATTCAAAGGGCGATTTTAGTCTTTTTGGGAGGGCAACTGCCCTACCCACATCAGAAAATGTTTTTACAAGCCTAATGGCCAATCCCATTTATTTGAAGCCTATTTCTTTTATAAAAAATTGAAAATAAATCAAAATTAGTTGAAATTTGGATGAAAGTGTTATCAAATTTAAAAAAAAAAAATCAAAATTTAGGTTTTAGCTCCAAAATCCTCTATAAATACCACCCACTTCCCTCCTCCTAGGTAAGAGTGGTCTTTGAGAGAAACCTTAGAGTATTCTCACTTGAAGACTTAAGGTTTTTCTTCAGCTCTCTTTCTCTCCCTCTTCCTCTTTCCATTTCTCCTCTTGCTCTCTAACTTAAGCAAGCTACAACTCTCTTGGATGCATCATCTTGGAGCTTCACTCAAGGGGATCTTCAAGTGAAGGTGTTCATCTTTCCTACGTCATTTCTCGTTAGAGGTATGTAATCATCATCCCACTCATTTCTCTCTTCATTTTTCTTCTCATTTTCATCTCCCCAGGGTCAAAGGAGATAACACTCAACATTTTTAGAGACAAGAGGCTATGCTCAAGTGTACCAGGAGCATGAAAAGATGAGATGATCTTTCATTTCATGATTAAATCATGTTTTCTCTTTATTGAATATAGCATTGTTTCTTTCTTCATTTTTCTCTCATCTTCATCTTCCCATGGCCAAAGGAGATAACACTCAACATCTTTTTAGAGACAAGAGACTATGTTCAAGTGCACCGGGAGCATGGAAATATGAGATGATATTTCATTTCATGATTAAATCATGTTTTCTCTTTATTGAATATAACATTGTTTCTTTCTTCATTTTTCTCCCATCTTCATCTCCTCGTGGCTAAAGGAGATAACACTCAACCTCTTTTTAGAGACAAGAGGCTATGCTCAAGTGCACCAGGAGCATGGAAAGATGAGATGATCTTTTATTTCATGATTAAATAATGTTTTCTCTTTATTGAATATAACATTATTTCTTTCTTCATTTTTCTCTCATTTTCATCTCCTCATGGCCAAAGGAGATAACACTCAACCTCTTTTTTTAAAGACAAGAGGCTATACTCAAACGCACCGAAAGCATAGAAAGATGAGATGACATATCATTTCGTAGTTAAATCATGCCCTCCCTCCTAGTTGAACTTTTCTCTTTCCGTCATCCTCCCTTTCTCTCTCTCTCTCTCTCTTTCCTTCATTGAATATTGTCTATATATTATTCATGCATAGTTACTTGGATTTTCCTTTTATATGTTAGTGTATGCTGAGAATGATAGCATGGTTAGGAGTTCTTTATTTTTATTTTCATATTAATTTTCGAGGTTGGAACTTGTCCAAGCTAGGGAAACCTTCATGAATATGTACATGTTAAAAATGCATTCTCATGTCATTACATACAGTTTTCTTCTTAATCATCCAATTAAAAACCTTAACGAGTGTCTCGTTATGTTGTTTGATTTTCTTTTATACCCAACGGTGGAAGATTTTTCCTTGTAACAAACCAAATAATAACATTCTATGCTTGTACATAAATAATATTTTACAAAAGATTTTTAAAAGCAAATACCCTCTCTAATGTGGCTTTGGAGATTTAGCTTAGGCTCTTGCATGAGTCCAAGCTTCCCTCCGGCCTACATTAAACTTGAAGTCGGTTATTTTTCATTTCTTGATTTTTAATCTCATGAAGATATGTATGTATATACATCCTATATACATATATGTGTACATGATGATTTTCTTTCATCTCTCTTTATCTATGTTTTCATATTTTACAAATTTTCATATATACATGAATGCATATGTATATGTGTTCTATTTTCTATATCTTGAATATTTTATCTCATTTTTCAAGACGAATATATTCCCTTACAAATTTTCTTATATATACACATACAAGTATATATATGTATTTCTCTTTTCCTCTAAAAATCTCTCTCTCTATTCAAATCAATATCATTTGTTACAAATTTTCATATATGTGCATATGTGATGGTATGTACACGTATATATACATCATTTTCTATCTCTTTCTCTCTATCTCTATGGAAGTCTTTCATCTCCTCCATTCTTTCAATATTTTTCTCTTGTCATTTAAGATTTTAATTTTTCATTTACCAATTTCACTAAGACCATAACTCAAGTAATGACCCACTATTGGATTCATGCTTGATGGTCTACAACCTCAATCCATTCTAAAAAACTTTTCCTTCTTATATATGATATTTATCAAAACAAAAACCTTAGATGTATGTTATGGTAGAAATGCCTTAGATGAATATTGTAGTAGGAATGCTTCATTCTCTTTTAGTAATATAGGATCAATGCATTTATGCATTCACTTTCACTTAATATCACAAATGAGCACAATCAAATCTCTAAAAGAACTTAAGCAAGATGAGATGGAGCTCTAATTAGGTGGTAACCGAATTAGAGAAAAATCTCAAACCTACTTAATGTCTTAAGAGAACACTAAAGTGATTTCAAAATAATTTTTCAAGCTTTTAAAATAATATTCATAAGGATTTTTTTATTCTAGTTTTTCCCAAAATGTCTCACATTCTCAAGTGATCCTTTAAGAATTTTTTCAAAAGTTTGAAACATCAAACTTTCAATATTTTTCTATACCGCATTTACAATTAAAAAAATATATTTAAGTTAAAACGAAATGCATCAATGATAAACATAGCCCTTGGGTTGATTACCACCGGTAAAGGTGCCGGGAACGGTCGATCCTCGTACCAACGGGCGAGTCCATTTCTTTCCTATTTTTAGACAAAAGCTAATTTTTCTGGAGTAATCCAAAACCAACCAAAAATTTTGGGGATGCGAACACATATCTGCACCTTTGTAAAACACATTTTTATGAGCTGAAAAGTGCCATGGAAAGATATTTATCATTTTTGAAGCCACTGAGTCTAAATTTGCACTTTATAGTTGATGAACATTTGAATAACAGTAGAATTTCAATTGAAGTTGATGATGTGAGACACATTGAAACCATGTGAAGTATTCAATGGCTAAAAGGAAAAGAACCACATATTTGAATTAATTTGATAATGAATCACATATGTAAATTAATTTGATAATCAAGACATGATGATTGCTCATAATATGATTTACAACTAAGTTTTTCTAAAAATGTGATTACATAATTCTTGGGGTTTGTGTTGAATTAGAATATCACTAAAAAGGGGTTTGGTTTGTTGGAGCTACGACAGCGGAACAACTTCTGAACGACTCTTTTGAACGGCTTTGAGTCTGAGCAGCAGGTGTACCAACCTCTGCAGAGGCAATTGCAATAGTAAGAAGAAGAAGAAGAAAAAGTGAGTCAGAATAATTTCCGAGTTTGCTTCTAGGAGGAACCGACTAATCTCCTGGTTAACCTTAAGTATAAGATAAGTTGTGCTTTTATAGATCGCCTCCTAGGGTTTTCCGATGCCCAGCAACAATTACAACCAGAGGCATTTGTGGACAGTTTTCTTATTTAATCTTGTAACTGAAAGTGGACCCTCTTGTAGGACTCATGGCCACTATCCCACATCTCTCACTTGGCCATGAGATCATCAAATTGCTTTCACTATTTGTGGGTTTTCTTAATCTTTTGTTACAAGGTTTTTCATAATTGGTTTGTCTATCGTAACTTGAATTTTTGTTCAAGGTTTGAAGCGAAGTTTTCCATTCAATGGTTTTCCATAGCAACCTTTGAAGTATATCTTAGCCCCATATGAGACACAAACTTGACAAATAAATAATTAAGAATTCCTTTTGTTAAAAATGCTAGCAATCATGTGAATATATCTTTTGTTTCATTCATATATGTGAAAACACTTAACTGCCTTAAAACATGGTCAATCTAAACTTTCTTAATGTATAATGACAAACCAATAGAAAGTCTTACTTTTAGTATGAAGCAAATCTAAAATCCATACCAGCTAGTCAACTCTAATAAGAGCAAATAAAATTTCGAGTACTAGAACTTTAGCACAATAGATCTTCAAATGAAAAATATGTCTTTAGTATGGATTTCATCATGTTTAAGAGTGTTACCTTACAACTACAGGCAAGAAGCAAACATGATGATATCTTGGATTCAATGTAAGTACAGATATTTAGAGCCAATGATTCAAGCGAGTTAATCTAGATCCGAATTTATCATGAACCAAGCACAATGCTATATGGATCTCACTATGTCTAAGAGTGTTGATTTACACCTCTTAGCATACCAGCATACAATAATATAATCATACATATTATAATACGTTTAGATCCAATATAAAAAGGATACAGATCTTAAACAAAAGATCTAATCAAGTTATATCAGATCAATGGTCCAGTTTACAATGTTTTCTATGTGATCTAAATTCTAGCAAAAAAAAAAAACTTTCAGGACATATCTAATTATCATCACGGATCCAAGCCCCAACAATATCCAAAATATAGTCAACATAGATTTAAACATGAAAGGATCCAATTATTATGAAAACATGATTCAAGAGTAATATCGAGATCCAAATGAGTATGTTAGTTAGGGCCAAAGAAAATAACGTTTCCACACATAAAACTTTTATCTTTTATGTCCGTCTTCACATAGACAATATCCCTATCACACTGAAAACAACCCACAAATTCAATCAATATTCTATCAAAGTTAATACATTGTTGGGGTCCAAATCATTCAAAATTAATTTCAAGAATTTAAATCTTAAAACGAATTCTTCTTCCCTTTATTTATTTTTTCTTTTCTAACGAAGGAGAACTTAGGCTTGTTAAGGCGCCTCACCCCTCGCCAGCATAAAATAATTTTCTGAAAATATCAGTAACGAATTCTTCTTCCCTTTACATACCTCTCTGTCGACTTCTTTTTTCATTTTCTCTCTCTTCAGTGCCTTTTCTAAGGGACTCTGCCCCCTTTCTGAAAGTTACCGTTCCACCGAAGACTGCCGATTTCGGGCAAATTGTTGGCACGATGATGTTGGATACTAATGGTGGAGGACATTCACTCCCGACATCCATAGAGTTGACGTTCTTGTGCTGCAAACAAAAGTTTGAGAGGAAAAACTTCTGGTGGCTTTGCTGGAAGTGAGAACAGCCGAAAACTATAGTGGCTAAGAGAAGATGTGGCTCTTAGGGTTTGTCTGCCTCATGAGCTAAAACATAAACCGGATCCAACTCAAGGATGATGGTTTCCTTCCCCCCTTTCTCTATAGCAGCAGCGAGATCGCCGCTTTCTGGTGACGACGTCAGACAGCCAAGGGCCAACAACGACTAGCTCCGGAAGGACCAGATTCATGCATAGAAGTTTCAGGTGTCGAGAGTTCTGTCAATCAAATCCGACCTCTGTAGGGGTTCTTTACCACACAACCAGAGGATATTTGGGCAACACAAAGTTCAAGCCCTCAGGGTTTTTTTTTCCTCCTTAGTGAAAACAAAAATAGAAACCCTTCGTCCAAGACTTCCCTCTAATGTCAAGTATGAACCTTTTTTTTTTTCACTAAAAGACGATCACTTCTCCATTTCCCAAGCACAGTTTAGGCAGTGGTATGCCACTATGTCGGTTTGCTCATCGTCCATCTTATGTTTCTCGTTCTGCAGTAGTGCTGGAAGAAACCCAAAAGGCTTGGCGATCGTTAAAGCGGACATTTCTCTTATGTTCTTCCTCTTTTTCATTTGTTTTCTCACTGCAACTGCTGCGTAGCCTTCGATTTTTAGTGACCGAGAAGATGGTCAGAGCCAGATCGGCACTTGCAGGGTATTACATATTCTGTCCTCAGGGGTTCTTTTCCTTCTGAGCAAGATGTTAATTTTCTCTGTTGGATGATATAAATGTTCCAAGAAATGAATAACAAACCGAGAGCATTCTACCACTTAAAACCAAACCAAAATTTTTTGTGATTTTCCAAAATTCGATGAAGTGATTTAAAACCAACATAATACTTCATCCTTTTCGATTTTTTTGCAAATTTAGAACACTTGAATTTAAAGAAGATATACATCAAGTCCTTAAGGGGGCGTTTGTTACGCTGGAAAAACACTGTAGCGGAGGAAAAATTTTCAAACTTTTAAAATTTTTCTCATTCCATCAAACGCGGATAAATTTTTTTGACCATTGGAGGTGATTATAGAAATATATTTCCGGAAAAATTTTTCCAGCCAGAGGGGTGAAAAAATTTTTCCGAAAATTTCTTTTTTACCGTTGGAGGAAGGAGGAAGAATGGATGGGGAGGAAGAAGAAGGGAAGAAGGGAAGGAAGGAGGAAGAAAAGGGAAGGAGAAGAAGGGAGGAAGGGAAGGAGGGAGGAGGAAGAAGGGAAGGAAGGAGGAGGAGGGAGGAAAGAATAGGGGAAGGAGGGAGGAGGAAGAAGAAGGGAAGAAGGGAAGAAGAAGAAGGGAACAAGGGAAGGAGGGAGGAGGAAGAAGGGAGCGAGGGATGAAGAAGAAGGGAAGAGGAAGAAGGGAAGGAGGGATTTTGGAACCCTTGGCATTTCCTGCCGAGGGTTTCAGCAGAGGGTTTCACCAGCGCAGAAAGAACCGAGGGGAAAGAGGAAGAAGAAGGGAAGGAAGGAAGGAGGGAGGAGGAAGAAGGGAAGGAGGGAGGAGGGGGGAACGAGGAAGAAGGGAAGGAGGGAGACAGAAGAGGCCGAAGGAGAGGGCTACACAAAGAAGGAGGGTGAGACACAGAGAAGGAGTGGGGATACAAAGGGAGAGAGACGGAGAAAGAGGGTGAGGACGAAAGAGAGAGCGACGGAAAGAGGGCGAGACAATGGAGAAGGGAGGAAGAGACAGAGACAAAGGGAGATAGGGGCGAACCTGAGAGTTGAGAGCTGCTCCTCAGCCGACGATTCGAGGAACCTCCCTTCTCTTCCCTTCTTTCTCCTCCTCCTTTTCCCTCTTCCTCCCTTCTCTTCCCTTCTTCCTCCTCCTCCTTCTTCCTCTTCCTCCCTTCTCTTCCCTTCTTCCTCCTTCCTCCCTTGCTCATTTCTTCCTCCTCCCTCCTTCCCTTCTTCCTCCTTCTTCCTCACCATTTCTAGTTTTCCACCAAACGAAGAAATTTTTTTCTAGAAAAATAATTCCTCCATAACAAACAGAAGCTGGTTTTGGAAAAATGGAAAAATATTTTCATTTCATCAATTCTAGAAATTTTTTTTTTTGGAAATTTTTTTCTAGAAATAAATTTCTAGCCATCAAATGGCCCCTAATGGCCAAGGGGGCAATAGTTGGGTTGGGGCTTGACTTCTAGTTTGAATTTCCGAGGTGTCAATACCTTTGTGTTGCAAACAAGGGGGCCACTGATGTACAATTTGAAATGCAGTAGGGGCAGCACCTCAAGACACCAAAAGCGGGCCCTGTATCTTAAGAGGACAAGAGGGTTGGGTAAGAGTTTGGGCTCTTTTTTTGTCGGTATGATGAAATACTCCTCCTACTCACAATCAGCAATCACTGTTAGCATTAAAAATGGATTCTCCTCCCAACATGGTGTTCAACGGTGCTTCATTGTTTTAATCTAATGTTTTGAATGTAGATGCTATCATTGTCTATGCAATGATGCACCCACAAAACTGAGAGTTGCTCCTTGCCATTAATCTTTGTGGGATATGATAGTGCTTATATGCATCTAAGGCTGTTCAACACGTTGATCCTGGGTCTCGTCTTGAACTAGCTTGTCAAACTTGACACGAGCTCAACTTATGTATTAAATAAGTAGAGTTTGAGTAATGAAAAATTTGTTCACATAGACAGGTCGGGATCGAGCAAAGTGGGCTTGGTGCAATTACACTCAGTTAAACTCGAAAAAGATAACATAATTATAATACATTTCACGATATTGTCACAAAAGGTAGATGGTTCAGATGGGTGTACGTGTGACTAGCAAGTGTGAGGTTCAATTCTTAATTCACCTTGCTGCCTCTTTCTTTTAAAACTAATTTTTAATAGAATGCTTGTCTCGGCCCAAGCCAGTCCTCGGCTCAAGCTTAACCATGCCGAGTTTGTGTCTCTAGAGTTCAAGCTGAGCCGAGTTCAAGCTAATGAACTTGAACATGGCTTGAGCTCAAACGATCCTCGAGTTTTTTCATAAGACACTTGAGCTGAGTTTGAGTCGAGCTGAGCTTTATCGAACTCAGCTTGCGAACAGCCCTATGTGCATCCATCACTTCCTTGGCTTCCCAACCTTGTTCTTTTTAAAACACTACAGAAAGTTGGTTTCTACCACATGAGAAAAACGTCAATAAAAATAAGCAAAATGTCATGAAAGGTTTTACCGACATTTTATTCCAAACATCAGTTAAGGTGGTGCCACTGATGCTTTTACCAACGTCGCAACACCTTGTCAGTAAAAAGTAAGTAACTTTTTACTGACGTGAAAGAAGAAATGTCACTGAAAATTGATTTTGATGTTCTATATTTTCCCTTTTACTGACGCCACTAAGGATGTAACAGTTTTGCTTATGGAAAAATGTACTAAATTTACAGAGTGAAAATGTTCACCGCGAAGGAACTCGTTATTGTCAGCAGAGGAAGTTTGGATCTTCCGCTACTTGCCTGGCAGCTTAGACAAAAAAAAAAAGTACCAAATAAAACAATCGAAAGGAACTCGTCACAAAGTTTAACATCCATAGTTGAAGTGGCAATTGGCATCCTTTTTTTTTTTTTTGCAATTGGATCTAGGAGGAGGACGGTCTGGTGATATTCCAGTTTGCCGAATCTTGATTTTCTCATAATTTTTTTTTTTGTGGGGGGCGCTCAAATGGCCGATGAAGGTCATCACAGATATGACTTTGTATGTTTTACTTATCATGTTGGATGTTGAATTGAGTCACAGTTTAAAATGCTCAATATACCAAGGCGTTCAACAATTATTTATTTTGCTTGTATATTTTTAGGGAATGGTTCACGGGTAATCTTCTATCTGAGCCAAATAGAACTTTTAGGGGTAACCTTCTCTTTGCTTTACTCCTGTAAAGCTATACTGCCAGGGCACATACCTTGTATATTCATACTTCCAATTCCGTCTATAAGTCAAACCTTTAAGAAGCCTGCAGCTTCTCATCTTTCATGACAAGATGTGGATCTTTGTTTACACTGTATTCTTTTGCTGCATAGTTACTGTCACTAAGTAGTTAGCATACATTTCAAAGGCATGATCTGGATCATGCCTATATGTTCATCTCTATTGTTTAAGCACTTGGGTCTATTCTTCTTTCATTGTTTTCTGGCAGGTTAGAATTGCGACTTTGTTTTCCAATAACTTTGTTGCAAAAGCTGCAGCATCAAATCTTCCTTCAAGTATGTTTCTTTTCCTTTCTGTATTATCTATATAGTTGATAAAGTTTGATCTTTGGCCTCTTGTTCCGCTTTACTACATGCGTACAATCTTATATTGCTTCCATAGTTTATAAACTGTTGCATTTATGCCATTCACTTTTATGCTCAACTTATTCTTACCAGTAACCAGACGACATTTAGTATAGGCCCATAGGGATATGACATTAGACCATGTTTCTCTTGTTAGCTTCCCTTCTTTTATTTTTTTAATCTCTTTTCTTTAGAGGACTTGTTGTTTGCGTAATTGCCGGTCTGGAACTATTTTTTGTTATTTTTAGTATGTTAATTACTTAATTTAAAATCACGTTGGATGGAAGACCACAAGGAGAAGTTGCTGTGTGCTTTGGGTCTGCGGTGAGAAGCTTATACCTTAGTGCTATTATTTTGTTCTTCTTAACCATGAAATTTGTCTAGGAATGAAAGATATCAAGTTTTTTTCCTTTTTTATTGCAGTTGTCTAAATAAGTTGTACATGACAAGCTGCTTATGACTGAATGTATAGGCACTCATATTTTTCGTAGACATCATAATATAGGCAAAAAAAAAAAAAGGCTATAGCGACATCGTCAATATTTTTGCCTACGGAATTTCTACCGACGGCTTTGCACCGGTCGGCAAAAAAACTGATGACGGCTTTAGGGGACGTTTGCCTACGGCTTCGGCCGTCGGCAGTGCCCAAAAGTGTTGTACAATGGCCTAAAATCGGATAAATTACAATCAAACTAAAATGAGATTTCTGATGATCAAAACTGATGTACTGATGCAGCCATGAAATTTGAAGGAGAGAGAGAGAGAGCCGATGCAGTGTTGAGGAAACTCACCAGTACTTTAGGTGAAGCTTTTGGGTGAAGTCCTCCAAAGAAAAACCAGGTTGGGCGAAGTTCTTCTTAGAAAAACCAGGTTGGGTGAAGCTTTTGGGTGATGCCCTCCTCAGAAAAACCAGGTCATGAGAGATCTTCTGTCCGGTGACAAGGAAACCAGTTAGTGAGAGATCTTCCGTCGCGCAAATGGGAAGAGAGAGGACGCACCAAAGCAAAATGGGGATAGCGCGAAAGAGGGGTTTCTGGCGCTACGGGATGGCTCGCCAGTGCTCGATCTGGGGTTAACCCTCTGGCACGATTTTGGTTGGTGCTACAGCTGCCAATGTGCCATCAATAGCGCGCCTTGACGAAAGCAGCGTAAGGCAGCATATCAAGTCCATCTTCAACGAAGTGTTAGCTTAGTAAGCCTTATTCATCCCTACCTTCTGGGACTTGTCGAAGTATTATTTCCATCCCTGAAATTAAAGCATCGATGAAGCTATATTTTGTTTGTTGTGGCCCTTTCTTTTGATCATTACTGTCACTATCTCTTCAAACTCAACATGCAGCTTGCCCCCATTGAATTTGAGAGGGATGTTGGAATATCAGTTATGCTAGCTAAGTCAGCTAATGCAGCCATGCAAGTCAAGGATACTTGTAACGCTAATGTTAGAAGATTTGATAATATTGAAGATTCGTGCCCAGAATAATAACGCCAATTACTCACACAAGAAAGATATAAAGAAGATCCAGGCATCCAGCAATATCGGAAACTCTCTCAAATCTTGTAAAGTTGATTTATCATGTCAAGGGAGTTCTAAGATCATGGGATGCTATGTGTTATCATGTATCTCCTCAATCTCAAGTAGTAGAAAAATTCCACGGCAGTTGGCAAGGGTGAGAGATCATAGATGTAGGTCACATGACTTAACGATGTTAAACTCTTTTGACTCTCTCTCTCTCACGCATACATGTCCTCGTTTCTTCTAGCATGTATAACCCTGGCTTTGCCATGAAGGGCAAGTAGTTCCAGAAAAGAGAATGAGTCTGACAACAGCAATCCTTGTAGACGAAATGAAGGCCTCCAACTTTGTCGATCGTCAAATGGGTATTGAGCAGTGATAGAGCTCAAGGATGAAGACATTGAGGGAGGGAGGGAGGGGGGTGAGGGGGGGGGGGACGTCAAACATGTAGAAAAAGCCTCACAGCAGAAACACGTGGTGCACACAGACAAATTTGTACAAGACTGTTGTGTGTGTATATATATATATATATATGTGTGGGGGTTTTAATTGTAGCATGAGAGCGCTCTGACTGTAATAGTTATGTGTGGCAGGCATCCAACGGTCACCATTGACGCCTTGAGAAATTAATTAGGAATAGTTATAACTTCTATTCTCATGATATTGGCTGATGGCAAAAGCACATCTTCGCCTACGGCCTACCATCCATTGGTGCTTATACCAAGTGTCGTAGTGTTCCAACCCATATTTTTAAACATTTTAGGAAAAGTCTTACATTTCTTTATAGAGTCAAACTGTTCTATCTGGTACCCTAGAGGGATGGGGGTTATGGTGGAGGCATCATAGAGGGGTGGGGGTTAGGGTGGAGGCATCAGCTTGGTGTACTCCTCCTACTTACCCGAAAAGAAAAGTTAAAGCCACAACACTAGTCAAGGTCTAATATATGATAATTGTCATCAATGTACTCCAACATTGTAAAATAACAAATGAACTTAAATGTCCTACGCTAGACAATATGGACGAAATTGGAACTCTAACCCTATCATTTTTCTTTAGAAATCTGTCTTATTTTTCAACCTTTTGTACTTCTTGATGTGGCATGCAAATGTGGGGTTCTGCCTGTGGTGGTTTGAGAAGAAGTTGAAACAGCCTCCTTTCCTCCTGCCCCAAGGTTAAGACTGCTTTGGGACCTAGGTGGGAAGCAAGATACTTGCTAATTGGAATGCAACACATCTACCATTTGCAGTTTAGAGGAATAATGCCTACGGGAATCAAACGGACAACCATTCTTCTAAATGCTGGCAGAGCCAGTCAATTACGGTGCTTTGACCACTCCAATCACAGATGTGTAACCACTGGTGGAAGAAAAAGAGTAATGGTGGTCGGAGCTCTGATTCTTTGGAGTCACAGATGTGTAACCACTGGCAGAAGGAAAAGAGTAATGGCGATCGGAGCCCTAATTCTTTGGAGTCACACATGTGTAACCACTGGCAGAAGGAAAAGAGTAATGGCGGTCGGAGCTCTGATGCTTTGGCACTAAAATAGCACCAGAGATGGTGTTCACTGGCGCTATTTTAGCACCCGAGCTGATGTCAATTGTTGCAGTGAGGTATAGAAAAATAGCAGATCCAACACTCATGGAAAGATTAATTTCTACAGGCTTCCTATTCACAAGGAAAGAATAAAGGAAAGAGAATAAATCAATGTGAGTCAAATTGTAATCCTGATCCCACAAAATCCTCATGCGGTTAATGCTACTTGTACAAAGGGAGAGAGATTCAAAGAATTTAAACAGTGAGAAAAGGAACCATCTTCATGCGTAGGTCACAAATTGAGCAAACCACATTAAACCCCCTGCATCTGTTTCTCTCCTGTTTCTCCTACTTTCTTGCAGTTTTGACTACTCTAGAAGTTTTCATTATACATTGTGGCAAAGCATTGGACTAGCAGTCTCCGGCTGTTGATATTTGGCCGCGGTTGCTCCTCAAAGACATTATCGTGGGGCCTACATGCTGCTGTTTTTCTAAAAGATGATGCTTAGTCTTAAGCATCTGCCCTTGGCAACCCAAACCTCGCACAAATCTTCATGCAGCAGTATTAGTTAATGACTAAAATACATTTAGTTCACATTGAAAAAGAAAACTTTTGTAAATACAAAATTAAAAATAAAAAAAGTAAAAAGACTATGGATGACATTTCTTTTTAATAAATTACCAAAATGTCTTTCCCTCCTTCAATGCGTACGCATGTAACTTTCTCCTGTCATCCCTTGAAATGGTTCATTTGACGGGGATCTTTTTGTGGACACTTTAAGACTTTTCAAATGCATATTTTGTGATCTTTCTTCTCTTCTAAAGGGTTTTCAACCTTATGGATTTACATTTTAGCTATACCATGACTCTTTTGTAAGCCTTGGGTGTACGTTGTACTTTAACCCTCCTAATAAACTTGTTGGGGGTGGGGCCTCGATGTAATATTGTTACGAGATTATTTCTATTCAATCATGAGAAATTTTACTCCAATGTTCTATAAGAACCTAAAAAAAAAAAACAGCCATCGTTTAGCTCAA
The DNA here is from genome assembly GCF_008831285.2 of Nymphaea colorata. Taxonomy (NCBI): domain Eukaryota; kingdom Viridiplantae; phylum Streptophyta; class Magnoliopsida; order Nymphaeales; family Nymphaeaceae; genus Nymphaea; species Nymphaea colorata. Next base: position 24,106,559 of record NC_045139.1, on the reverse strand, counting down.
GAAAAGTAAAAGATTTATGCTGGACAGATAAGATGGAAAAAAAAAAGTCAATCACAAATTCTCTGGAACTACGAACCATGAAGCTCCCACTTTCACTGATGGACACTTACTACACTTCCTGGCCAACTCGGACAAACATAAACACACACACACGAGAGAGAGAGAGATGAGAGATGATGTATTCAAACATTGCCAATAAAAAAACTCCCACCAACAAGTTGTTGGGGGAGACAAAAGACCGCCAGAATTCCTGTCATAGAGTACAAGGAATAGAAAAATATAAACCCTGTACGGGGCCAATGTGACACCCTGGAGGAAGTCCTAAGCAAGACTGCTGCATCAAATAGAATGTCAAGCTCCAGATTTCTAATATTAAGACGTCGTCCTCCAAAAAATAAAGAAATATCACCACCTAAGTGAAGGTCACCACAATTAGATCAAGGGCTGTTTTCAGTGTCTTATGATGGTTCCTGCAATATGCTTCAACTTTTAAATCAGTGCTTTTCTTTTGCAGCAAAGAAAATTGACGGTACTAAAGTTTATAATAAAAACTAGCCACCTCCCATCCATAATTTCTTTGCTCCTTTTTGCTTGCAAAATGATGAAAAGAATGACTCTCTTTTTTGAAATTGTCTTCAGCTTTGCATTAGAGTGTGCATGATTCTATCATATGCACATGCATTAATTGCCTGGAGGAAATTGTCAAATTTAACTAAAAACATAGTCTGACCCTTGATTCAGAAATAGAAAAGTAGCAGAGATGGTTTTGAAAATTAATTAAAGCCTAGAAGGCCATACACATGATTCTTCTTTTCATATGTTTATTTGTGCAAATTGTGGTCTCGGCATTGTAAATTGTAAGAAATTAATTAACATAACCATGCTTCTCAATCTCATTTCTTTTACCTTACGAAATTATTTTTATCCAACACAAAGATTCACAATTTTTTGGTGGTGGTCGAAGGGAGCTTGTGTATCTCCTAAAACTCAAAGTCAAGACTATGAATATGAAAATAACTGCAAGAAGTACCATCGACAAAAAACTCATAAAATGAGTAAGATTCTTGTATGAGTAAAAGGTTAACAATTACTGTCCAGGAAAAAAGTCCAAAGGCCACCCATTTTCCTTACCTTCAAGGTCCTAGAGTATATTGAGGACTTGGTGGAGTCTGGTGTACCTTTCAAATGGTATTGACGGCCTCATAACAATAGCACCCATGAAACTAAAGATAGTTGTACATATCAAATAATATTCAACTTTGTAAGTAGTAGAATTGTATTAAAGCCAAGCCATTTATTTAACTTTCCTTCTCAAGCTGCCATTTATTTTTCAGACAGAAGGTGGTACATTTATTCAACTTGGCAAGTAGTAGGATTGTATTGAAGTTAAGCCATGGACCAAGTTACAGGCACGACGCCTATATCTTGGTTGAGGCCGAGGGCCGCCCACACAGCACTGGACCCATCAACAATATTGTTCCTGCAGGGTGGCTGCCCGGCATGCTCAGCGTCGCACCCGTTCCTCGAGTCGCACTCGTCCACCACCTTCGCCGTCGTCTTCCTTCCATTGCTTGCCGTGATGCTAATCATCATCCCGCACCGGCTGCCTCCGGCGTACCACCCGGTCGACAGCGCCACCACTCTGTCGGAGTTTGCATGGTAAGATTCGTCGCACTCCGAAGGGCCGCCGCCATCCCCACCTTCGCTGAAGTCGTTGAGGGTAAGGAGAGCGGCAGTGGAGGAAGAAACTGGAGGGGAACAAGTGTACGTGGGGTAGGACGTCCCTGCACATGTTAAGGTGCCTGAGGGGCTACAGGTGCCGGAGGGGCTACTAGCACCAGAGCTGCAGATGTGGGTTCCGACGTCGGGATCATCAGTACATAGGCCAGAGATGCAGATGAGCTGGCCATAGCAGTCGTTGAGGGTTCTGCATGGGCCGTTGCAGTAGGAGATGGCGAAGGAAGGTGATGGCAAGAGAAGCATAACAAGGAGGAGGAGAGGAGGGAATGATGGTAGTGAAGATGCTGCCATGTTTGCTTGAGTTCTTCCTGGTGATCTTCTATTGAGAAAGGGAAGCGGCCATTTATAGAGAAGATGAGATGAATATTGCTGATCACGAAGGCAAGTGCAGTTAAGGAGAGGCGTTAACGTATCACGCATCTTCAATCTCTTTGTCAACTGTAACAAAGATCGAAGACCAAACGCTAAGGCCACTAGCTGAAGGGCGAGAAAACTTCAGCTTCTAATGACGTTGTTTGGACTGTCAGCCACTAGAAACACTCCACGTCAGCTTACTAGGTCCCATAGACATGGGGACGGGTGGGTTCGAGGTTTGTTTAATAATACCATTTTCTTTTGAAAAATTGGCTGTGAACCGAACCAGCGGGGCCCCATTTGAATTCGTCAACAATATAAAAGGATTATTTTCTTAAAAACAAACATATATGTATATTAACTAAAAATTATTTTTTTTCACATATTTTTTTTTAAAAAAAAGTAAAAGCTGACATGCAATTTTCTTTTGGATGAGGAAGAAGTTAACCACATAATGCTGGAAAAAAACCCAAATACCCCCATTTTTCTAAATTATAATACTCCTATCAAAATGTTGCAATTTTATTGTTTAGGAACTAAAAAAGTAACAATCATGAGAATCGAGCAAGTAACCTGCCTTTTACATGTTTGCTTATGACCAGCTATGCTATACTCCTTGAGATCAACATGACTCTCTTGCATGAATTAATAACCTGTGATAAGTTTAGTACAGCTATTCTTGTGACAGTGACGTGCCACATTTACTATATAGGTCCTAATGCATTGAGAAGTTAATGCATTACAGCTAGATATCAAACTCAAGCTTGAAATCCTTTCAACTGCATTTGGAAAAGAAGAGTAGAATATATATATATATATATATATATATATATATATATATATATATATATATATATATATATATATATATAGCATAAGTCATGTAGTGTTTGATAATTTCCAGTAACAAGTTGGTGTCCTAGTTGCATCCAAAAGAGTTTGTTTCTCTTTTCTAATCCTTACTTGGAGGAAACAGTCTTCCACCTAAAACCCTCAAAGTTATGTCCTACACTTTCAATGTTCTAGCTTGTAGACGTAGTGAATCTACCATTCATTTTTCAATTGAAGTATAGTGGTTGCCACCATTTGCAGTTTAAAGAAATAACACCCCGGAGCATAAGATTGATCACTAGATTCAAACCTCAAACCCCTTACCGTTTGGTTTTGGTACTTTCTAGTTAGAAGAGTTGTTGATTTGGTCGGATATTGTAGATGCATGTGTGCATTGAGACTGACCCGTTTATATTTCTCCGTTACTTTTTTTTTTTGTAAAACTTCTTAGTTTAAAACCTATATTTGTTGCTTAGTAGTCTTTTTCTAATGAAAATTAAAGCGTGTCATTGACAATAAAAAAGAATTGTTTTGCTTGGCAAACTTAGTTACTTTAAGAGGATTGAGATGAGAAGTTAATAGTGGTTTTACCAAATGTTTTAATTGGATTTAAAATGTTGAGAGAGGTTTGAAGCTGCTTCTTCCATTTACGGACGCATTTAACACAGTTTGATTAAGAATGTGATCACAATCATTCAGCATTATCTGACCATCTCTCAAGTCATTTTCTATTGCAACTGCAATTACTTGATCCTCGTACTTTCTACTCTCTATCATTAAGATGGACGGCATGAGATTGCAGATTTAGTTGAACATGTGAATTTTTTTTCCTAAGCTGATTGACGATGTAATTTTCAATATATATATATATACATTAGCTTGTGACAAACCTTCATATATTTTGTCAGGTTTTCATTTGACTTTCATCATTTAGTTGGCTTTAGTTATGGGGGTTGCCTTTTTGTGCTATTGGGAGGCGTGAAGGGACCTTCTCCTGATGAACCCCTCTATACGGCATGTCATCAATAGAGATTCCATTTATGCCCTTATTACACCTAACCTACTCGGTGTTATAGCAGGTTTAATATGCACAGGTTAATGTGCAGTCTTGACAAAAAGAAAAATAAAGGATAATGTAGCTGAATATTCTATCCACTGACGTTCAGGTTACGTCATTAAAACTTACGTACATTCACGATGCAGTGAATTTCATCATCATTCCGTTCTTTCTCTGACGTTATGTGGGTGATTGCATCAAGTAAGCCCACAACCTGCACATAATAATGCTATTTAAAATATAACAGATTTTTTTTTTTTAAAAAAAAAACGAACATGCATCCTGCCGGCGAGGGGCACCGGCCCTTGCTTCCATAGTATAAGTTCTTCTAAGAAGTGATTCATTTTGAATTGGTCTTAAGAACTGATTAGGAACAAGTACCACAATTGATGAACATTGAATTGGTATTGATTCCACAAACAAGTACGAATAAGCACAGAAATTGATGGAACAGCCAATGCAGTTCATAAAATTACATCTCCGATGACACCCTATCAGAAACCAAGCACTGAGTCAACAAACACCCAATAAGCATAAAAATTAGAAAAAAATTATTATAATATGCTTAGAATGGTCAATGAAGTCCTGGTAACAATTGATTTTGTAACTTGGAACAGACAGCAATAGTTTTTAATGTCTATTCTACATCCAACTGCAAATGTTGCCCACTGTAAAACTTAATCTGAACTCAATTTAGCAACTAAGAATAAAGTATAAAAAAAAGCATATCGAAAAAAATTAATAAAAAAAATATCAAAAGATGTGCCCTCGCACCAAACCTTACAAGGACAATATTAAGCAAAGTTCAGACTACTGAACTGCAGAGTTGAGACAACAGCTCTGCAGCCGAATCCAAACATAAAAATCTTGTGAGGTTTCTGCTTCCAATAAAATGCCATAAAAACGAACTGGGCATAAAATGAAAAAGGACGTAACACATGCACAACACGTAATGAGTTCTTTAGTTCTTTATAGTGCAGATTCAATTAGGATCTGATTTTAAGTTGCTGACCCATAACAAGAGAATAAATTGATTTGTTCTCTATTGTTTCAGAATTTTCTTTCCAAACTATTACCGGAGCTAGGAAAAAAAAAACATTAAGGAGGGTATCAATATTATTTACAGGGGCTTGTTTAAACTTTGGTACATTGTAAAAAGATTTTTCGAAAGATACAGTGAAAATTTAATTTTTTTTTTACAAGATCCAAGATATAACGATAGTCGTTCTCTTTTCTAATTTTTCTTTCATTTTTACAGTTTTACTCAATCTAGGGCTGGGTAGCTCGCCCGATAAGAAATCTGAGTCTGTTCCTGCCGCAGCCTGGGTCTCAGCCCAGTCTCACCCGATTACACACACACACATATTTACATATTGAATAAAACAGTAATTTAAATAAGTTATCAGGATGGCTCGAGCCAACCCGACAAGACCTAGATAACTTTTCAGGCCAGCCCAATGCCCAAATAAAAAGTAGGCTCATCTTCTACTTACCCAGTCTGGTGCTCACCCTTACTCAAATGTTGTCCGTTTGTCTGCCGGGACAGCCATTGCATTTTAACCACACTTATGAGTGGCGGGACAAAGTATTTTCAGCAATAACAGTAGGTTTCATTTAACTATTATTGATGTTAATACCAGATTCACTGGAATGTAGACCAAGGGGTAAGGCCGTAGGATTTGCAGCTTCCCCTTTTTAAGTGCATATCATGTCAAACCATTTCTTTGAACATAGAAATCTAAAATACTATTAGAATTTATGCGTGTGGTCATTCAATATTTGGGCAATACAAAATTTCTCCTCTCTTTTAAGCAAGTAGGAAGGAAATTTCTGATAAGAGGTTGCCGTGTGCAAGAAGGTGGGTGGGGGCGGGGGGCCATGGTCCTCCTCAGATTTAAAAAAAAATTAATTAGTTATATATAAATTTTAAAAGTTTTAGTTTAACCGATACAAAAAATTTGAAAAATTAATGTCTTGGTTGCGGTTAAAATTTTGGAAAATAATGCATACATGTTCTCTCTCACTCTCTCCAAGATCTATGGGACTTAAGTTAGAGTCTCTGCCATGACTAAGACATATTGCACAAAAACTTGCGCACCTCACTTATTTTGACGTGAAAACATAAAATGGCTGCAAAACTAAAATTTTCAAAATCGATTGCAATTGGATTCCATGATTGGATTTCTCTCAAAATCAAATTCATCTTGAAATCAATTTTTAGTCCAAAATGTACTTAAATCAAGCAAATTTTCATGACCACACCAAAGTCTTAAAAATTTCAGGACTCCAAAATCGCCTCTTCTTAAAAATCTTAGAGCCTAAACGAACGTCCAAAATTCTTTAAACTCAACCTTGAAGCTAAATCAAAATGCTGGCTCCAATACCAAGAATATTTCTAGATTTACAAAATTACCAAATCATAACCAAAATCTGAGTCAAATTTGATCAGGTCAAATCTCCCAAGTCTATTTCTATCGGTAACCATGCAAATTTTACAAAGTTCCCAACCTCAGTCGGTCCCAAAATCAGAATTCAAAAACTAAGAACTAAACTTGGATTCCCAACTTCCAATTCCCATTTTAGAAGGAAAACCAACCAAATAGAATCAAGCTTCTCCAAAACTCTCAAAATGCCAATTATCTTCAAAAGTATGTTCAAGTCTCAAAAATCCAAACCAAAGTTATTTTCAAACTTCCTAAGTTCAAGTCAATTCCTAACCCAAATTCTCAAATCCAGTCTCTAATCTTTAGCACCCAATCAACTCTAAAGTCCTATTCCCAAAAAGCCTAGCTAGACTTTAATTACGCATTCCTCAATTCTAGTTAAAATCCAAATTTCAAACTGTCAGTTTCCCAATTCAAAGTTCCAATTTTGGGGATCAAATCAAAATTGTTAGAGTTCATCTACCAAAATCTGGGATTAATTCAACAATCCTATTCCAAAGACGATTTCTAGATCTTTAAAGTTCCTGAAATACAAAAAAAAAAAATCTAAACAAGATCCAAATCCTTGTTCAAAATGAACTTTAAAAGTCCAAAATCCATTCCTTGCACAAAGATGTGCGAAAAATAACTTGTCAAGCTTGAGAAATCTAGTCCTTGGATCGATCACTCATGTTAATGGTGGCAGGAACAGTTGATCCTCGTATAGATGGGTAGCTCCCTCTCTCCTAAAATATATATTTAAACAAAGCTCCAATTTTGCTGATTCGCGCGCGACTCCTCATTCGACGGGAGGGGATGAGAACACGGCCCAAGTCTGAAGATTATAGAGTAGTGGGGATGTGCTGGGGTCTGAAATTTATATTCATTTAAATGTCAACTCTAGGGGGAGGGATACTTTCATGTTTTATTTCTCTCTCTTCTTAGTGGCCCCAGTAACTTGCATTGAGGCTGGTAGATCGCCAAGAGAGGAGAAGGAGCGCATATCTCCTCCTTTTCTCTAACCCAATGTTTGAAAACCCAGTCAAGTCAACCGAATTGACTTGGTCCTTAGGCCAGTCAACAAAATGGGTACCCCGGCATCCCACCAGGCCGGCGCGAGCATACTTTTACGTGAGTCATTTGAGCAGTTGATTTCAAAGATATTAGACGCTAGAGATTAAGTTACAAATATAAAAATAAACTATTTTTCAATAATCGAATGTGCCCCTTAAGAGGAAGAGGAAAAAGAGATAAAGAGAAACAAGTGAATTAATTTTGTTAATAAAACCTCTTGTCTTCTTAAAGAGGTAATTCAGACTCTTCAAAAGACACTCGACTTCTATGTTTACAGAAGTCTACGGACTAGATTATTTATGTCAAGTCTAGTGTTGTCAATTTGAAAGAAATTGATGGTGGAAATTAAGTTACAAATATGAAAAGTAAACAATTTTTTAATAATCCAAAAATGGCGTTAAGAAGGGAGGGAGAGAGAAACAAGTGAATTAATTTCGTTAAATAAAATCCCTTGTCTGCCTAGAAAGGTAATTCAAACTCTTGAAAAAGACACTTGGCTGCGATGTTTACAGCTTAATTTTAGCTACATAATCGATATAGGCATTGTTCCACAAAAAGCGAAGCAACACACTGTCAATTGCTCAAAGAATATCTTCCTTCTTGCCATATAGTAGAGGATTTGGGATTTTGGTATGCCATTTTTTTGAAAACTCTAATCTTGCTTCTGATTGGATGATCATGTTCCATATGGTACACTAGAACTTTATTTCTAAGGACCTGAAATTATACGATCTTGTTCTATATAGTACTCTATAACTTTATTATGGAAGCCAATTTACTTTTATGTGAATTACTTTCACCCGGCATATTGAAGCAAATTCCACAAAGCCATATCTGATTTCCCAGTAAAAGTACCAACGATGATCCACTAAACAGGCAAGAAGCCACTTATTCTAACAGTTCAATACATACCACACGCCAAACATACGCAAGTATGCCTCCTATTAGGCAGCAAGTTACTTAGGCCATGGACCAAGTAACGTGCACCTCTCCAACGTCTGTATTGAGCCCAAGCGCGTTCCAGATGGCAGCGGATCCATCGACGATGTTATTCCTACAGGGTTGGTGCCCAGCATGCTCAGCGTCACAACCATTCCTGGAATCACACTCGTCCACCACCTTCGCCCTTGTGCTCTTCCCATCTCGGTGGTGATGCGAATCATTTGAAAACACAGGCGGCGGTGGTCGAACCACCAGGTTGACAGAGCCACCACCTGCTCCGTGTTGTCATGGTAGGACTGATCGCACTCCGATGGCCCACCGCCGTCTCCACCTCGACTGAAGTTGTTCACCGTGAGGATGGCGTCTGTGGAGGAAGAAATGGGAGGAGAACATGTGTAAGTGGGGGGTAGTTCACCCCATTGCACATCATTGATCCGGTCGGATTACAACCATCATCCTTCGAACGCGATCCTGCACCAGTACAGATGTGAGTGCCGACGTCCGGATCGTCGGTGCATCGCCCGTTGGTGCAGGTAAGCTTCCCTTCACAGTCGTCGTAGTTGTTGCAAGGGGCATTGCAGGAGGAGCTAGCGACGGTTGAAGGGGAGAGGCAGATCAGGAGAAGGGAAAGAAAAGTAAGAAGAGGGTTTAGGAAAGATGCTGCCGCTGCGATGGGGCTTGCTAGCCCAGCTGCCGTTAGTTTATCCCGTCGAGGGAGGAAGAAGGGGAGGTGGTGCTTTTAGCCGGTGCCTAGAAAAAGACACATTTATAAGGAGGATGGTCGCGCTATCTGTTTGAAGAAATATGAAAGTCACGATTTCTGTTTCAGCTGGTATAGAAAAATTCTCCTATCTTCTAAGCAAGTTGGAATGAAATTTACAAAAGGCTCTGATAAGAGCTTGCCGTGTGGAAGAATGTGGCATGAATGCCGTGAATATGGTTGTTGAAAAGGAAGACCCAATATATGAACGGGGAGACTTGTAATCTTGACTTGGAAGACTTGGTTTTCAAGGGCTTGTAGCACGGTGGGCAGGTGGTCCTCTTGTGTTCGACCTACGTTGTCCCAGTCACTTCAGTCTTAATGCTTTCTTTTTCTAATTTCTAATAAGTCTCAAGCAAGCTGTGTAAAAGTAATTAGTACAAGAGATAGTGACCTTAGGAGTGGTGGAATGAACCACTATCCTTAAAAAGGAAAAAAAAATGCTTCGCCATCCACCATTCGAATGTTGTAAAAATATTAAGAAATATTTACTACAACATATATACATTAACTAAAAATATAAATATTCTTAGAGTATCTTCCTAAATATAATTAAAGTCTGACCGCTTGATTCGGCCATGGAAACGGCAGCAGATTCAAATTCCTTTTAGGATGATTCTAACAACATTTTGTGGTTACTGTGGCTTGATATTTGGTGCAATTCAATTTGTGGGCATCAAGTGCTTGTAGGTTTCCTGCACCTAACGACATCTTGCCCTAGTCATTGTCAGCGAAACGATCCATTCTGGTGAAATTTCACCATAGTTTCCTTCCTTAACCAACTCCTCCCTATATAAGACATGTCGTTGATAATTTCTATCAGAGAAAAAAAGGTCTGATTAAATGTTGAAGGCCAGAAGAGTCGACGATGTAGCCTGTGGGCTATGTGTGGGCAGTTGCTCACACGGACACAAAAAAATATTTCTTTTTAAGTTGGCATGTCGTGGCTATTTTTTAGGCTTTGGCCCCGTTTAAATTTTGTAGTAAATCTATTGCAATTCTAGGAAGTTGTTTAAATACTATATCGGAGCATCTTAAAAATCTCCAACTTAAAAATCTTAAAAATTTCACTTCATTTAGGGCATATGTGTGGGCAGTTGCTCACAAGATGTCAAGAACTATATTGCAGCATCTTAAAAATCTCAAACTTAAATACTATTGCCCTAAATCAGAATTTTTTGGCTTTGGCTCCGTTTAAAACACGCTCTGACTGGGACCTGTCGGATTTTAATTTGAAAAAAAAAATTACATTTTTGAAAAGGAAATGTTTTATTTCAATTATATGGTAATTAATTAACCAGCCACGGCCCAACTTCCTCATAGTTGTTTTTTTTTTTTCTTTTAATAGCTAGAGATCTGCTCCATTGGATAAAGTACTCGTTCAATGGCCTAATTTGTCTCCGCAAAGTCAATTCAAACATGTTCATCTTTTTCCAATCCTTTATAAGGTCTGCTGTATGGGTGCATGGACGTAATCTACAAATAACTAAAACATTAGACATCTATATATAAATGATAAATTTTTGTTACTAGTATTTTCTGTTCCACATTAGGCAGTCACGTGAAGACCAAGAGATGCATCAAATTCGACCAACCCTGTTCCAGCATCAAAGAAGTAAACACACCTAAACCAGAGTGCTAATCAATACCACTCCAATGTTGAAAGGCCACATGGAATGTCTATTAAATAAGTTACCTTTTAATGTCTATCGAAAGTTTGGTTTTCTAATTTTGTTCTTTAATTTTTTTTCCCAGTTTCTTCATGAGCGTATGATGTACGTTTCATGCATAAACATGATTTCCCTTTGAAATCAGCAAGAAAATGTTGTTCCTTACTATGTTTGTCAAGAAATTTCCCCTTCAGACCTGGAGCAAGACCATGTCAATTTTGTTCCTGCCAATGCAAGTTAGTTCTTTTTTGTTTTCAACTTTGTATTTCCAGTTTTTCGAGAAGAATGGAATCGTAAGTCTATGTTACTAACTTGTGTTCGATAGCCTTGAATTTTGGTTTGACTTAAAACTACACTTCAAAATTGGAATTGGAATGAAAATTCTAGTTCTAGTTTCTTTTCTGTTTGATAAAATGAAATTTTGACTTCATAATTGAAAATGACATGTTTGATAAAACATGAATTAAAATTATATAACTGATGAATTAAAACCATCATAACATATGCCCTAATAATGAGAGAAAAAAATTCTGAAATCATAAGTCCACCCCAAGGGTAAAATAACAATTCCGAAACTTTGATTCAAGAATGATACCATAATTTTGGAATGAAAATTATTTGTTTGATAACACAATTTTCACTTCATCAATAATGAGAATCTTAATTTTAAAATTCCACAATTTCGGCCTTATCAATCTTGATTTCAATTCCATCCAATTCTAAAAAAATCTAAAATTCTGAATCCAAAATTTTACCTGTAACTTGAAATTTTGATTCTAAAATTGAAAATGCCTTGTTTGAATTAAGGGAATTAAAATTCTGGGAGTTCATTGGATTTACCTAAATTGTTGGATACTTCTAATGATAAAAACACAACAACACCTAGCAATTGAATAATCCAACAAAATAAAAACAGTTGGGATGAAAACAATCATAAAATAATATGAGGATTTATTTAGCAATTTTGGAAGTTATAGCATCAAACAAATTTTAAAAAAATGTAAGTGTGACACCATTGGGAAAATGACAAGTCAGCCTTCTTTGCGACAGAAGCAAATACCAAAACAAAATGCTATAATAAAATATCGCTCAAATGCACAAAAAAGAATAACAAATTATAATGACAAAAGAAAATAAAACTCCATCTTGTAGCTTACAATAACCACTTTTGACCATGATCTTAACAAAAAACTTGAACCTGTACACACAATTGATGCTGTTAATGTCCCTTGAAGAAGAGCCTAGTGTTGATGCCTTAACAATTATCTGCTTTCAAGTTTCCAACCGAGAAGGCCCGCATTATCTTGTGACAGAATGGAGACCTCGTCATTGTATTGGCTTGAATGAAAATTTGAAAAAAGATAGCAGATCACACATTTTAGAATTGATTCTTGGAGAATTTGAGCTACAAAACATATTTATTGATAGTGGAAGTCTAGTGGAGCCATCCCATCTCAGAATAATAGTAACCTACTTATAAGAGTCCCTCTCTCAATATATTTAGATAAAATAGATCCTTCTTGACCATGCAGTAAAATGTTGTCACGTCAAAAAGATATAATTTAGTGCCTTAACTAGAATAATAGAATTGTTAAAAATGTTCAGAAACATCAGAGAATATGGACAACCTTTGGAGTAAGTTGCAGTCCAAATAAGAGTTGAAATTGGTAATTGCTTAGTAAACCAACAAGAAGTTTAGGTCATTTAAAAGTAGAAGAACGAAAAACAACCAATATTACTGTACCTGTCATCAGGGCAGGTTCAGGGAATAGTATGCAACTTTTCCATTAGCCAAACGACCTTTAGGGGAAGGAGAAGACATAAATGTGGTGCATCTTTTGGTTGGTGAGATGTTAAGTGAAGAGATTTCTCTATAAATTGCAAATCATAATGTAGAAGCTTCTATTACTCTTGGTGTTTGTCCATATAAAATGCTTCCTAAGAATACTACACGAACACTGTTTCATCTGCAACAAGCAATTAAGAAGTTCATTTTATATGGGTTACGTTGGCAGTCCTTTCAAATTCACTTCAGGTTGTGTTTCTTTCATCATGAATGTCAACCAGCAGTGATCTGAGATGATAAGAAAGAAAGAACAATGTGGTGGCTGGTGGGGTCGATCCCCAGTACCATTCCATCATCTTGTTATCGAAAAAAACCATCATAGAAAACCGTTTGCAGCCTAAAATTCCAGATTTCATAGTAATAAGTTAGGGTTGAGCCTGCTGGTCCCCTATTTTGTTCATATTTATAAAGAAAAAATGAAGTTTAAACTCCAAAACAATTTTATTCCTTATTTAGCATTGGCTTTTATACTTTTAATAGGATATAACAAAAACCCATATTTTCAACTTAGTGAACTTATGGCTTCAAACCTTCCTGATGATCCCACGATCAATAGCATAGCAGAAAACTTGAAAATCACCCAAGTTAGACACTATGGCTACTTGCATTATAAAGGAAACAGCCAAACTTTATGGAATCCACAACGAGCATTCGTACAGCAAAACATTCTAGCTTGCAACTTAAATATGGAAAGGAAGTCCAATGCTCCTAGTGAAAACTTAAAATGTGCCAATTATTAAAAAGTAAATGCCAAACAAACCACAGGTTTTCTCAGACTACCTTGCAGTGAAAGGAACTCCAATAACCACACTCAACCCAAAATCCATGATACATCAAGCGCCAATAACATTGTCAAAAATCAATCGGGCATACATTGAATCTACAATTTCCTACGTAAGATCACAGAAACAATTGCCATTCCAATGAAAATCTCAGAGATTACACTCCAAATTCAGACAAAAATGTATGCAAACCACAAAAATATACCAAAATCACACGGATCCCAAGCTGCAAGCGGAAAAAAGAAATTCAAAACTCAAACACTGAAATGGAAACACACAGAAGCCACCCTTCAATACCACCCAAAATTTCCGCGGCAAGGCAAGGAACTATTGATGTATCTGACCGTGCTTGGTCCGAAAATTAAAAAAAAAGAAAAAAAAGAAAAGAAAAGAAAAAAAAGAAAGAAGGTGCTGATGGAGCAGCCACTTTGTGAGTCAGCCATGGCCAACACACACCTTCCATCAGGAGGACTTTTTATATGTCGGCCATATCAGGCTACGGAGCAGTGGCCTAGCCACATATAAGCTGCTACGGCAGTTTCTCACACTAGCCCCCAAAAAAAACCGTGATTTTCATATTGATACTTTCAGTTTTTTGTTCATTCATATATAATGGTGCCCCTAAGATATGGGTGGTCTCAAGGTGGGAAATTTGTCAGATTCCTTCAGCATTAATTCACGTGGTTGGGAAAGAATCAAGTTACTATCTTCAATTCAAGAAACAACTTATTGTTATTGTTTGGCCAGCATGCATGTGATAATTTTTTGGCAAATGGTAGGAAATCTCACGACCTGAACGAAGGTCACCACAATTAGATCGAAGGCTGCTTTCAGTGCCTTATGATGGTTCCTCTGATTTGCTTCAACTTGAAAATCAGTGCTTTCCTTTTGCAGCAAAGAAAATTGATGCTACTAAAGTTTATAACAATAAATAGCCACCTCCCAGCGCTGTCCATAATTTCTTTGCTGCTTTTTGCTTGCAAAATGGTGAAAAGAATGATTCCGTTTTTTCAAATTATCCTCAGCTTTTGTATTATAGCGTGCATGATCCTATTATATGCACATGCCTGCATTGTCTGGAGGAAATTGTTAAATTTAACTTAAAACGCAGTCTGACCCTTGATTCAGGACTAGAAAAGCATAGAAGTCTATACACATGATTCTTCTTTTCATATGTTTATCTGTACAAATTGTGGTCTTGGCACTGTAAATTGTAAGAAATTAATTAACATAAGCAGGCTTCTCAATCTAATTTCTTTTACCTTATGAAATTACTTTTAACTGCAAGAGTTACCATTGAAAAGAAACTCATAAAATGTGCAAGATTCTTGTATGTGCAAAAGGTTAACAACTACTCTCGAGGAAAAAAATCCAAAGGCCTCCCATGTTGGATATCAATCGGGCATACATTGAACACACAATTTTCTGCGTAAAATCGCAGAAACAAATGCCATTGAAATGAAAATCTCAGATATTACACTCCAAATTCTGACAAAAATGTATGCAAACCACAAAAATATAACACAATCACATGGATCCCAAGTTGCAACCGAACAAAAAAAAAATCAAATCTCAAACACTGAAATTGAAACACATAGATGCCACCCTTCAATACCACCCAAAATTTCCATGGGAAGGAACTATTAATGTATCTGACTGTGATTGGACCCCAAATAAAAAAAGAAGGAAGAAGAATTGTGAGTCAGCCATGGCCAACACACACCTCCCATCAGGAGGACTTCTTATATGTTGGCCATAGGAGGCTAGAGAGCTGTGGTCGAGCCACATACAAGCTGTTGTGGGCAGTTGCTCACACTAGCCCAAAAAAAAACAGTTATTTTCATATTGATACTTTCAGTTTTTTGTTCATTCATATATAATGGTGCCCCTAAGATATGGGTGGTCTCAAGGTGAGTAATTGTCAGATTCCTTCAGCTTTAATTCACATGGTTGGGAAAGAATCAAGTTGCTATCTTCATTTCAAGAAGCAACATATTGTTCTTATTGTTTGGCCAGCATGCATGTGATAATCTGCAAATGGTAGGAAATCTCACCACCTGAGCGAAGGTCACCACAATTAGATTGAGGGCTGTTTTCAGTGCCTTATGATGGTTCTTGTCATATGCTTCAACTTGCACATTAGTGCTTTTCTTTTGTAGCAAAGAAAATTGACACTACTAAAGTTTATAAAAGAAAGTAGCCACCTCCGAGCCCTGCCCATAATTTCTGCTGCTTTTTGCTTGCAAAATGACAAAAAGAATGACTCTGTTTTTTGAAATTATCTTCAGCTTTTGTATTAGAGCTTGCTTGATTATATCATATGCACATTCGTTAATTGCCTGGAGGAAATTGTCAAATTTAACTTAAAACTCAGTCTGACCCTTGATTCAGGAATAGAAAAGTAGCATAGATGGTTTTGAAAATTAATTAAAGCATAGAAGGCAACACACATGATTCTTCTTTTCATATGTTTATTAGTGCAAATTGTGGTCTCGGCATTGTAAATTGTAAGAAATTAAATAAAATAATCATGCTCCTCGATCTCTTTTCTTTTACCTTACCAAATGTTTTAATTGGCTTTAAAATGTTGAGAAAGGTTTAAAGTTGCTTTATGGAAACTTTTTCCACTTACAGACGCATCTAACACAGTTTGATTAAGAATGTGATTACAATTGTTCAGCATTTAGCAAAATGAATCTGACCTTCTCTCAAGTCATTTTCTATTGCAACTGCAATTACTTGATCATCATACTTTCTATTGTCTATCATTAAGATGGATGGTTAAGATTGCAGATCTAGTTGAACTTGTGAAATTTTTTTCCTAACCTGATTATATATATATATATATATATATATATATATATATATATATATATATATATATATTCAAAACTGTTATTCAAACCAAGGCCATTCATTTACTTTCACATAGATGCCTTGATTGATTTTTTTTACATCAAACTCCACCACCCACCGCCAGTGGCAGCCCTGTTGGAGAGAAGCAGGTGCGGAGCCAAGGGGTGCCCACATGAACCCTAGCTTTACCTCAAAAAAAAAGTAAAAATTTACATGTAAATTTTACTTGTCTTATATAAAAACTTTGAAATATGGAATTTCGGCCTCTGTCAAACTTTAGAAACTTTAATTCTACCTCTCTCGTGAAAAAATTCAACATCCACCCCTAGAGGGAAGGAGATCTCCAAGGCTCTCCCATAGTGGAGGAACTCTTCATTTGAAATTGGGTAGAGTGCATTGGGAGAGCACCCCCGGTTCTCTTCCCGCCCACCAGCCATAGCAAGGTGAGGGCTGCTCTGCCATTAGAAAAGAAGGGAATGGAGAGAAGTAAAGAGCAAGATAGAGATTAATGTGAGTGAGTTCAATCGGTTTAGATTTATATATATATATATATATATATATATATATACTAGCTTGTGACAAACCTTCATATATTTTATCAGGTTTTAATTTCAGTTTCATTATTTAGTTGGCTTTAGTTTGGGAGGCGTGAAGGGAGCGTTCTCCTGATGAACCCCCCTGTACGGCATGTCATCAATAGAAATTCCACTTATGCCCTCATTACACGTAACCTTCTCGGTGTTATAGCAGGTTTAATATGCAGCTTAATGTGCAGTCTTGACAAAAAAGAAAAATAAAGGATCATGTAGCTGAATATTCTCTCCACTGAGGTTCAGTTTACGTCATTAGAACTTACTTACATTCACGACGCAGTAAATTTCATCATCATTCCGTTCTTCCTCTGACGTTTCGTTGGTGATTGCATCAAATAACCCCGCAACCTTTGAGATTCATCAAAGAGTCCCTCAACTTTCATATGTGATTCTCAAAGGACCACTTAAAAAAAAAAACTGAACATAATAATTTTATTTAAAATGTAACTGAAAAAAAAAAAAAAAAGAAAAAGAAAAAACAGAAAAAAACAAGCAGCCATCCTGCCGGCGAGGGGCATCAGCCCTTGCTTCCATTGTATATGTTCTTCTAAGAAGTGATTCATTTTGAATTGGTCCTATTGCATTTAAGAACTGATTAGGAACAAGTACCACAATTGATGAACATTGAATTGGTATTGGTTCCACACAGAAGGACGAATATGCACAGAAATTGATGGAACAGCCAATGCAGTTCATAAAATTACATCTCCGATGACACCCTATCAGAAACCAAGTACTGAGTCAACAAACACTCAATATGCATAAAAATTAGAAAAAATTTATTATAATATGCTTAGAATGGTCAATGAAGTCCTGGTAACAATTCATTTTGTAACTTGGAACAGACAGCAATAGTTTTTAATGTCTATTCTACATCCAACTGCAAATGTTGCCCACTGTAAAACTTAATCTGAATTCAATTTAGCAACTAAGAATAATGTATAAAAAAAGCATATCAAAAAAATTAATAAAAAAATATCAAAAGATGTGCCCTCGCACCAAACCTTACAAGGACAATATTAAGGAAAGTTCAGACTACGGAACTGCAGAGTTGAGACAACAGCTCTGCAGCCGAATCCAAATATAAAAATCTTGTGAGGTTTCTGCTTCCAATAAAATGCTATAAAAACGAACTGGGCATAAAATGAAAAGGACGTAACACATGCACAACACGTAATGAGTTCTTTAGTTCTTGACAGTGCAGATTCAGGCAGGATCTGATTTTAAGTTGCTGAACCATAACAAGAGAATAAAGGAGATTGCCTCAATTTCAGGCTTTCATGCAGGCGCTTTCATTTTGAAAAAATTTTGATGGAAGCCTTGCATTGTGGCGATAAATAAGTTATAGGAATAGAGAACAAGGGAATATTTTATGAATGTGGTCGAAATTAATGTACAAAAAGCCGACACGGTGAATATTTTGAAAGAGAAAGTAGGGAACGAAGTAACTAGAAGGGTTTTTATAATACCCCTCCTCTAGAGGGATCATCTAGAAAGCGAATAGCTGACTTGACGGCGGAGTACTCGGAGGGACGTCGAAAGGCGTCCCGGAGAAGACGGCCCGACTGCAGACGGCAGATAGCTGCAGACGGCTGACTCTACAAATACGGCTGAGTAACAAATTCACATGGTTTATGACGACGCCAACCAACAGGGAAACCTGACCTTGTTTGGGGAGGATCTGTTCGGTGGTACAAGTTTCTTAAGAGGAGGAATTGATTTGTTCTCTATTGTTTCAGAACGTTCTTTCCAAACCATTACGGGAGCTAAGGAAAAAAAAAAAAACATCAAAGGAGGGTATCAATATATTTTCAGGGGCTTCTTTATACTTTGGCACATTGTAAAAAGATTTTTAGAAAGATACAGTGAAAATTTTTTTTTTTTTTTACGAGATCCAAGATATAACCATACTCACTCTCTTTTCTAATTTTTCTTTCATTTTTCCAGCTTTACTCAATCTAAGGCTGGTTATCTGAATCGGTTCCCGCTGTAGCCAGGGTTGAGCCCAGCCTCGCTTGATTACACACACACACTTATCAGGCTGACTCGAGCCAACCCAGCAAGACCTAGATAACTTTTCAGGCCAGCCCAATGCCCAAATAAAAAGTAGGCTCATCTTCTACTTACCCGGCCTGGTGCTCACCCTTAATCAAATGTTGTCCGTTTGTCTGCCGGGACAGCCATTGCATTTTAACCACACTTATGAGTGGCGGGACAAAGTATTTTCAGCAATAACAGTAGGTTCCATTTAACTATTATTGATGTTAATACCAGATTCACTGGAATGTAGACCAAGGGGTAAGTCCGTAGCATTTGCAGCTTCCCCTTTTTAAGTGCATATCATGTCAAACCATTTCTTTGAACATAGAATTCTCAAATACTATTGGAATTTATGCGTGTGGTCATTCAATATTTGGGCAATACAAAACTTCTTCTCTCTTTTAAGCAAGTATGAAGGAAATTTCTGATAAGAGGTTGCCGTGTGCAAGAAGGGGGGCGGGGGCGGGGGGCCATGGTCCTCCTCAGATTTAAAAAAAAATTAATTAGTTATATATAAATTTTAAAAGCTTTAGTTTAACCGATACAAAAAATTTGAAAAATTAATGTCTTGGTTCCTGTTAAAATTTTGGAAAATAATGCATACATGTTCTCTCTCACTCTCTCCAAGATCTATGGGACTTAAGTTAGAGTCTCTGCCATGACTAAGTCATATTGCACAAAAACTTGCGCACCTCACTTATTTTGACGTGAAAACATAAAATGGCTGCAAAACTAAAATTTTCAAAATCGATTGCAATTGGATTCCATGATTGGATTTCTCTCAAAATCAAATTCATCTTGAAATCAATTTTTAGTCCAAAATGTACTTAAATCAAGCAAATTTTCATGACCACGACCAAAGTCTTAAAAATTTCAGGACTCCAAAATCGCCTCTTCTTAAAAATCTTAGAGCCTAACGAACGTCCAAAATTCTTTAAACTCAACCTTGAAGGTAAATCAAAATGCTGGCTCCAATACCAAGAATATTTCTAGATTTCCAAAATTACCAAATCATAACCAAAATCTGAGTCAAAGTTGATCAGGTCAAATCTCCCAAGTCTATTTCTATCGGTAACCAAGCAAATTTTACAAAGTTCCCAACCTCAGTCGGTCCCAAAATCAGAATTCAAAAACTAAGAACTAAACTTGGATTCCCAACTTCCAATTCCCATTTTAGAAGGAAAACCAACCAAATAGAATCAAGCTTCTCCAAAACTCTCAAAATGCCAATTATCTTCAAAACCATGTTCAAGTCTCAAAAATCCAAACCAAAGTTATTTTCAAACTTCCTAAGGTCAAGTCAATTCGTAACCCAAATTCTCAAATCCAGTCTCTAATCTTTAGCACCCAATCAACTCTAAAATTACATTATAAAAAAGCCTAGCTAGACTTTAATTACGCATTCCTCAATTCTAGTTAAAATCCAAATTTCAAACTGTCAGTTTCCCAATTCAAAGTTCCAATTTTTGGGATCAAATCAAAATTGTTAGAGTTCAACTACCAAAATCTGGGATTAATTCGACAATCCTATTCCAAGGACAATTTCTAGATCTTTAAAGTTCCTGAAATACAAAAAAAATTCTAAACAAGATCCAAATCTTTGTTCAAAATGAACTTTAAAAGTCCAAAATCCATTCCTTGCACAAACATGTGCAAAAAGTAACTTGTCAGGCTTGAGAAATCTAGACCTTGGATCGATCACTCATGTTAATGGTGGCAGGAACAGTTGATCCTCGTATCGATGGGTAGCTCCCTCTCTCCTAAAATATATATTTAAACAAAGCTCCAATTTTGCTGATTCGCGCGCGACTCCTCATTCGACGGGTGGGGATGAAAACACGCCCATGTCTGCAGATTATAGAGTAGTGGGGACATGCTGGGGTATGAAATTTATGTGCATTTAAATGTCAACTCTAGGCGGAGGGATTCTTTCATGTTTTATTTCTCCCCCTCTCCTCCCTCTTCTTAGTGTGCCCAGTAACTTGCATTGAGGCTGGTAGATCGCCAAGAGAGGAGAAGGAGATCGTTGTAGACTCCATTCCCTTTGACAAGCAACACGTATCTCCCCCTCCCTTTCTCTAACCTAGTGTTTGAAAACCCAGTCAAGTCAACCAAATTGACTTGGTCCCTAGGCCAGTCAACAAAATGGATACCTGGGCATCCCACCAGGCCGGCCGCTGCGAGCATACTTTTACAGGAGTCATTTGGGCTGTTGATTTCAACGATATTAGACACTAGAGATTAAGTTACAAACGTAAAAAAAAAAAAAAAAAAAAAAAAAAAAAAAAAAAAACTGTTTTTTCAATAATGCAATGTGCCCGCTTAAGAGGAAGCAGAGAAAGAGACAAAGAGAGAGAGAAGCGAATTAATTTTGTTAAATAAATCCTCTGGTCTTCTTTAAGATGTAATTCAGATTCTTCAAAAGACGCGACTTCTATGTTGACGGCAGCTAAATTTCTACCATTTGACCTCCTTGAAGTCTACAACTAGATTATTTCAATCAAGTCTAGTGTTGTCAATTTCAAAGACTTTGATGGTGGAAATTAAGTTTCAAATATAAAAGGTAAGATATTTTTTAATAATCCAAAAATGGCCTTGAAAAGGGAGGGAGAGAGGAACAACTGAATTAATTTTGTTAAATAAAATCCCTTATCTGCCTAGAAAGGTAATTCAAACTCTTGGAAAGGACACTTGGCTTCGATGTTTACAGCTTAATTTTAGCTACTATATATTATATCCCACAATACATTGCCGGAATAGGCATAGTTCCACAAAAAGCGAAGCAACACATAGTCAATTGCTCAAAGAATATCTTCCTTCTTGCCATATAGTAGAGGAGTTGAGATTTTGGTATGCCATTTTTGAAAACTCTAATCTTGCTTCTGATTGGATGATCATGTTCCATATGGTACACTAGAACTTTATTTCTAAGGACCTGAAATTATACGATCTTGTTCTATATAGTACTCTAGAACTTTATTATGGAAGCCAATTTACTTTCATGTGAATTACTTTCACCTGGCATATTGAAGCAAATTCCACAAAGCCATATTTGATTTCCTAGTAAAAGTTGGAACGATGATCCACTAAACAGATAAGAAGCCGCTTATTGTAACAGTTCAATACATGCCACACGCCAAAAATATGCAAGTATGCGTCCTATTAGGCGGCAAGTTACTTAGGACATGGACCAAGTAACGTGCACCTCTCCAACGTCTGTACTGAGCCCAAGCGCGTTCCAGACTATCCATCGACGATGTTATTCCTACATGGTTGCTGCCCAGCATGCTCTGCGTCACAACCATTCCTCGAATCGCACACGCTCACCACCTTTGCCGTTGTGCTCTTCCCATCAGCGATGGTGATGCAAATCGTTTGAAAACACTGGCGGCGGTCGGAGACATCACCTGGTTGACAGAGCCACCACCTGCTCTGTGTTATCTTGGTAGGACTGATCGCACTCCGATGGCCCACCTCCGTCTCCACCTCGACTGAAGTTGTTCACTGTGAGGATGATGTCCGTGGAGGAAGAAATGCGAGGAGAACATGTGTAAGTGGGGTAGTTCACCCCATTGCACATCATTGATCCGGTAGGAGATTACAACCATCATCCTTCGAAATGAGGAAGGAACCAAACTCAACCTCAATAAAAGTTGTATTGAAATATCGACAAACAGTAAGGTAAGCTGGTAAGCAACGTAAGATATGTAAAATTTAAAACCAAAATCAACTCTGATTTCTTTTCAGCAAAGCAGAAAAAGTTGTTTGGGACAGGATCCCGTCAGATGTGAGTGCCAACATTGGGTTCATCGCTGCATTGCCCGTGGTGCAGATCAGCTGCCCTTCAAGTGAGTAATTCTCTTACTGTTATTTTTTTGTAAGAGTTTTCATCCTATTTATAATGTTTACACGGCTGGTATAGATATGGTAACTAGATACAACGTGACGAGGCCGCTATACATATGGTAAGGAGTTACAACATTTGAGAATCTTCCTTCGCTGGGATAAATCTTCACACGGCAATTCCTTGATTGCCAATCTTCATTTCTTCCCTTATTTCTCCACACGGTAATCCTTGATTGCCTCTTTCCTTGAACGTTGGATCAACCACGTTTAGCTTGTCTCGAAACGATTGGAATTAACCAGTGCTGAGAGCTTTCGTCATTCCATCAGCCACTTGCTCAGCGGATCGTATGAATTTAACTTGGATATTTCCTTGATTGACATGATCTCGAACAAAGTGAAAATCCACTTCCACATGTTTAGTTCTAGCATGAAAGACTGGATTAGCTGCAAGGTATAATGCTCCAATGTTGTCACACCAAAGAACAGGTGAAGATGAGGAATTTATCCCTAATTCTTTGAGAAGAGCTTTTAACCAAAGCAGTTCAGCAGCTGCACATGCCAGGGATTTGTATTCCGCTTCAGTGCTAGATCGGGCTACAGTTCTTTGTTTTCTAGAAGCCCAAGATATGATATTTTCTCCTAGGAATACAACAAATCCACCTGTAGATTTTCGGTCTTCTGGACTTCCTGCCCAATCGGCATCTGCATAAGCGCAGAGTTGTAATGTTGACGATGTTCTGAAGTGCAAAGCATAGTGACTGGTGCCACTCAAGTATCACAGGATTCTCTTCACCATGATCCAATGATTCATTGTAGGAGAGTGCATGAATTGACATGATCGATTAACAGCAAACGCTATATCAGGTCTAGTAAGGGTTGCACATTGTAATGCCCCTACCACACTTCGATACAATGAATGATCATCAAATGACGTCGGAGATGACACTTTGTCTTTACTAGTACTCATCGGTGAAACAGTAGGCTTAGCCCTAGCCATATTGGTACGTTTGATGATGTTGGTGATATAAGAATGTTGGCATAGATATAATGAGTGTGTTGTCCTTTTGACTTCAATCCCGAGAAAGTACGATAAGAATCCCATATCTTTTACTGAAAATGTATCCTGGAGTTGTCGAACAACCCAATCAATAAGAGACGGAGATGAGCCAGTAACAATTTTGTCATCTACGTAAACAAGTATGTAAAGGTTATCTTTGACTTTGGAGTAGATAAACAGTGACGCATCCGATTGTGAGATGAAGAAACCAAACTTCTGAAGATGACAACTGAGTCGATGATACCACGCTCGTGGTGCTTGTTTGAGGCCATAGATAGCTTTTTCCAGTTTGTATACATAAGTAGGATGTTCTTGATCTTCAAATCCTTCAGGTTGAGTCATATAAACATCTTCATGAAGGTAGCCATTAAGAAAAGTATTGTCAAAATCAAGTTGACGAAGAGGCCACCCATATTGTATGGCTAAGGAAAGTAAAACCCTAATAGTAGTGGGTTTTATTGTTGGACTGAATGTTTCCAAGTAGTCGATGCTTTCTTTTTGAAGGAAACCACGAGCAACAAGACGTGCCTTATGTCTAGCTATGGTTCCATCAACGTTCCGTTTGATCTTGTACACCCATTTTGAGCTAATGACATGAAGATCAGGACGTGGGGGAATGAGTCGCCACATTTTATTTTCTTTGAGTGCATTGATCTCATGTTTCATTGCTTGCTGCCAGTCACCATGCTTAATTGCTTCTCTAAAGGAGGACGGTTCCTTTTGATCCAACATAGCACAAAAAGTTTTTGGTATCAAGGAACCGGTCATCGACCTGGTTACCATAGGATGAGTATGTTGAGCTGGTCGAGATGAGCTTTCAGCAAGTTCTTGTATTGCTTCATTTTCAGCCTCGTGTGTGTGTGGAAGATTATCTACCAGTGACAAAGGGTTTGGTTGTAAAGGAGATATGGACATGTCTGACTGAGAGGCTGGTAGTTCAACAACGTGTGGCACAAAAGAACTTTGGTGATGAGATGGTGATGATGCAGGATTGACTAATGAAAGAGGATGATCTTGATATGTTGGCTCTACTAGTGAAGGGCTCATGTTGTGAGAGTTGCTATGTTCAAGATCGAACGTACATTGATCAATTTGAGCCATGGGTGTCCACAAAGAAGAATTAAAAGTTGTTGGTGATTGCCCAATATGCAAGCTTTCATAAAAAATGACATGTCGGGAAATAAGAGTCTTTTGAAGTGTAGTATCATAACATATATACCCTTTGTGTCTGCTTGCATAGCCAAGAAAAATGCACCAAGTGGTCTTTGATTGGAATTTGGTGTTGTTTGATAGAGAAAGCAGTGGATAACATATGGACCCAAAAACTCGTAGATGAGTATAATCAGGCACCTTGTCAAACACCAATTGAAAAGGAGTCTTGCGTTTAAGCTTGAGAGTCGGGAGCCGATTAATAATATATACTGCAATCCTGAAAGATTCATTCCAAAACTTATAATCGAGGCCAGAGTCATATATCATACTCAAACCGATTTCCGCAATGTGTCTATTTTTCCTTTCCACTATGCCATTTTGCTCAGGCGTATAGGGACATGAAAAACGATGAAGAATTCCATTTGCTTCACAGAATGACTCCAACACCTTGTTGCAAAATTCTCCTCCATTGTCTGATTGAATGGTGGCAATTTTAGAACTTAATTGATTTTCTACCAGGACCTTAAAATTGCAAACACAGTCAACCACTTCGGATTTTGTCTTTAAAGAAAATAACCATGAGTAGCGAGAAAAATTGTCAACTATTAGAAGAAAATATTTGAAACCATCCTTGGAGAGTACAGGAGCCGGTCCCCAAACGTCCATGTGCAAAACTTCAAGAACTCGAGAAGCATGAAAATCAGAAGAAGGAAATGGTTGTTTATGCATTTTGCCAATAAGACATGATTCACAGATCTCTTTTCGAGATGAGGAATTTATTGAAATCAAGCAACTAGTATTTAAAAGATTCACAATCCTTGTATTTGCATGTCCTAACCGGCGATGCCATAATTCATATGAGGCTGCATTATTGTGACGTGAAAACCAACTGCTGAAGGAGGCTCTTTCTTGATTCTCCTTAGCTCGCTTAAGCGCAATGGGATAGAGTCCATTACGCTTCTTTGGTCCCCGAAGAAGAATCTTGTTTGTTCGTCGATCCTTGATCACAAATTCATACGGTGAGAACTCAAAAATACAGTCATTATCAGTAGTAAATTTTCCGACTGATAGCAAATTATGAGCAATAGTGGGGACGTGAAGAGTATTCTTCAGTTTAAAAGAATTCCCATCAACATCAACTAATAGATCACCAATATGTTTAATAGAAAGACGAGGGCCATTACCAATCATGACGTTCTCTTGTCCACCCTGAGGAGCTTTGTTGTGCATCATATCATCACTTGCTACAATATGGTTTGTAGCCCCTGTATCTGGGTACCAGTATTCATTTAATGAGTCCTGCAAACTCATGGCAGAGTAGGCCTGTGGAATGTCGTAGCACGTGCGAGCTGAGCGCCCCTTTCGTCCACAATATTGGCAAACAATTGGAGGATGTTGGTATTGTGAATTGGCCGTACCATGTTGCATTTGTGACTGAGGCCGATTTCCACGTCCCTGAAATTGATTTCCACGACCACCTTGATTTCTTCCTCCTCGACCATGGAAAAATCCTCGGCCTCGGCGTTGCCCACGAAAAACATTGAATGCAGTGTGGTTGACAACCTGCGTTGCTGGCTGAACAAATGCAGTCGAGTTCATTGAAGTCGACTTAAGTAGGGCAAGCCGTTTTTCTTGATTGAGCAGAAGATCAAAAAGTTCAGAAAATGAAAGGTTTGATGATGATGGACCAGTAAGCATGGTTATAAAACTTTCATATTCGATGGTAATCCATTAAGCGTGACTTGTACTAAATCCTGATCAGAAATTTCGTGACCAGCAGTAGATAAAGTATCTGAAAGAAATCTGATTTGATCTAAATAAGCTTGCATAGACATACTTCCCTTCTTGATAAGAAGCAACTCCTTTCGCAACAACGTGATTCTCAAAGGAGACTGAGAACCATAAGATTTTTCAAGGGTCGACCAAGCATCATAGGCAGTTTTGGCTCGCATAATCTGCCCTAACACAGCTTCCGTGACCATTGTCTTGATCCAGCTTAATGCAAGACGATCCATCTTTTTCCACGCAACAAATTCTAGATTCACTTCAGTTTTGCCAACCTTCATTATCTCTTTCGGTGGTTCGACTTAAGTCCCATCAACAAATTGAAGAAGATCTTGAGAGTCCATTACTGACTCCAGCTGACTTCGCCATAACAAGTAGTTATCTCGGTTGAGTTTGACCGAAATTAGTGCAGCAGTAGCATTCCATTGGATAGGCATGGTGGCAGCCATGGCACTACCAAAAATACAGATTTCCAAGGAATCGGGAGTCGGCAATGTCTCCTTCGTCAAAGAGGGAGAGAGCGCACCTTTCAAAGACAGCACCACGCTAGAGAGAGAGAGAGAGAGAGCCTTCAGGTGATGAAGACCGAGCGCTCGAGGTCGAGAGAGCGTGCACCTTTTAAAATAGCGCCAGAGATAGACAGCACCGACCGAGCACTCGAGGTCCTGGCAAGAGAGAGAGAGAGAACGCTTTTTGGTGGTGCGCGGAAAAGAACCGAGCAGTAGCGCACGGGCGAAGGAGATAGCGCAACGGGAAGGAGGCGAGCGGTAGCGCACGGGCGAGGGAGATAGACGCTGAGGAAAAAGGAGGCGAGCAGTAGCGCACGAACGAAGGCGAGCAGGCGTTTTCCCCTTTTTTTTTTACGCTGAACAGAGGATCCACAAATATGCAACCGGAAATCACGAGATTCCGGCCAACTCCAGCACTGAGTCCGGTCAAGCACCAGTCCGTCGGAAAGAAGACTCCTTAGCGATGCTTCCTGTGCAACCTCGAGGGGATTCGATGAACAAGAAGACAGCACTGGTGTTAAAGACGAAAGGTAGTTTCCCCTGTTTTCCCTGTTTCACATAAGAAGACCCAGCGGGAGGGGCGGCAGTTTTTCCCTGTTTCATAGAAGAAGACCCAGCAGGAGAGGCGGCAAGAAAATGGAAGGTTTCAGCCGGCTCAGGTGACTGTTTTGGGCAAGAATAGTCTCTTTGGAACCGCAACAAGCAAGAGATGTTTCCTGAGCAGTGTGAGGACCAACGAAGGTTGATACCTGTGTTCATGTGCAGGTAAATGGGAACACTCAAAAGAACTATGTCTGAACAAAGGGCACTAGGTGAATTTGAGGAGCACCAACAACCACGCACTGTGGCTCTGATACCATATGAAAGAAATAAGAAGATGACGCAGGCAAGTGAGTAATTCTCTTACTGTTATTTTTTTGTAAGAGTTTTCATCCTATTTATAATGTTTACACGGCTGGTATAGATATGGTAACTAATACAACGTGAGGAGGCTGCTATACATATGATAAGGAGTTACAACATTTGAGAATCTTCCTTCGCTCGGATAAATCTTCACACGGCAATTCCTTGATTGCCAATCTTCATTTCTTCCCTTATTTCTCCACGCAGTAATCCTTGATTGCCTCTTTCCTTAATGCTTCACACGGTTTGTCATCTCTTTCCCTAACAGCTGCGAGGGCCATTGCAGGAGGAGGAGAAAGCAAGGGTTGATGGTGAGAGGATCAGGAGAAGGGAAAGAAGAGCGGGGAATAGGAAAGATGCTGCCGCTGCCATGGGGCTAGCTAGCTGCTGTTAGTTTATCCCGTTGAGGGAGGAAGAAGCAGGGGCGGAGCCAAAAGGGGGCGAGGCGCATGTCTCTAGCCCAAAAAAGCTAAATAACAACTAATAATCAAATATCGCTCAAATGCATAAAAAAAATATTAAATTATAATGACAAAAGAAAATAAAACACCATCTTGTAGCTTACAATAACTACTTTCGACCACGATCCTAACAAAAACAAACTTGAATATGGCACACAATTGATGTTGTAAATGTCCCTTGAAGAACAGCCTAGTGTTGATGCCTTCTTAAGAATTATATGCTCTCCAAGTTTCCAACCAAGAAAGCCTGATGAAGACCTCGTCATTTTGTTGCTATTACAGGAATATTTGAAAGAAGACAGAATATCACACATTTTAGAATTTATTCTTGGATAATATGAGCTACAAAACTGTTTATTGATAGAGGAAATCTAGCGAGGCCATCCCATCTCAAAAAAATAGTAACCTACGTATAAGAGTCCCTCTCTCAACATATTTAGATAACATAGCTCCTTCCTGATCATGAAGTAAAATTATGCATCTTGGTTAATCAGCAAATTGTTTTCATGTCAAAAAGATATTATTTAGTGCTTAACTAGAATAATAGAATTGTTAAAAATGTTCAAAAACATCAAACAATATGCACAAGCTTAGACTAAGGAAAGGAAACTTAACTATGGACGATTATTTCTATAAAGCCAAGATGTTGGCTCACCAACTCGTTGTTGATTCAAAACCAGTAAAAGAGGAAGATTTAATTATGCATATCCTAAGAGGACTTCCTCGTGAATACTCAGCCTTCAAAACATCTCTGACCCCTCATGTAGATCCGATATCTCTCAGTGATCCACATGGCCTCCTTCTCACACAAGAAACACAACTTAAAGAACAAAATCTTGAGCATGATACGTTTGCTCTTGCCGCGCATTATGCCCAACCATATTCAGCAGGAAGGGAAAATTTTAGACAGCCCTCAACGCTGCATAGAGGTCGTGGTCAAGGCCGAGGCAGATCTGATTTCGGACATGGCAGATCTGATTACAATGGAAGAAAACGTATTATCTGTCAGTTTTGTGATAAAATGGGCCACAGTGCCAAGAATTACTTTAAAATAGCAAGGAAAGATCACACCGCAGCAGCAACTACCATCTCGAATACATCATCATCCTCAAATTCTCAGGTATATCACTCATCTCCTCAAATGTTAGATGTTGCAAATTGGATCCCTGACAGAGGAGCAACTCATCACATCATCAACTCTCTTGGATCGATGACAATTCATGAACCTTATGAAGGCAACGACACTATTAAGGTTGGGGACGGATCAAGTGTGTGTATTCAAAACATTGGGTCAGCTCTTTTTCATCTTCCTAAATCTACTGTTGCTCTGCGAGATATTCTTCATGCTCCAAAAATGGTTCATAATCTGTTATCTGTGAATAAATTCTGCAAAGATAATCAAGTTGTGTCTGAATTTTCTGCAAATCATTGTGTGGTGAAGGACCAACATATAGGGGTGGTGATCCTACAAGGAAGGAGTAACAATGGTCTCTATCGTCTCCAACTCCAACAACCAGAAAGTAATCAACATCAAACTAAGAAGGTGGCACTCTATGGAGAACAGACTACTATTAGTAGATGGCATGCTAGACTTAGACACATAGCCTTGAATAATGTTCATTTTATTTTGAGACAATTTAAACTCCCTTTTGAGAGTGATGTCAAAAACAATAACTTTTGTGATGCTTGTCAATTTGGAAAATCACATGCTCTTCCATTTACTCTGTTTGATCACAATGCTACTAAACCACTTGAAGTGGTTCACTCGGATCTATGGGGTCCTGCACCCATGATTAGCAAAGATAGATATCGATATTATGTCTGCTTTATAGATGAATACTCGAAGTATACATGGATTTATTTTCTGACATATAAGTCTGATGTTGAAAAGGCCTTTAAAGCGTTCAAGGTGAAAGTCAAAAATATCTTTGATTCAAAAATTAAATTTTTTCAATCTGACGGTGGTGGTGAGTATGCCGCTCTCAACAAATTCTTTCAAGATCATGGTATCGAAAGAAAAATTTTCTGCCCTCATACACATGAACAGAATGACACAACTGAAAGGAAGCATTGCACCATTGTTGAAACAGGTCTCTCTCATCTTAATCATGGAGGCATTCCAGTAGAATTCTAGACTTATGCATTCAGCATAGCAACATATGTATTGAACCGTGTTCCTACAACAGGTCTCAAAGGGAAGTCTCTGTTTGAAACTTTATACCAAAAACCTCCAAATTATAAGTTCTTGCGAGTGTTTGGTTGTGCCGCATACCCAAACTTACAACCTTATCATCAACACAAGATTCAACCTAAGTCCTCCAAACACGCCTTTCTTGGATACTCAAATGTTCACAAGGGTTATCTTTGTTACAACCTCAACAATTCCAAAATCATCGTCATCCAAAATGTTTTCAATGAGTCAGATTTTCTATTTCATGAACAACCAAAACCACTTCATGATCCCCATAGTACCAACATACCACTACCCATTTTTTTACCTATGCTTCCTACCACAACCAACTCCCTCTCAAATCACCCACCACCATCATCTCAAACCACTTCTACCCATGACTCACCTCCTACTCCAGCTCCACCTCCCACACTAGACGACTCAGCCATTCCTCCACCTCCAGCCATGCCTCCACTTCGAACTCATAGCATGACCACCCGCTCACAAGATGGCACAAGAAGACCAAAATCCTCCTTTTCAACAGCCTTCTTGTTGTCTTTGCACCTTTGGATATGGATGTTATCTTTATATTCAGGGTTATACAAATCATAAATTTCAACCCAAGTCTCTACCATGTGTGTTTGCTAGCTATACCAATCATCATAAGGGATGTAGATGCCTTTATCCTTCAACTGGGCGGGTATACATCTCTTGGCATGTTGTAATTGATGAAAACATTTTTCCCTACCAAACTACCATGCCAACCTCTAGGGCAATATCCGCTAATGCTGATTTTGTATCATTTTCATACTCTTCAAATGACGACCATTTAGAGTCTCAACATCTAGCACAAATGCATAATTCCGAAGACCCACCTAATGAGCTCCAAAAAGAAATATCAAACCCACCATTACCTTGCCAATTAGCCCAACTGGTTCCATCACTAGCCTCACCGACATCCTCTTCCTCATCTACTCATCCAATGGCTACTCGATCCAAATCTGGCATTGTCAAACCTAATCCCAAGTATGCCCTTAACACCTCATCTATTCCAACGGAACCCAACCATTAGTCCATTGCGCTTAAACACTCGGGTTGGGATCAAGCTATGAAACATGAGATGGTTGCTTTACAGGCTAATCACGCTTGGGGTCTTGTGCCTCGAACTTCAGACATGCAGGTGATCGGTAGCCATTGGGTTTTCAAAACTAAACCAAAAGGAGATGGGCATCTTGAAAGGCTCAAGGCACAAGATCCCAAGTATGATTAGCCTGTAAAGCAGCCATCTCATCTTTCAAGCTTGATGCCAACCCGAGTGTTTAAGAGCAATGGAGTAATGGGAGGGTTCCATTGGAAAAGATGAGGTGTTAAGGGCATACTTAGAAAAAAATTCTGAACCACGTTAAAAAATTCTGTTCATTTTTTTCATTTTTTTCTTCCTCTTATACAAGGAGAACATGTGTAAGTGGGGTAGTTCATCCCATTGCATGTCATTGATCCAGTCGGATTACAACCACCATCCAACCACCATCCTTCGAAGGTGATCCTGCACCAGTATAGATGTGAGTGCCGGCGTCCAGATCGTCGGTGCGTCACCCGCTGGTGCAGGTAAGTTGCCCTTCGCAGTCCTCGTAGTTGTTGCAAGAGCCATTGCAGGCAGAGCTAGCGAGGGTTGAAGGAAAGAGGCAGATCAGGAGAAAGGAAAGAAGAGCAAGAAGAAGGTTTATGAAAGATGCTGCCGCTCACATGGGGCTAGCTAGCCCAGCTGCTGTTTGATTATCCCATCAAGGGAGGAAGAGGGGGAGGTGGTGCTCTTAGCCAGTGAGTAGAAAAGGCATCATTATAAGGAGGATGGTCACGCTATTTGTTAGAAGAAATTTTAAAGTCAAGATTTTTGTTTCCTCTGGTATTCAATGTGTGGAAAAAATCTCCTCTCTTTTAAGCAAGTTGGAAGGAAATTTTCGAAAGGCGCTGATAAGAGCTTGCTGTGTGGAAGAATGTGGCACGAATGGCATGAATATGGGGTTGTTGGAAAGGAAGAACCAATATATGAACACAGAGGCTTGTAATCTTGACTAGGAAGACTTGGTTTTCAAGGTCTTGCAGCACGGTGGGCAGGTGGTCCACTTATGTTCAACCGAGGGTTGTCCCATTAACAAGTTGCTTTTTTCTTTTAAGAGATAGAAATCTGCTCCATTGGATAAAGTACTCGTTTGATGGTCTACTTTGTCACTAGCAAAGTCAATTAAAACATGTTCATCTTTTTCCCTTCCTTTATAAGCTCTGTTGTATGCGTGCATGGACATAATTTACGTATAACTAAAACATTAGACATCCATATATAAATGATAATTTTTTGTTACTATTATTTTCTGTTGCACATTAATCAGTCACATGAAGACCAAGAGATGCATCAGATTTGACCAACCCTGTTTCAGCATCAAGAAGTTAACGCACATAAACGAGAGTGCTAATCAGTAACACTCCAATGTTTAAAGGCCACATGGAATGTCTATTAAATATTTTACCTTTTAATGTCTATCTAAAGTTTGGGTTTCTAATTTTGTTCTTTAAATTTTTTTCCCCAGTTTCTTCATGAGAGTATGATGTACTTTTGATTCATAAACATGATTTCCTTTTGAAATCAGCAAGAAAATGCTGTTCCTTACTATGTTTGTCAGGAAATTTTCCCTTGAGACCTGGAGCCGAACCAGGTCAATTTTGTTCTTACCATTGGAAGTTAGTTCTTTTTTGTTTTCAACTTTCTATTTCTAGTTTTTCAAGAAGAATGGAATTGTAAGTCTATGTTACTGACATGTGTTTGACGGCCTTGAATTTTGGTTCTACATTTAAAATTCTAGAAACAAAATTCCACCTCAAAATTGGAATTGGAATGAAAATTCTAGTTCTAGTTTCCTTTTGTGTTTGATAGAATGTAATTTTGATTTCAGAATTGAAAATGACAAGAGTGATAAAACATGAATTAAAATTCTAGAACTGATGAATTAAAACGATCATAACATATGTCCTAATACTGAGAGATGAAAAAATTTTGAAATAATAAGTCCACCCGCAAGGTAAAGTAACAATTCCGAAATTTTGATCCAAGAATGATACTATAATTCTGGAATGAAAATTATTTGTTTGATAATGCAATTTCCACTTCATCAATAATGAGAATTTTAATTTTACAGTTCCACAAATTCGGCCTTATCAATCTCTATTTCAATTCCATCCAATTCTAAAAAAATCTAAAATTATGGAACCAAAATTTTACCTATAACTCGGAATTTTGATTCTAGAATTGAAATTTTTTTGTTTGAATTAAGGAAATTAAGATTCTGGAATTGGGAGTTCATTGGATTTACCTAAATTGTTGGATACTGTTAATGACAAAAACACTAGAGTACCTAGCAATTGAAAAATCCTACAAAATAAAAACAGCTGGGATGAAAATCATCATAAAATAATATGAGAATTTATTTAGCAATTTTGCAAATTGTAGCATCAAACAAATTTGAAAAATATGTAAGCATGACGCCATTGGGAAAATGACAAGTCAGCCTTCTTTGCGACATAAGCAAATACAAAAACAAAACAAAAGCTAGATAACAACCAATAATCAAATATCGCTCAAATGCACAAAAAAGAACAACAAATTTTAATGACAAAAGAAAATAAAACACCATCTTGTAGCTTCCAATAACCACTTTTGACCATGATCCTGACAAAAAAAAAAACTTGAATTTGTACACACAATTGATGTTGTAAATGTTCCTTGAAGAAGAGCCTAGTGTTGATGCCTTCTCGACAATTATCTGCTCTCCAAGTTTCCAACCAAGAAAGCCTGCATGATCCTATGACAGTATGGAGACCTTTCTATTAGTTTGTAGGAATATTTGAAAGAAGACAGAAGATCACACATTTTAGAATTGATTCTTGGAGAATATGAGCAACAAAACATTTATTGATAGTGGAAATCTAGCGAGGCCCTGCCATCAGAGAAAAATAGTAACCTACACATAAGAGTCCCTCCCTCGACACATTTAGATAAAATACCTCCTTCCTGATCATGCACTAAAATTATGCATCTTGGTTACTCAGAAAAATGTTGTCATGTTAAAAAAATATATAATTTAGTGCATTAACTAGAATGATAGAATTGTTAAAACTGTTCAGAAACATCAAAGAATATGGATAAGCTTTGGAGTGAGTTGCAATCCAAACAAGATTTCAAATTGGCAATTGCTTAGTAAACCTACAAGATTTAAAACTATTAGAATGAGAAACAACAAAAAGCACTGATGTAAAGACTGCATTTGGCCTGAGATTATAAGAAAAAAAGAACAATGCAGTGGGGTTGGTCCTCAGTACCATTGGTCCTCAGTACCATTCCATATCTCTCTGTCGAGAAAACCTTCTTAGAAAACCATTTTCAGCCAAGAATTCTAAATTTTATAGTAATAAGTTAGGGTTGAGCCTGTTGATCCCCTGTTTTGTTTATATTTATAAACAGAAAATGAAATTGAAACTCCAAAACAAGCTTATTTCTTATTGAGCATTGATTTTTATACTTTTAACAGGATATAACAAAAACTCATACTTTCAAATTAATGAACTTACGGCTTCAAACCTTTCTGATGATCCCACGATCACTAGCATAGCAAACAACTTGAAAGTCACCCAAATTAGACACTATGGCTACTCGCATTATGAAGAAAACTACCAAACTCTACTGAATCCACAAGTATTCGTGCAGTAAAACATTCTAGATTGCAACTTAAATATGGAAAGGAAGTTCAATGTTTGAAGAGAAAACTAAAATGTGCAAAGTATTGAAAATCAAATGCCTATAATTTCTTGGCTGCTTTTTGCTTGCAAAAATGATGAAAAGAATGACTCTGCCTTTTGAAATTATCTTCAGCTTTTGAAATTATCGTATACATTTGCCTGAGGAAATTGTCAATTTTAACTAAAAACACAGTCTGACCTCTGATTCAAGAATAGAAAAGTAGCGGAGATGGCTTTGAAAATTAATTAAAGCATGGAAGGC
Source organism: Nymphaea colorata (assembly GCF_008831285.2). Classification (NCBI taxonomy): domain Eukaryota; kingdom Viridiplantae; phylum Streptophyta; class Magnoliopsida; order Nymphaeales; family Nymphaeaceae; genus Nymphaea; species Nymphaea colorata. Next base: position 24,070,655 of record NC_045139.1, on the reverse strand, counting down.
TATACACATGAATCTTCTTTTCATATGTTTATTTGTGCAAATTCTGGTCTCGGCATTGTAAATTGTAAGAAATTAATTAACATAACCATGCTTCTCAATCTCATTTCTTTTACCTTATGAATTTATTTTTATCCAACACAAAGATTCACAAGTTTTTTGGTGGTGGTTGAAGGGAGCTTGTGTATCTCCTGAAACTCAATGTCAAAACTATGAATATGAAAATAACTGCAACAATTACCATCGACAAGAAACTCATAAAATGTGCAACATTCTTGTACGAGCAAAAGGTTAACAATTACTTGGGTGGAGTATGTTGTACCTTTCAAATGGTATTGACAGCCCCACAACAGTAGCACCCACAAAACTAAAGATATTACTACATATCAAATAATATTTAACTTTGGAAATAGTAGAATTGTATCAAAGTTAAGCCATTTATTTAACTTTCCTTCTCAGGTTGCCATTTATTTTTCAGACCGAAGGTGGTACATTTATTCAACTTGGCAAGGAGTAGGACTGTATTAAAGTTAAGCCATGGACCAGGTTATTGGAACGACGCCCAGATCTTGGTTGAGGCCGAGAGCCTCCCACACAGCCTTGGACCCATCGACGATATTGTTCCTACATGGTGGCTGCCCGGCGTGCCCAGGGTCGCACCCGTTCCTCGAGTCGCACTCGTCCACCACTTTCACCGTCATCTTCCTCCCATTGCTTGCCGTGATGTTAATCATCTTCCCACACCGGCTGCCTCCGGCGTACCACCCGATCGACAGCACCACCACTCTCTCGGTGTTTGCATGGTAAGATTCATCGCACTCCGAAGGGCCGCCGCCATCACCACCTTCGCTGAAGTCGTTGAGGGTAAGAAGAGCGGCAGTGGAGGAAGAAACGGGAGGGGAGCATGTGGGGTAGGCCGTCCCTGCGCACGTTAAGGTGCCGGAGGGGCTACTAGCGGCCATTTATAGAGAAGATGAGATAAACGAAGGCAAGTGCAGTTAAGGGGAGGCGTTAACGTATCACGCGTCTTCAATCTCTTTGTCAACTGTAACAACGATCGAAGACCAAAAGCTATGGCCACAAGCTGAAGGGCGAGAAATCTTCAGCTTCTAATGATGTCCTTTCGACTGTCAGCCACTAGAAACACTCCACGTCAGCTTACTGGCTCCCATAGACATGGCGGCAGCCGAAAGGTGCGGCCATAATCTTGAATGAACTCACTTTTTAATTACAATTTTTTTGGGTTCGAGGTTTTGTTTAAGAATTCCATTTTCTTTTGAAAAATTGGCTGTGAACCGAAACGGCAGGGCCCAATTTGAATTCGTCGCCAATATAAAAAAATTATTTTCTTAAAAACAAATATATATATATATATAGTCACTAAAAATTAAAATTTTTCACATATATTTACAAAAAAAAAACTAAAAGTTGACATGCAATTTTCTTTTAGGTGAGAAAGAAGTTAACATAATGCTGGAAAAATACTAAATACCCCCGTTTTTCTAAATTATAATACACCTATCTACTAGAATGTTGAATCTTATTGTTTAAGATCCAAAAAAATCAGAATCATGAGAATCCAGCAGGCAACCTGCCTTTTACATGATTGCTTGAGATCAACATGACTCTCTTGCATGGGTTAATAACCTGATAAGTTTAGTACAACTATTCTAGTAACAGTGACGTGCCACATTTACTAAGTGGGTCTAAATGCATTGAGATGTTAATGCATCACAGCTGGATATCAACTCAAGCTTGAAATCCTTTCAACTGTATTTGGAAAAGAAGAATAGATCCAGCTCTTAACTAGTCCCATATATATATATATATATATATATATATATATATATATAACATCAGTCATATAGTATTTGACAATTTCCAATATCAAGTTGGTGTCCTAGTTGCATCCAAAAGAGTTGTTTCTTTTTTCTAATGTTTACTTGGAGGAAACTGTCTTCCCCGTGAAACCCTCAAAGTTATGTCCTACACCTTCAATGTTCTAGCTTGTAGATGTAGTGAATCTACCATTCATCTTTCAATTTTTCAATTGAAGTATTGTGGTTGCCGACATTTTCAGTTTAAAGAAGTAACGCCCCGGAGCATAAGATTGATCCCTGGATTCGAACCTCAAACCCCTTACTCTTTGGTTGTGGTACTCTCCAGTTAGAAGAGTTCTTGATTTGGTCTGATATTGCATATACATGTGTGTATTGAGACTGACCCGTTTATACTTCTACGTTACTTTTTTTTTTGTAAACCTTCTTAGCTTAAAACCAATATTTGTTGCTTGTTAGTTTTTTTCTAATGAAAATTAAAGTGTCATTGACAATATAAAGAATTATTTTGCTTGACAAAATTAGTTACTTTAAGAGAATTGAGATGATAAGTAAATAGTGGTTTTGCCAAATGTTTTAATTGGCTTTGAAATGTTGAGAAAGGTTTAAAGCTGCTTTATGGAAACTTTTTCCATTTACAGATGCGTTTAACACAGTTTGATTAAGAATGTGACTACAATCATTCAGCATTTAGCAAAATGAATCTGACCATCCCTCAAGTCATTTTCTATTGCAACTGCAATTACTTGATGCTCATACTTTCTACTGTCTATCATTAAGATGGACGGCTAAGATTGCAGATCTAGTTTTCCTAAGCTGATTGACGATGTAATTCTCAATATATATATATGTGTGTGTGTGTGTAAACCATTATTCAAACCACCATTATTCAAACCAACGCCATTCATTTACTTTCACATAGATGCCTTGATTAATTTTTTTTTTTTACATCAAACTCCACCACCCACCACCAGTGGCAACCTTGCTGGAAAGAAGTAGGCGCCGAGCCAAGGGGGGCCCACATGAGCTCTAGTTTTACCTAAAAAAATAAAATAAAAAATTTTCATGTAAAGTTTAGAAAATTTTACTTGTCTTTTATAAAAATTTTGAAAGATGGTATTTCAGCCTCCGTCAAACTTTACAAACTTTAACTCTACCTTTAAAAAAAATTCTAGCTCCACCCCTAGAGAGAAGGAGATCTTTAGGGCCCTCCCTTAGTGGAGGAACCCTTCATCCAACATTGGGTAGAGTGCATCGGAAGAGCACCCCAACCGCCTACGAGCCATAGCAAGGTGAGGGCAGCTCTGCCATTAGACGAGAAGGGAAGGAAGAGAGATAAAGAGCAAGATTAAAGAGCAGGATAGAGATTAATGTGAGTGAGTTCAATCGGTTTAGATTTAATGTCCCATAATGTTACTATAAACTGACTATTATGATTCAGTTTTCTTTTTTTTCTCTCTCTCTCTCTCTCTCTCTCTCTATATATATATATATATATATATATATATATATATATATACACACATTAATATGCAGCTTAATGTGCAATCTTGACAAAAAGAAAAATAAAGGATAATGTAGCTGAATATTCTCTCCACTAACGTTCAGGTTAGGTCATTAAAACTTACCTACATTCACGATGCAGTAAATTTCATCATCATTGCGTGCCCACAACCTTTGAAGGTTCTCAAAGGACCACTTCATAAGCAAAAAAACCTGCACATAATAATGTTATTTAAAATATAACAGAAATTTTTTTTAAAAAAAAACGAACAGGCATCGTACCGGCGAGGGGCATCAGCCCTTGCTTCCATTGTATAAGTTCTTGTAAGAAGTGGTCCTATTGCATTTAAGAACTGATTAGGAACAAGTACCACAATTGATGAACATTGAATTGGTATTGATTCCACAGAGAAGTACGAATAAGCACAGAAATTGATGGAACAGCCAACGCAGTTCATTAAATTACATCTCCGATGACACCCTATCATAAACCAAGTATTGAGTCAACAAACACCCAATATGCATAAAAATTAGAAAAAAATTATTATATTATGCTTAGAATGGTCAACGAAGTCCTGGTAACAATTCAATTTGTATCTTGGAACAGATAGCAATCGTTTTTAATCTCTATTCTTCATCCAACTGCAAATGTTGCAAGATTAAGTTAATCTGAAGTCAATTTAGCAACGAAGAATAAAGTATAAAAAAAGCATATAAAAAAATAATAAAAAAAAATATCAAAAGATGTGCCCTCGCACCAAACCTTACAAGGACAATATTAAGGAAAGATCATACTAGGGAACTGCAGAGTTGAGACAACAGCTCTGCAGCCGAATCCAAATATAAAAATCTTGTGAGGTTTCTGCTTCCAATAAAATGCCATAAAAACGAACTGGGCATAAAATGAAAAAGGACGTAACACATGCACAACACGTAATGAGTTCTTTAGTTCTTTATAGTGCAGATTCAATTAGGATCTGATTTTAAGTTGCTGACCCATAACAAGAGAATAAAGGAGATTGCCTCAATTTCAGAAGCAGGACCGGCTTTCATTCAGGCGCTTTCATTTTGAAAAAATTTTGATGGAAGCCTTGCATTGTGGCGATAAATAAGTTATAGGAATAGAGAACAAGGGAATATTTTATGAATGTGGTCGAAATTAGTGTACAAAAAGCCGACATCTCAGCCGGTGAATATTTTGAAAGAGAAATTAACAAATTCACATGGTTTATGACGACGCCAACCTACAGGGAAACCTGACCTGTTTTGGGGAGGATCTGTTCTGTGGTTCAAGTTTCTTAAGAGTAGGAATTGATTTGTTCTCTTTTGTTTCAGAACCTTCTTTCCAACTATTACCGGAGCTAGGGAAAGAATAAAAAACGTTAAGGAGGGCATCAATATTATTTACGGGGGCTTGTTTATACTTTGGTACATTGTAAAAAGATTTTTAGAAAAATACCGTGAAAATTTAATCTTTTTTACGAGATACAAGATATACCGATACTCACTCTCTTTTTTAATTTTTCTTTAATTTTTCCCCAGTTTTACTCAATCTAGGGCCGGATATCGGGCTCACCCGATAAGAGATCTGAATCGGCTCCTGCCGCAATCAGGGTTTGAGCCCAGGGATAACTGGCTCAAACCCAAATCTGAAGTAGGCTCATCTGCTACTTACCCAGCCTGGTCTTCACCCTTAGTCAGATGTTGTCCCTTTTTCTGCCGGGATAGCCATTGCATTTTAACCACATTTATGAGCGGAGGGACATAGTATTTTCAGCAATAACAGTAGGTTCCATTTAACTATTATTGATGTTAATACCAGATTCACTGGAATAGTGGAATGTAGCCCAAGGGGTAAGGCCGTAGCATTTGCAGCTTCCTCTTGTTAAGTGCATATCGTGTCAAACCTTTTCTTTGAACATAGAAATCTAAAATACTATTGGAATTTATGCGTGTGTCATTCAATGTTTGGGCAATACGTTTTCTCGAACTCATCCAAGTTGAGATCAAGTTGGTGGGTTCAAGCTCGACTTGAGCTTGAGCCAAGGCTTGCAAGACTCGAATGGATCGAGCTTGACCCGACCGACTTAGCTCTTGCGGTCTCGGATCAACTTCACAGCTAGTCACACGTAAATGGGACTCCCATCACCTGTTCAATGCTTTTCATCTCAAATACAAAGAAAGTCGTCAATTGAAATCACACGACAAGAGGCGGCACATGATTCATTAAATATTTTTTTCCAAACGTCGTCATTTCACTTTACGCAGTTCATTTTCATTGGTACAAGTCATTGATGGTAAGAAAATGATTTAGTCACACTCCAAAGGGAAAATATTAATGTCCAATCTGGTGCTACGTGCTGTGGAAAGCCGTCTCACTTGTAAGAGGTTAACTGCTTGTAAAAATAGCCGTGTGCAAACAGTCATATTTATATATCGTACTCTTGCATCCCAAAACACATCTTAAGATAAATACTTCCCAAGGGTGTCGTAAAAACATGTTGGTGACCTCTTGTTTCTTGAGGTGTGGGAGTCCCAAGGAAAACCATCAGATTAATGGTAATTCCATAATTTCATGGATTTCAGTTATTACATATAATCCTTTTTCTATCTCTCTCATATTCATATAAATATAAAAAGACAAAGAAATTTTGTATCAGTATAATAAACCCATATTTAGTACATCTTAAACTCCAACACATTTAGGGCCATTTGATTACTTCCGATCTAAAATCTATGAAACTGATGCGGAATTGATGCAAGGTAGAGTCAAAAAATTTTTATGATGGGAGCCGAACTAAAGTTTATAAATTATGATTAGGGTCAAAATATCATTTTTCCAAATTTTTATATAAAAGAATTGAAATTTTTTAAAATTTATATGTAATTTAAAACAAAAAATTAAAGTGGGGCCAAGTCCCAAGCGAGTCCTACCTTCCCTAATCTGATGGGGTAAGCTTACTAGTAAAATCCATGGTCCATCAAAAGAAGGGTATCAGGTCAGACTTAATATGTTCAATTAAGATCCTTACTTTTTTTTTTTTACATTGAGAAAAGGTTAGATTTAAGATCGGAAGAGAAAGGTCTGCTTTTAAAACCACTGTCCTCAAAATCTTAAAGATTTTAAATCAGGGGCAGTCAAACGCACCCTAAGCAACTTCAGGATTTAAGATTTTGTAATATTTCTAAAAGTAGTTGTTCGATTCCAACCTAACCATGATTGCATTTTGTTCCCTCAAACCCAACCAGTTTGCAACCATACTGGTACACATTGAAGGAAAAAAAAGAGTTCTTCAATTTATTTTTACCTACCACCAAACGCCCCGTTAGGAAACAACAATGTTGATAAGATCATTGAACAAATAAATTAAAAATTCATGTCAGCAGGTCGAAGAGCGGTGTGAATTTACTCGTCATAGCCTGTGATTTTCATTGCACTTCTGAAATAGTATTTCTTTGAACCTGTAAATTAGTTGCTCTTTAATTTTTCTTCATTTCCTTTTTGGAACTAGAGCAACCTTAAGGCACATTGGCAACTGACAGCAGAGATTAAGAGTTGAACTTTAAGGCACAATGGCTGCTGAGGGAAAGAGGCAAACCCAGCTAAGAGAAGAAAAAAGGATCATGGTAATTGAATATTAATACAAAAAATTATCATATACTGAAAATGGAATGAGTCGGTTCTCATTTCTTAAATTTGTGCCCCATTTATTTCCAAGGTTGTTGGTACACTCAAGGGAGAAACTACTTCGTTAGTTTTCTCGCAGAATGACCCTTCTTGTTAAAACACTCTACTTAAACACTTACCATCGAAATGACAACATCTTTCAACGTATAAGCATTTTACTGTATCTAATTTCCACCTGACTTCAAACGTATTAGCCTTCTTGAATTCCAACAGTACTTTCCCTGCTCATAGTCTTGTTCGGAATTGGTTTCTTACGAAAAAAATTCAATATATCATGCGTGCCAATAACACGAATCCTCCATGAAATTCTTACTTTATGAACTGCCTTATGTGTACTTCCATGGCAAACTTGCAAATAAATTAAAGAAATTCTTCATAACAATCGCATCCTTCTAAAAATTCATGACAAGTATCACAGCACAATGGATTTATTTGGAATATAAAACGAGTCCACCGTTGGCGTGTATAAAAACTCACCTATAATATTAAATATTTAATTACTTTAGTTGAAGCATGCTCAAAATCCAATGATATATTAGTTTAGATGAGCTTAAAATACAGCCACTATATATATATATATATATATATATATATATATATATATATATATAATATATGACATGGTCGTTCCAAATTGTTGATTTTGACGGTTATATATAATGTTGTTTTAGACACTTCGATATTCACATTTTTATATGGTTAGATTTGAGAACCGAGAAGTATATAGTCAGGGAATATCCAAATAGCCTTTGTATATTTCATATATATATGTGACACCTAAGTCAATCCTTATCATTTGCTGGTGGGACAATTCAAACAGCTGAATGTCCCTCTCTCGTCGTTGAATGCTTAAACCATAAGAAGAAAGAGATCTGGTTATTTAAGCTAGGATCAACCTGTTTGCAAATTTAAAATCATCGATGAAGAAGATTTGGATGCCTAAATTCGTGATAACTGATAAAAAATAAGCAGCTTGTAGCTCGACTCTGTTTGTTTGGTGGAAAAATGTACTAAGCTTGTCCAATGAGATGAGCAATTTATGCTTGTCGGATTTAGATATGATTCGGGTGGTTGTCCTGGTTTGTCTTCTCTAAGCCTGTTTATGTAGCTCGCTAAAAAGTATATGCATAAAATTATATGACTAAACAAAGAAGAAGGTACATGAATCACCTGAATTGAGTGTGCAAGCAGTAATAAAATATTCATGTGCGAGCCTGAAATGTCTCTTTTCCCTTTTAGTTTTTTGGTAATGCAGATGCCTACCAGTTACACATAAAAAAAAAAAAAGGTAGGTAGTTTGTGATTCCAGAAGTAGACACATAATAAAATCGGATAAGGGCAATGGTTGCTTCTGCACGATGGAAGGCGATAGATGTCCGATTTGATTTATGGAGATAAAGACTCGTTATAGCACACTCGCAAGAGCGGCCCAACATTTATGGCGTTCCCACTGAGAGAAATTAATATTCTGATTGCTAAGTCCATAATCTTTCCACAGTCAAGAGAAAAGTTTGTACTGATATGTTGAGAGCCATCGAGATTGGACTAGGAGTCAAAACCTAAACTTTTGAGAGATTGCCATTTTAGGAGAACGGCAAAGTATAATTTCTCCAGGTCCAGGTTGAACTTTTGCTGACAATTTTCTTTCAAATTAAATCTTATATATTAATTTGAAAATTGAGATATTGTACACTCATGCCAGGACCTTTTTTTCCTTTTTACTTTATGAAAATCATTTCATGTATCGAGTCTTAACACTACTTCTGCAAGCTTCTCCAATATTGGGGTTTAGGAATAGTTTGTCTATTAGGGACCTCAAAAGGGTTCTTTATCATCACAAAAGAGAAAGACAGCTACAGACCTGAGTCGTGAGTCGTGAGTCAAAGGACTGGGAAAGGGTCGACCTCTAAATGTCATCAAAAGTTAAATTTGTATCAACACGACATAAAGTGTAGTCACTTTTTCAAAATATATCTAAACAAACCTTTTCAAATTATATCTAACGGATAGGCTGGTGAGTCTTCTATCGTTAACAGTTTGAATAAATGTGTGTCTCACAGCATTATGTGTTGTGCCATTTCATTGTACTGGTGAACTTGCACACACACAGAGGCATGAAAGTTTTATTTATCCAAAGTATATTCGCTTTGCGTCTATATGTATATTTCAAATATTCCATTTGATTTTATACTTTTGTGTCTTTTCATCCAAGAGAAACTTTAAATTGGACAAATCATCAGCAAGTTGATCTTATCAAGTTAGAGACATCACCTATCATGCTCGATTATTGCTAATTCAAATCATCAATTGATTTTATACAATATAAAATAATTGAGTTAAAGCAATTTCTTTTACAGACTGCTTCAACTCATTTCTTATATATATATATATAAGTCCTCCTTATAAATGCTTGTTGTTATCAATGACTATGTACCTCATATAGTCAAAGGAAATTCAAGTAGTAATCTTTTTCACACAAGCTTTCATAGTCTAATTGCACTGGGTTAAAGCAGACGTAACAGCGTTGTGATGGGTTCGAGTCAGCCCCTGACCGACTCCACCATGCATTGACCGACTAGAGAGTCCACCGTCGTTACTTTTCGATGGTCAAAACCTGAACAAGAACACTTGATCGCTAATCTGGCGGGGCCTCTATCTGTCATCTTATAATAAAGTAGATCCTAATTACTGGTAAGAAAATGGAAATCATGAAGTACACACTTAGTCTTGGGTTTTGCACCTTAATCTTTCAATGGATTGAAATATGAATTAGAATAACACAATATATCCATAAATGATTCATGAACTATGTAAATTAAGTCAATACAGAACTGTACAAGTTAAATGTGAGTCTTCCAATTGAAACCTTCAGTATTCACAAGTAGTTATGTGTAAAATTACGTCTCCAAAAATGTGAATCGCTAGTAGTTCTTTCACAAAATAAATTTATACGTAAGGCTCTTAGCTCCTTCCGCTGGGATGTGCATAAGCCATGGAACAATTTGATGTCATAAACTCTAATGAAGCCCAAGTATACAAACGATGAAATCTCACCACTTAGATGTATAATATCAAAGGCCAAACTGGGTCCCCGAAGTGTCTCCCACCCAAAATGGTTTCTCCGTTACTGAAAAAAGGTAGGACAATGAGGCAAGATTACATCTTGATCACAACTAACATGCTACTCGGGTTCGATTCGAGTTCGCCCAACCAAATACTCATGCCCATGGCTAGTTTCTTTGTTTGGTCTCAATCATGCATCAATCTGAACAGATTTGGTCGGGAGACAAGCTTGGGATTATGAGTTGCATATACGTCAATGTATACAAGGAACCAAAACAGGATCAACTCTATTTCTGAATCGGATCCCATAGAAGAGCAAGACATACTGAACCAACCAAGAGCCGATGAGATGCACTGAGTTGCATAGACTGTGAAAAATAAAGCAGTCTTTTGTTGGTTTCATGTGACTATAGGCGGAGATGATCTTCGAAGCCTCGTGGTCAAGAGTCGCATCCAGTGGGTTGGTTTTTCCAAACTACGGGTCCGAATGATACTAAGATTAGTTGAGAAAGGGGAAGAAACCACAAATCCAGCCAAGAATAGGATCCAGATCCATATCCGGCCATGAAAGACATGGGCCGTCGGCAAAACGAGACGCAACAGCCGATACAGGGCAATGTGGTCCTTTTCTCTTTTCAACACCACCAGTAGGTAGGGCTGCACAACGAGTCGAGCCAGCTCGGGCTCGACTCGAACTCACCCGGTTAAACTCGACTCGAGCTCGACTCGTTTATAAACGAGTCGAGTTCGAGCTTACAATGAAACTCGAATGAGTAAACGAGTCGAGTTCGAGTTTTAAGAACTCGACTCGTTTATACTCGACTCGACTCGTTTATACTCGACGAGTAAACAAATTTCATCCCACGTCATGAAATTTACTAGATATTTTAAAAAGAAGGATTATATTTTTAAAAAGAAGGATCATATTTTATTTAGACGAGCTAATCGAGTCGAGCTCGACTTTATTTAATCGAGTCGAGCTCGAGCTTGTGTTAGGTAGCTCGACTCGAGTTCGAGTCGAGTTCGAGCTCGAGCTCGTTGAGTCGAGCTCGAGCTCGAGCTGGGCAAGCTCGAGCTCGACTCAGCTCGTGTGCAGCCCTACCAGTAGGGTGGCTGCCGGAACAGAAAAGTTGGGTCTCAACCAAGGTTCCCAAAGAAAAGTTTGTTAAACGACCAAATTTTTATCCCTAACTTATTTTCATGTGAATCCAGTAGGCATTGGGCTCATGATAGATGTACGCAACCAAATTAATTAGATTTAATGCTAACTCTTATCCAGCAGAATCTGAACCTGAGTGGCTTCTCTAGCTTGTGACCAGAAACCCTTTAGAAGTTGCACTTCTACCAAAGTTGGACACACAGAATTTAGCTGGTTAGAAAGCCACCTTCGAATTGATCCATTTTTTACAAACTTTATGCCTATACAGACAAGAGATAGAAGCAGCGACCCCCATGAGGCAACGTGAAAATTGAGTTGTATGGCTACACTTACAAATTTATCTCATCGAATGAGAGAGATGGCTAAGCTTTAACTGAAAGTGGATATTTATATGTGTGTGTATATATATATATATATACATATAAATTAAATCCATATAATTCTAAAATTCTAATAAATATTTTATCTTTAACATTTAACAAGCAAACAGACATAATGGTCAGTGTTGTCATTTTTTCTTTCTAAGTCAGGTTCCAGTAAGTGTACGAATGTGGTGCCTACCCTACAAAAAGAGAAAAATAAGTCGTTACAAACGGTAGTTCTGAGGAGCGAGGACACCTTATAAAATGTAAAAGCTACAACAAATTCTAATTTCGTTGAATTCAAGAGATGTATAATGGAGATGCCGCAGCAACAAGGTGTTTTTTTTTAATGGATTTTCATCCTTTTGTCGAATATACTTCACGTGGTGGAGAATTTCAGTCACATATCTCCTCCCATAATCCCATTCAATCACCGAAACCAATTTAACATAATTGGCACTAATAGCTAGTTGGCAATAGTAAAAATACATAGACAGACATACATGCATATATTATATAGACCAGATCGAGAAAGAGAGTACTCAAGTCGAGCTCACCCATAATGTTGCCAATTTTCACAACTTAAACATTAATATTTTTTATTTCTAAATGACATAAGATATCCGTTTTTTAAGTTCTTGCTTTCGTACGATTTGATTCCAATAATACAATCTGTAAGCATGATTTTCCTTAATGTTACACATATATATATTAGAAACTTGTTGCTACAAATCTCCACCACATGATCCAGAAGACAAAACTTGTGGCTGCAATTACAAGGACTAGAGCAATGCCATAATGCCATATGATTAGGTATGTGAGCCAGAGAGTTCTAATTATATGCCTTGATGTCACATTTTTTCCCTCTACCCCGTTTTTAGAGTTGACTATGGCATAAAGAATGCATACTTAGATTTCAGGTACAATTTACACTTGCAACAACACTTGCAAAGTTACAATAATAAGATGCAATGTAGCAAAGATCGCACTTGGTCGTGTATTGGAAACTTAAACAAGAAGCCCTATCGACCCGTTCTGGCAATTGTTAAGGTAATATATATTTTTATCTTTCCGCTTCAAAAATTATTTTTTAATAAATTCATTGAAAAATACAAAATCAGGCTGATACGAAACCGGTATGAGTTCAGTTGGAGTCGCTGCCATGACTAGGTCATATTGCACAAAAACCTCACTTTGACGTGAAAACATAACCTGGCAGCAAAACTAAAATTTTCAAAATCGATTTCAATTGGATTCCATGATTGGATTTCTCTCAAAATCAAATTCATCTTGAAACCAATTTTTAGTCCAAAATGTACTTAAAATCAAGCAAATTTTCATGACCACGACCAAAGTCTTAAAAATTTCAGGATTCCAAACTCGACTCTTCTTAAAAATCTTAGAGTCTAACCAACGTCCAAAATTCTTTAAACTCAACCTTGAAGGTAAATCAAAAATTCTCACTCCAATACCAAGAATATTTCTAGATTTCCAAAATTACCAAATCAAAACCAAAATCTGAATCAAAGTTGATCAGGTCAAACCTCCCAAATCTATTTCTATCGGTAACCAAGGAAATTTTACAAAGTTCCCAACCTCAGTCAGTCCCAAAATCAGAATTCAAAAATTAAGAAAATTATTCAAAGCTGTTAAAATAGATTGTAATGGGGAACCAGGTCCATATCTCGACCCGGTCCCATGGGGCATGGGTACCGAGGCTGGCTCGGTACCCTAGGCGGCACTCTTTCTCTCCCTCTTATATATTCTTTACTTATGTGTAATTGTTAAGTTAAGTGAATAGATTTTCTCTCTCCTAGGGTTGCGGTGGTGCACCAAGGTTAGAGCTTCCCCGTAGTTTTTTTCTCTTTTTGAGGTTTTTCCACGTATACCGTGTGTTCCTTTCTTCTTCCTTCGTGTGTTGCGTGTTTCTACATGGTATCAGAGCCTGGTTGGTGAGATCGTTCGTTTGCATCTCGTGTTTCCGTCGTCGTCCCTGTGCCGCTGCCGCCTTTGGAGTTTTTTCGGCCGCCGTTGGGGTTTCCTGCGCCGCCAGTTTCCGCGCAGGCACTGTCGGACGATCCAGCGCCGCCGCCGCCGCCAGTTTCCGCGCAGCCGCTGTCGAACGATCCAGCGCCGCCGCCGGTTGCCTTCTGAAGTTTCCGCTGCCGTGGGTGTCTCTCTTTTCCGCCGTCGGACGATCCAGCGCCGTCACACCTCTCGCCGCCGCCTTGGTTTCCGTGTGGCGCTCGTGTTTCAGCCGCTGCTATGTCGTCTTGTTGTTGCCTGGTGTTGCGTCTGACTTGACTGCGTGTGATGGCGGAAGAGATCGCACCTAAAAGTGATGTGGCCTTTGACGCGGGCAGCGCTTCCAAGAGCGAGAACTTGCTGGTCCAGGTCACACCCATTCGTCTGACTAAAGATAACTATTTCTCTTGCTCTGCTGCTCTCGAGATTGGGATAACGAGCCGTGGTCGTCTCCCCTATATCACAGGCGACAAACCGGCGCCCAGCAAAACTGATCCTCAATGGGCGACTTGGGTGTTGGAAGACAGTCAGGTTAAATTGTGGATCATCAGCTCTGTGTCCGCTGATATTCAGCCTCTTATTCTGCGGAAGCCGACTTCGTTTGATATGTGGACTGTGCTTGCGAGGATGTATGGTCGCAAAAAAAGGGTTCTGCGTACGTACCAGATTAAACGCAGTATTTATTCTCTGAATCAGGGTGACTTGTCTGTTGCCTCCTTCTATGCAGCCCTGAAAACTAAGTGGGAGGAACTTGATTATCATGTGAATGATAACTGGGACTGTGGTTCCGATCATGCCCGGTACTGGGAAAAGGAATGGATGGACCGGACGTTCCTTTTCCTTGGAGGCTTGCTTGATGCATTTGAATCCATTCGAAGTCAAATTCTCAACTGTGATGAGATTCCTGGAATAGAGGATGTATATGCCAGAGTGGAATCCGAGGAACAAAGACGCCAAGTGATGCAGATTGACCCCAGTCATGGGAGTGGTCCCTCGGCCTTTGTTAGCCGTTCTTTTGTGCCTGGCCAGCGCCCTGTTAGACGATGTACCCATTGTCACAAGTCAGGACATTCTGTTGACTTTTGTTGGGATCTTCACCCTGAGAAGAGACTTATTCGTGGTCGCCCTCCGTCTACTCGGCGAGGTTCTCTTGTGCAGGACTCAAATCAGAGTGGTTCTTCAAGTGGTGAAAAGTCGAGGCTTTCCCCGGATCAAATCAAGGAACTACAAGCTTATATCAGTCGTCTTTCTACTACATCAAAGGACACATCTACGTCTGATGGAGCTAAGTTAGCTCAGGCTCTTGTTGCTACTAGTGATCAAGGTAATTCCTCTCTCGGTGATTGGATTGTTGACAGTGGGGCTACTCATCATATGACCGGGGATCCTAAGATGTTTCAAGATTACAAGTTGACTTCTGGGCAGCAGCGTATTTCTATGGCTGATGGTTCTTCTATTTATGTGGCTGGAAAAGGGAGTTTATCATTACTGAACAAATATTGTCTTCATAATGCCCTGCATGTTCCCAATATTCCCGTAAATTTGTTATCTGTCAGCAGTATTACCAAAGAGCTAAACTGTAATCTAATATTCTCTGCTGATCGTTGTTTCCTGCAGGATTTGGGGACGGGGCAGAAGATTGGGATTGGTTCAGCTATTGATGGTCTCTACAGAATGCCAGTACAGGTTGCGCCTGCTTTGATTTCAGCCACCAGTGGACAGTTGTCTGGCGTGGAGAACAGATCCGTTATTATGCGCTGGCACGAGAGACTTGGTCATCTTCCTTTTCAGTTGATTAAACAGTTGTTTCCTAAGATGTTTTAGTCTGTTTCTTTGGACACCTTCGCCTGTGAAGTGTGTCAGTTGTCTAAGCATGTTAGGGCCTCGTACCCTATTTCGTTCAATAAAACCAGCCGTCCATTTGCTTTGGTTCACTCTGATGTTTGGGGTCCTTCGGAAGTACCCACTTGTCATGGTTTTCATTATTTCATGACTCTTATTGATGACTACTCTCGGTGTACGTTCGTGTATTTGTTGAAAGAACGTAGTGAAGTTCCCGGCATTGTCAAAAACTTCGTTGCATTTGTTAAAACTCAATTCCAGACCTCTGTTCAGGCCCGTACTGACAATGCTCGAGGGTATGTCTCCCAATCCCTTGATGACTTCTTGCGAAGCAAGGGTATTATACATGAAACATCCTGTAGCTACACACCTCCTCAGAATGGAAAGGAAGAACCGTCATTTGTTAAATGTCACCCGGGCCATTATGTTTCAACGTCGTGTCCCTAAGCGGTGCTGGGGTGATGTACTTCTCACTAGTGCTCATCTCATTAACCGTATGCCTACTCGTGTGTTGAATGGTCATTCCCCTTATTCTGTTTTGTGGCCTACTCAGAATCCCTAGCCTTTGACCCCTCGGGTGTTTGGGTGTGTTTGCTTTGTCCATGATCATAGTCCCACTCTCAAGAAACTTGATTCTCGGTCCATCAAAGCGGTCTTTTCGGGGTATTCCTCCACCCAGAAGGGATACAAGTGTGTCGATCCTAGCACTTCCAGAGTATATGTCTCTAGGGATGTTACCTTTCATGAACATGAGGCATACTTTCCTGCGAATCCTCTTCAGGGGGAGTGTCTAGGTGAGAGAGTGGAAGAGTATTCTTCGCATCAGTTGATTCAGTTCACGGATTTCTTGGATTACACGGCTAGTTCTTCGAGTGTGATAGACACAGTCAGTGAGGACAGAGACAGTCAGATAGAGGGGGGCTTGTGGAAGAACAGTCCCGTGATCATTTGTTTGGTCAAGTATATAACAGGAAGAAGAAGGATGTGATGGAGGTTGTTGATGTTACCAATCCCAATCTTGTGAGCTCCCCGGATGATCCAAGTCCAATGAATGAAGATCTTCCCATAGGCCTGCGCAAAGGCACCAGGTCATGTACTTCTCATCCTATTCAAAGATTTGTTTCGTATGCTAAACTCAGTAAAGACTATAAGTGCTTTATTACCTCTTTATCTATGGTTGTTATTCCCAGGTCAGTGAAAGATGCCAGGGAGGATCCTAAATGGCTACAGGCCATGACAGAGGAGATGGACGCCCTGACAAAGAACAATACGTCGGAGGTTGTTGATATTCCCGAGGGAACTCACTTAGTTGGTTCCAAGTGGGTGTTTACTGTGAAGTACAAACCTGATGGCACTGTAGAACGCTATAAAGTTCGTCTCGTTGCAAAGGGGTTTAGCCAGAAATATGGGATTGACTATCTTGAGACGTTCACTCCCGTTGCTAAACTGAAGACAGTAAGGGTCATCTTAGCTCTGGCAGTGCAAAAGAAGTGGAGCATGGACCAACTTGATTCCAAGAATGCCTTCTTGAATGGTCACCTTGAGGAAGAAGTCTATATGAGCATGCCGCCTGGATATGCGTAGAGCGGAAAGTGTTGTTATCTCAAGAAAGCATTGTATGGTCTCAAGCAGTCCCCTAGAGCGTGGTTTGAAAGACTAAGGGTTGTGATGAAGACTAATGGATATAAACAGGGAAATTGTGATCACACCCTCTTCATCAAGCAGAGAAATGGTCTGGTGAGCCTTCTACTTGTATATGTTGATGATATGATTGTCACAAGTGATGACGAAGAAGAAAAAAGGAAGATGAAAGAAACGGTAGCTGCTGAATTCGATCTCAAAGATCTGGGTAAATTGAGGTAGGAATTGAGATCGCACGATCTGAGACTGGACTTGTTATGAGCCAAAGGAAATACACTTTGGATCTTCTAAAAGAGACAAGTAAACTGGGATAGGCCCTTTCTTACTCTAATGGAGTCTGGCACAAGAATAAGTATCAAAACTGGGACGATCTTGGATGAGGAAGGTAAAGAAAGGTATCAGCGGCAGGTTGGTAAACTCATTTATCTCACTCTTACTCGCCCAGATATTACGTATGTTGTGGGTGTGTTAAGTCAATTTATGCATGCTCTTACTGATTGTCATTGGAAAAGTGCTGAAAGAGTATTGGGATACTTAAAGAATGACCTAGGAAAAGGACTGCTCTATACTCGACAAGGTCAACTCAGCATTAAAAGATACTCTGACGCCGACTACTAGAAGGTCTACCACAGGATACTGCATCTTTCTTGGAGGTAACCTGGTGGTATGGAGAAGTAAAAGACAAGAAGTTTGCTCCAGGTCCAGTGCTGAGGCTGAATACAGGGCGGTTGCTATGGGGGTTACAAAAATGTTATGGCTCAAAATTTTTTTAGCAAATATTGGGGTGAAAATGGAAGAGAAGATGAGGATGTATTGTGACAACAAGTCGGCTATTAACTTGGCAAACAATCCAGTCCTGCACGACAGAACCAAACATGTGGAGATCGATCGCAAATTCATACGGGAACGCATAGATTCAAAGGAGTTGATCCTGCCCTATATGAAGTCTGAAGATCAAGTTGCTGATGTCTTAACTAAGTCTTTATGTACATCTCAATTTGAGAAAAATGTTAGCAAGCTTGGCATGTCTGACATGTATGCCAAGCTTGAGGGAAAGTGTTAAAATAGATTGTAATGGAGAACCGGGTCCATATCTGGACCCGGTCCCATGGGGCACGAGTACCGAGGCTGGCTCGATACCCTAGGCGGCACTCTTTCTCTCCCTCTTATATATTCTTCACTTATGTGTAATTGTTAAGTTAAGTGAATAGATTTTCTCTCTCCTAGGGTTGCGGTGGTGCACCTAGGTTAGAGCTCCCTCGTGGTTTTTTCCTCTTTCTGAGGTTTTTCCACGTATACCGTGTGTTCCTTTCTGCTTCCTTCGTGTGTTGCGTGTTTCTACAAAAGCTAAACTAGGATTCCCAACTTCCAATTCCCATTTTGAAAGAAAAACATGCTGCCGCTGCCATTGGGCTAGCTAGGTGCTGTTAGTTTATCCCGTTGAGGGAGGAAGAAGCAGGGGGGGAGCCCTCGCCCAAAAAAGCTAAATGACAACTAATAATCAAATATCGCTCGAGTGCATAAAAAAAAATAGCAAATTATAATGACAAAAGAAAATAAAACACCATCTTGTAGCTTACAATAACCATTTTCGACTATGATCCTAACAAAAACAAACTTGAATATGACACACAATTGATGTTGAAAATGTCCCTTGAAAAAGAGCCTATGTTGATGCCTTCTTAACAATTATCTGCTCTCCAAGTTTCCAACCAAGAAAGCCTGCATGATCCTGTGAAAGAATGAAGATCTCGTCATTTTATTGCTTTACAGGAATATTTGAAAGAAGACAGAATATCACACATTTTAGAATTTATTTTTGGAGAATATGAGCTACAAATCCTATTTATTGATAGTGGAAATCTAGCGAGGCCATCCCATCTCAAAAAAATAGTAACCTACATATAAGAGTCCCTCTCTCAACATATTTAGATAACATAGCTCCTTCCTGATCATGAAGTAAAATTATGCATCTTGGTTAATCAGCAAATTGTTGTCATTTCAAAAAGATATTATTTAGTGCTTTAACTAGAATAATACAATTGTTAAAAATGTTCAGAAACATCAAAGAATGTGGACAAGCTTAGGAATAAGTTGCAGTCCAAACACGAGTTCAAATTGGTATTTGCTTAGTAAAACCTAAAAGAAGTTTAGGTCATATAAAAGTAGAAGAATGAGAAACAACCAAAAGTACTGGTTTGAAGACCGGATTTGGCATGAGATGATAAGAAAGAAAGAATAATGTGGTGGGGTTGGGCCCCATTACCATTCCATCATCTCTCTGTCAAAAAAACCAACATAGAGAATCATTTTTAGCCTAAAATTCTAGATTTCATAGTAATAAGTTGGGGTTGAGCCTGTTGGTCCCCTGTTTTGTTCATATTTATAAAGAAAAATTGAAATTCCAACTCCACAACAGGCTTATTCCTTATTTAGCATTGATTTTTATATTTTTAACAGGATATAACAAAAAACTCGTATTCTCAAATTAATGAACTTATGGCGACAAACCTTTCTGATGATCCCATGATCAATAGCATAACAGACAACTTAAAAATCACCCAAAGTTAGACACTATGGCTACTTGCACTATAGAGAAAACTACCAAACTCTATGGAATACACAACGAGCATTCCTACAATAAAAAACATTATGGCTTGCAACTGAAATATGTTAAGGAAGTTCAATGTTTGTAGAGAAAACTTAAAATGTGCCAATTATTGAAAAGCAAATGCCAAACAAACCACATGCTTGCTCAAACTTCCTTGCAGTAAAAGGAACTTAAATAACCACATTTAACCCAAAATCCATGATACATCATCAAGCGCCATTAACATTGCCAAAAAACAATCAGGCATACATTGAACACATGATTTCCTGCATAAGATCGCAGAAACAAATGCCATTACAGTGAAAATCTCAGAGATTACACTCCAAATTCTGATAAAAATGTATGCAAACAGCAACCTTTATCTTTTGAGATTCCTATCTTTAGTTTGGTGATAGTTGTTGCATGATTGTGGTCAAGATTAACTGTCTCCTTTGATCCTCTTCTTGCAATTTTCAAATTAGGCCAGCCATTTGCCACATTATCCATTTTGGTATTACAATTGACTTCATCCTCTTCCAAATGGCAGTGCTCGGTCAAGTGAGTGTTCTACTTATATTGAGCACAATATTTGATACTACCTTCATGAATGACTCCTTGAAAAATCTTGTTTCCTCCAACTTCCATTTGTATCACCGATTTAGGAGTAAACTGTAAGGGGACAATAACGCATACATGCACAAATCCTAAATGAGAATGGAAAGCATATGTAGATCCAAAAACTCTTCTCACAAACTGGCAGTAATACCCTAAACACTTTATGATTCCAAAAAATGGGTAGAAGCCTTGGAAGACAAATCCACAAAGGGAATTTGAAGTCATCTTCAATTTTTAATGAATCACTAGGGTATCATCTACTGTCAGTAAGACTCCACATCAAATCCATCGGTTGACCAAGGTATGCTCCATTGCACAGTTGACTGGCCTGTTGATAATTTTCTAATTACTAGCAGCAACTCTTCTTCTTCAAATATTAACATTGCCTGCAACTGATAATTTTAGCATATTTTATCATTTCATGAAAATGTTTAGGTGAGATAATGGAAAAAAAGAAAAAAAAAAGTGACACTTTTGTTGCATATGCTATCACCATGGTGTAAATGATGTAGCTGTGGAAGGGTTTTAGTTTTACATTTATGGGGCTACAAATCCAAAATTTAGAGTTGAATATTTCACGAAGAGAAGAAGCATGACATTGTTAAAAGGCACGATTCTTACAATTCCAAGTAACTAAATAGCATGTACCACTTCTCTGGTCATAAAAAGGACAGTCCTTAAGGTTTAAAACACACCCACATATTAGGCAACAAGAACAAAACTTTTCTAGTACCCTAGAGACAAACCTTAGCATATTTTTAAAATGTAGGCTTCCATGTTACCAAACACATGATTGTATCATAACCGAACAGGATAATGAACAAAAATGAACAAAATAGCTTCGCATATTTTTAGAATGTAGGCTTCCATGTTAGCAAACACATGATTGTATCATAACCAAGTTAGATGTGAGATGCGAAGTTGTTGTCAAAGATATTCAGTCAAGCAACCTACAAACTTAAGCAATGTACGATATGCAATTCAAAGACTCTATCAGAATGTGACACACAAACCCATGAACTTGATGAGATTATATTTACCAAAAGAATCAAGTTCTCATGGGCTGACTTTTTCAGGCCTATTTGGCCCGCATGACGCCGAGGGATAGTCGGTCTGCAACACAAGTGAATGCATTGAAAAATGAAAACCAAGCAACTAAGACAACAAAGCACCTAAACAACCCATGTCACAATGAAAGTGAAAACTAAACATGACACTATGCTGGAAGCCATTAAAGCAAAAAATAAGCAAGATTGAACTATTATAAAATCAAACCAGCAATTGCCCAACTCAACAAACTAAATAATCAAACTAAATCAAAATAAGGTCCTACTGAAAACAAAACAAGGCAATGACCTTAACCTATCCTGGACATGTGCAATAGCTAACTAAAGGATCTATTCAACTAACCTGACACTAACGTGACACAAGAAGAAAGAATCCGAGTAATAATCTGGTCTAAAACCATGAAGGACCCGAGGACATAAAACCCAAAACTCATGCAACTTCAACGAATAGAACCTTTCAAAAATGTCACAGTTCAAAATCGATTTGAGAAGAGATAAGAGGTTTTCTATGATAGACTCAATCCTAAGACTGGGTTATGTTGAAGACACTCGGTTAAGATGGAATAATGGGTCAGCCTTAATCATTTATCCCAAATGATATGCATCTCTTGAGACGAAGAAAATGAAATTCGTCACACGTCACACTCAACAGGAGTTGACTAGGTTTGAGGAGTTTCATCTATCCCATAAATGGACTAATGGTTTGGTAATGGAATGGCCAACATCTTTCAAAGCCAAAGGGGGTAGGTAATAAAATGACAAACATCTTTCAAGACCAAAGGAGATTGGTTTGTTCCTCCTATGACTAGAGATGTCAAGTATTTACTTTGAAATAATTCAAAGACGATCAATTTAACTAATAAGGATGAGTGCTCGTGTTGTGCAAATAATATGACCTTCATTTTATACATAGTACCGTACAAGCATTAGGATTCATTTCGCGTCAATGCCATCAAATCTCTAGAAGGGATGTCTTTCAATTTCCAAAATATGAACATAAAGGAATTATCCTCAACATGTTAGGTAATAAAAAATAAAAGAAGATCTTGACCCTAGAATCGCACATCTACCAAAGATTGTCACATTCAATTCCTGCAAGTTCAGCCTTCATGCCTTTAATCTATTGGCAGACACCTTTTGCTTTTTATTCCTCTTTTATTTTTTTTTTCTTTCTTTCTCTTGCATTCAGCTTTTGTCTTTTGATTTTCTTTTTCTTTGATTTTTTTTTTTTAGGTCGACCTTCACCTTTGAGGAATACCTCACCACCCCAAAGGCTACTACGAAGCTCCACCCCTTTGGTGGTTGTGTATAGCTTTGTCGCATATCTAACCCGCTTCACCTTGTGGGTTTTCGACGAGCCAAAGGTTCATAAGTCGTTATCTTCGTGGTATAGACATAAATCACTTATATGCCTACCCGGTACTCTTGATTACTAACCCAGAGAAATGACTACACAAGCCCCAAGCCCATCTCTCAACTCTCATTTTGCTATCTTCCAAGATCTTACAAAGCATTTTGGCTTCTCTCTCAAGAAATTTCCTGCTAAATCCTTGCAAATGCTTGATTACCAGAGAGTCAATAGCATTTCCTAGTCTTGACTTTCTCAACTTCACATGACCTTTTCTTCCTGCTCATATCCAGGATCTTTCCAATTTTCCTCTTCCATTGTTTGGCAACAAAAACTTGAAATTTTATTCTTCTACTCAAGGAGGTATTAAGAATAAAGCAAAGCCACATCATGGTGTGAGAAGACACTTTTAAAATGTTTTCAAGCAAAACTGAAAATTATCACTTTCACAAAAAAATCTTGACATCAAATAATATATCATCAAGAGGAAGGAATTCTACTCTAAAGAAGAGGGTGAATGCAAAACAACATAGGTTGGTTCGATAGAAAAATGAACTTCACTAACTCTCCTAGGGACTTCTATACAAAAGGTTGGTTTAATGGTGACGATTTTCCATAAATGTTAGAGTCCTCAACTGATTGGAAGTTTTACAAATGGTTTAGGTTAAGCATAAGATATTTAGTAGCATCACAAGGAGAGAACAATGGCTCTTTGAACATGTGCCAGTTGGTAAAGCATAAGATATTTAGTAGAATCACAAGGAGAGAACAACTGTTGAAAGAAATAGCACCTCCATTAGAACCTTCAGATTTACTACCATCAACCATAATAAATTTTCCAAAAAACAAAAAAGAAATCATATGATGTACAATATATGTGTGCATAAGATGCAACAGTCAATCATAATAGTGAAATGTATCTCTACTGACTACGAAAATCATAAGAATATCACAAACTGGGTAACAAAGACGAATCCATAAGTCACGTGACCTGACCAATTCTGAAGTAACAAAAACGAATCCATAAATCACGTGACCTGACCAATTCTGAACAGTAGAAACAGACCAGCCGATGACTACTATTTCAGCCGATGACTACTACTACTCCCAAGTTCAATTAGTCCACATACAACTATCAATTGGGTACCTTGATTACTGTTATACTCCTCCACAACGCACGACATAGGTTGTTCCACGAAAAACTACTCCAAACAGCATCCACGAACAGGTTTCATACCCACGATCACAGAATTATTTTGCTTCACATGATCCACTTGAAGATCTGATCTCGCTTTCCACATAGGCATGATCAGTGTTAAGATTGTACGATTTGGATCGGGTCAACCAGACCCGACCTATCTTCTCTACACGCAAAATCATAATGGACGGTGGCATACTTGTAATTTTTAACATTGTTTTGTGCACTTTGTTGTATACCAAATCAATATATAATGATATCAAGAGGCAGACATTAGTAGGGCTGGGCCCCGGGCTGGGAAAAACCTGGCCCGAGCAGGGGCCGGCCAGATCCGGCCTCTTAAGGATTAAAAAATATATTTTTTTATTTTTTAATTTAATAATATATATTTATTACTAAAAATATATTTTATATTTAAAAAACATTTTATAATTTAAAATGATTATTTTATTATAACTGGGCCGAGCCGGGTTGGGCCCGGGTTTCAAATATCGGGCCGGGCCCGGGCCCAATGGGTCGGCCCATCGGGCCGTTCCCGACCCGGTTTTATCAGGCCGGCCCGATGCCCACCTCTAGACGTTAGGGTTGCTGCTCTTTTTCTTCTCTCTCTCTCTCTTGTACGTGCAACCCGTTCCTCTTCTTCTCCTTTTGCATCTAACTTCATCCGGTGGTTTGGCATTAGATATCAAAATCTTACAATAGGTCTTCCACATAGCACAACCAAGTTCTATTCTCTTACCGTCTCCCTGCTGGTGGATTAAGAGGAAGAAGACGAAAAGAGGACGAGGAGAGAGAGGCGACAAGAAGAGGACGAGGAGAGACGAAAGGAAAGAAGTTGCTGAAGAAAAGAGTCGTCGGAGAACTTACTTGGCTGCCAAGTTCTTCTTACTTCAATATCATGTAAGGAAAGTAGATATAAATATAAATGTATACCTTCTCACACCACAAACTCTCACAAGAGAGCACACACAAAGACAACTAGAAAATAATTTGTGCACTAAGGCACAAAAAGTGTCATTAAACCTCAAGACTAATGCTTACAAATGGACCATCATGGCGTTTTAAAGAGGCAGGCAAGAGGGCTTTAGGCAAATCTAGCCATTGGGGCTCTAACATCTCTTAGAAGAGAAAAAAGGAAAAAACAAAAATAATGGAAAACACAAAAAGAAAAGGAAAAGGAAAAAGAATGCAAATAAGAACAGAAAATACATTCATAACAGATAGATCATGAGTCATGACCCATTTTGGAAATTGTGATGAGATTGAGCCCGCATCTTTGTGTTTTCTCCTTCTTCCCATCTGTTGACAAGTTCTGTTGTAATCTGACAGCCCCAACCCCTAGACTTCTAGACCTAGGAGCTAGCCCAGCAACCATATCCACCTTATCCTTCATATATTTCTTAGGGACTTCGGCCCCGTTTCTTCACATGGCTTTTTTCTAATAAAGGTCCTCTTCCGTATTCAGTCTGTGTGTGTTTGGCATGTGTTTCCTGCATGCTTAATGCATTTAATCTTGTGAAGATTATTTTCTTTTTAGTGAATCTCCTTTAGAAGATCCTTGCATTATTTCACAAACTTTCAAATATGTAGCTCAGATGGAACAATCTCCAGCTATTTACCCATTTTTCTTACAGTTTCAAAGGTATAATGTCAAAATCTAGTCAATATTTATGATCACATGCTACAATCAATAATTACTAATCTGGAGTTCTTCACGGTCACTAGCATTCCCCTGCAAAAACAAATGATCCACTGCTGGATCAATGACTCTATTCCACGGTCGCATTGTCAAGATTCCTGCAAAAAGGGTATACAAATCCTCTCCAGCACCAAGTTTAACACTGTTTTCTTTTATTCCATTTACATCAGCAAATATAAGAGCCAACAAAATTGACAGAAGTATAAGAAGTAACAGAGAATAATGTAATGCAATTAGACCATACACAGACAATCAAAAGATTATTAAAACACCTTCCAAAGTGCAGCATAGCTTGTCCTTGTAGAAAAATCAAGTTTCTTGTACAATCCATGATCCAGCAGAATCAGCTGGGGCCTTCTTCTACCCATATGCAGGCAATCACGGGAGACAAACAATCACCTAGCCTTCAACCAAAAAACAACTCTATCAATTTAAAGTTAAACCATGGTAGCGGTATATTAAGACTTTGATGAGGGTTAATAATGAAATGGAACTTCTCTCTTCAACATTTAATAGATTTATGCATAAGGCATAAAACAATTGATAACTATTTTAAGTTTGCATCTATTGTTAACTTTTAGGGCTGAGGATGTAAACGCTTAAAGAGCTCCTTTTCCTCTGTGTATGTAATATGAAAGTTTGAACACAGCACTAAAGCCATATGAGAAGGATAAGAAAAAAGATTTGGCAAATATAAGCTGATGCAAATGAACAGTTCATTCTGTTCGTGTGTCTCTTTCTCTGGACACTCATGGATATCATCTTGAACTAGAATTTGCTGTGCACCATCTTTAGTTTAATAAGAAACAAAGTTTTATGAAGATTCGATTAAATTTGTGCCTTTCCTCATTTTTCTCCTTGTTTTTGGATACTCACCCCTTTTCTCAGAAAATTGAGCGACTTGGTTATCTTAAATCTGTTGAATTGTTTTGAGGTCTCAAATTTCTGTTGTTTGGAGTAGTGGTTGAATGCTGAACGAGCTGAAATCACTTTGGGTGCAGAATATGAGCTGCTGGTGAAGCTCATTTATACTTTCATGTCCTTAAGGGACATATTCTGAGCTCAGTAATCTTGCTATTCATGACATACTTGAAGAAAGGAAACACTAGCTGTTGTTTATGTATCAGCTAAAAAGCCACCATCTACCGATTGCTTCCTGCAGCTGTCAAAGTCATTTTTTCTTTTTCCAAATTTACTGTTGGATAGCAGCAGATATAAGCTCCAAGCTAAATCAACTTTAAACTGCTTATTGGATGAATTATATATTTCAGCAAGCAACAATTATAGGATCGGATCACAGGTGCTTCTTTCAGTTCATTCCCTTGACCTAACACACCTGCAAGACTGGCCGACAGCTCTACTACTACAGATAAGGGTACATGTACAGTTAAAACTATGATCTTCTATTAGTGTGTACAGTAGGAACTTAGTCTAAGAATCAACAGCCTTTATATCATTCAGATAAACCACACTATGATTCGACCACATAAATTTTCAATGCAGGCCATATTAAAAGGAGAAACCAAAGAACCGTCCAAAGGAGGTTAACATTCACCCACTTTGCAATCATCCTCACTCTTATCTGCTTAAATGGTAATTTACACTAATTGGTGAATTATAGAGTAAAGACTGTGATACCATACATTCCATATGCTTTTATTTTCTTGTAAGTCAGAATGCTACAGAGTAGTTCTAAATGGAATAATGTTGAACTAAATGAGTTGTCGTTTATCGCAAAGCTCAAGCATGGTAAAACTGCATTCCCTCATGGTGAGTCGAGAAGTTCATTCTTCCAAATTTTGCATTTTGATGTATGTGGGCCACCCATAAATGTGGTTGTCAGTGGTCATTGCTATCCTGTCTTGTACATGGATGACTATTAGAATGAGGATCATTTATTTAATGAAAGTGAAAGATGAAAATTACTTGAGAAACAATTATATTTTTCCCAAAATATAATGACAAAAAATTAGGGCTCAGCAAGTCTTACAGCAACCGAGACACTGCTTCTTGAAGTATAGATCCAACTGAAGAGTTAACTCTGGAACCCTTCAATAGGATACAGTTGTTCAGAGAAAAAAAAAAAATTGGCATCTTTCAGATGTTGTAAAAAATCTTGATGTTCATTTAGTAGATGTGATGAGACATCGTAAATGGAAAGATGCTATCTGATAAATAAATAAATAAGTAGACATATGATGTTCTTAGTAAAGATCCAAAGATTGCTAAAAAATCATGAAACAACATGCTTGGGGTTCAGCAGAGCAAGAAAAACGCCTTACCCAGAAAACTTCTTCCAGATGGACACACCATCATGTTAGCAGCATGTGGATCACAATGGACAAACCCATGCTTAAAAATCACTTCTGCAAAGACTTGGCTTACCTGTAAAACTTTAGATATAAACCTCAGGCAACCAGGAAAATAACTAAGAATGCAATTATCATACTGGCTAGTTTAGGAACATCATTTGGATCAATGCCAAGTCGTCGAATAGCAGAGACATCAGTCACTTCTGCGGCATCCATAAATTCCATTGTCAGCATCCTACTGGTACTCAAATTCCAGTACACCTTTGGAGCATATATGTAGTTTACAAGATGAAGAGAGAGCTTCTTAAAGTTTTCCAAGCACTTCTCACTGTTCTTGGCCTCATATAAGAAGTCCAACTCCTGATTTGGAAAAAGTGTAGCCTTATCGAATTAGAAAAACAATCAACTGTCAAACATGCTTGAATATGTAACTGGACATATAATTTCACAAAAACCAAAGAAGAAAGGAAAAAAAGCAAAGCACTAGTGATTTAGAAAATCTAGCTAGATGACCCACATGTAACTCTTAATTCAATAGCACCAATAAAAAGTACAAAGGTATGTACGTCCCATGATAAAGCAGGATACATATGATTTTGGCAGCTCTGTTTTGTGACCTGATTCTTTGAAATTTTATGCAACAGTTTGATCCGAGTGGGGGTGGACCTTTCTCCGAAATTTTTATCCTTTCAAACTCACATCTTGTTTCTATCCTTTCTCCCCCTGTCATCCCAATTATTAAGAACTAAGATTTCATATCCATTGGCATGTCCTTTTTTTGTCTCTACAAGATGAACATAGAATCTTCCTCCAACAAGCAACACTGCTTCACTCAAAGGCTGGAAATGGGTGGTCGGCTTTTTAAATATTGTTTTTTCATGCATTTTTTAAGTTCGCTGTATTATACCTGAGAAAAACCTCGCCGTTTAAAACTCCGAGACGTTATTTGTGACTATCTTGGATGCAAGAGAAAGGAAAAAGAGGTGGAGAGAAAAAAAGTGAAAGAATAATGTAAATTCAATCCCGCCGACGTTATTTGTGATTATCTTGGATGCAAAAGAAAGGAAAAAGAGGGAGAGAGAAAAGAAGTGAAAGAACAATGTAAATTCAGTCCCACTAAAATTGGAGAGATTGGAATCGAAATGAAAGACGTATGACATCCTTTCCTCTCATTTCCCTCCCCATTCTCTTTTCTTTCTGTTTCTTTCTTTCCTTTCCATCCAAACAAGACATTAGGCTTTCTGATTGAGAAAAGATTTTGATTTGATTTGATTCTATTAATTCTCTGAATTCTTTCAAAGAAAGATTTGATTCAAAATATTATGGAAACAGTAGCTACAACACTACCAATCTGGAATCAGATCATATGAATCTAGGACAGAAATCAAAATTTTTACCCTCAGATTGAGAAAAGACTTGAATTTGATGTGATTGGTTGTTTCGCTGAATTATTTCAATGAATAATTCGATTCAAGAAACTGATTCTGGAAAACGACTCCACCAATTTGGTAGAATAAGATGATAAGAATCTAAAGATAAATTAGAACTTTTGACTTTTCAATTTGATGTGATTGGGTTGATTCTCTTAATTCTTTCAAAGAAAGATTCAATTCAAGAATGGATTCTGAAAACAGTTGTTTCAACGCCATCTATTTGGAATCGGTTGATAAGAATCCACAAAGAAATTCGAACTTCTAGTTTCCCAGTCTGAGACAAGATTTCAATTCGATGTGATTCAGTTGATTATTGGAATTCTTTTGAAGACTCCACTCGAAAACTGAAATCAGTTGCTACAGCGGAATCAGATGATGGGAAAATTGATGGAGGCTCTTATGGGAGGAGGCGATTGTCACAGGCATGATTTCTGCTAGCCATTGCTGAGATGGCACCACCACCTAAATTGGTTGATATGTCAACTCTACCTTGGATCAATTATTTTCATTTTCCCCCCATGACGCTGTGTGTGTGTGTCTTATATATATATATATATATAGAGAGAGAGAGAGAGAGAAGTAATACCAAACTACTTAAGTAAGGAACAAAAACCAAACCTCTTAAATTTATCTTAAAAAAGGTTTTAAATAAAATGTGAACCTCCTGATGTGTTTATAAATAATAATTTAATATAAATCATGTTTTAGTTTCAAATTATTTTTGTAAAACAATTGATCTTCCTACAATCAACATTTCAAAATTCTGATGTTATACTAGACATCATTTTTTTATTATTAAAAAAATATTATTAAAATAAAAATGACCAACTTAATATATGTTTCTCCTAAATCAATTTTAAGATCATATTTATAAGATTAGATTGTAAAAAAAATACTTCAATAAATTATTTGAACCTGGTTTTTTTCTTACCCAAGTGGTCTGGCATTTTCTATCATTTGGATGGTTTACTGATGTAGAAACACGAGCACAGAGAAAAAGAATACGAGGAACACGATGTAACGTGGAAAAACTCTCAACAAAAGGAAAAAAACCACGGATGAGGAGGAGCTGGTTGCCCACTAGCCGCCAGACTCTCTCTCTCTTAAGATTTCATTAACCATAAAGATTAGGGTTACACGACTTAAGTAATGCCCAACAAGGGCTACAAGATGGATTGGGTATGAATCCGAACCCAGTCTCGAGACCCGTCTAACATACTTCAACACTCTCCCTCAAGTTGGGCATACATATCAAACATGCCCAACTTGGATACATTTCTCTCGAATGAAGTTGAAAATAGAGCTTTCGTCAGAACATCAGCTGTTTGGTCTTCAGATCTCATGTAAGGAAGTACAAGTTCTTTAGCATCAATTCTCTCTCGAATGAAATGTCGGTCAATCTCAACATGCTTTGTTCTGTCATGAAGCACAGGGTTGTTGGCCAAGTTGATTGCAGACTTGTTATCGCAATACATCTTCATTGGTTCTTCAACCTTTATACCAATATCCGTCAACAATACTTTTAGCCACAAAAGCTCTGAAACTCCCATAGCCACTGCTCTGTATTCTGCTTCAGCACTGGAACGAGAACACACATCTTGCCTTTTACTTCTCCACACTATGAGATTCCCTCCCAAATAGATACAATAGCCAGAGGTGGACCTCCTAGTCTCAATACAGCCTGCCCAGTCTGCATCTGAATAACCTTCAATCCCAAGAGTATCTTGCTTGACATACAAAAGACCTTTGCCAGGATTTCTCTTCAAGTAGCACAAGATCCTGTCAACAGCCTTCAAGTGGGCATCCGTGGAAGCATGCATGAACTGGCTCATCACATTCACAGCAAAGGTAATATCAGGTCTAGTGAGAGTAAGATAAATCAACTTCCCTACAAGACATTGATATCTTCTTTTGGCCTCTTCACAGAGAGGCTCCCCATCTCTAAGACTCTAAGACTTAACTTATGGCCAGCATCTAGAGGAGTAGAAGCTGGTCTACACCCTAATTTCCCGGTCTCCTTTAACAAATCTAGGGTGTACTTCCGTTGATTTAGCACGAGGCTAGTCCCAGACCTAGCAATTTCAATGCCAAGGAAATATTTCAATTTACCAAGGTCCTTGAGATCAAACTCGATCGCCAACAGTTTCTTTAACTTAATTATTTCATCTTCATCATCACCTGTGACAATCATATCATCAACATATACCAACAAAATAGTAACCTTTTGTTCATTTCTCTTCACAAAGAGTGTATGATCTCCATTCCCTTGATGGTATCCACATTGTCTCATGACAAGTCTAAGTCGTTCAAACCATGCTCGAGGAGATTGCTTGAGCTCATATAAAGCTTTCCTTAACTTGCAACATTTTCCAGGTTCCTCATATCCTGGAGGCATACACATATATACTTCCTCTTCAAGGTCTCCATTGAGAAATGCGTTCTTGACATCAAGTTGGTACATCTTCCACTCCTTCATCACAGCTAAGGAGATAACGGTCTTCATCTTCGCAACAGGAGCAAAGGTCT
Organism: Nymphaea colorata; assembly: GCF_008831285.2. NCBI lineage: Eukaryota > Viridiplantae > Streptophyta > Magnoliopsida > Nymphaeales > Nymphaeaceae > Nymphaea > Nymphaea colorata. Next base: position 24,038,749 of record NC_045139.1, on the reverse strand, counting down.
CCAAATAATCAATACCATATTTCTGACTGAACCCCTTGGCCACAAGACGAGCTTTGTATCTTTCAACACTTCCATCTGGTTTGTACTTGATGGTGTAGACCCACTTAGATCCAACCAAGTGAGCCGCCTCACGAATCTTTATAACTTCCCATGTCATGTTTCTTCTCAGGGTTTCCATCTCTTCTTGCATTGCATAAGTCCACTTGGGATCACTTTGAGCCTCAACAACATTCCTGGGAATCATAGCCAATGAAAGAGAAGATACAAAACATTTGTAGTCCTTGCTCAATCTAGAATATGAAACAAAATTACCAATAGGATGTTGAGTACATGACCTGACACCCTTTCGCAGGGCGATGGGAAGCTCTTCACTTGCAATAACAGTCTGAATATCTTCTTCAACAGGTTGTTTCTGAGCACGACTTGGGTCATCCAGGGAAGGACAAACTGGATTGGGAGCAGAATTCTCAGAATAAACTTGCCCAAACAGACGATTGCATTCCTCTCCTGCCCCAGTAGAACACTCTCCATTTTTCTCTTGTTCAAGCACCTCAATAGAAGGACCAATGGATTCACGCCTGTAGTCTAAAAAATTTGTAAACAGAATTTCCTGACTCGAAGAATACTCTTCCTTTGACATAGAATTCTCCCCCTAAAGAGGATTCTCACCAAAATAGGAAGTATGTTCAAGGAAACTGACATCTTTGGTAACATAGGCACGATCAGTGGAAGGGTCCCGACACTTATACCCTTTTTGAGTGGGAGAATAACCTAGAAATACGCCCTTAATAGACCTTGGGTCAAGCTTTTTAATGTGAGGACTATGATAGTGAATAAAGCAAACACAGCCAAAGACTCTTGGTGGAAGAGAGAAAGGTTCACGACTCCCCGGTAACATAGAGTGAGGCGTCTGCCCATTCAACACACGACTAGGCAAACGGTTTATAAAATACGCACTGGTCAACACAGCATCCCCCCAATACCTTTTTGGAACATGACGTTGAAAAAGAAGAGCTCGAGTCATATACGATTCTTTCGTTCAGCAACTCCATTTTGAGGAGGAGTATAACTACAGGAAGTCTCATTAACAATTCCCTTTTTTCGAAAGAAGCTATCAACAGACTGACACATATACTCACGAGCATTGTCAGATCGAAAGGTCTTAACAGACGCTCCATATTGAGTTTCCACATAAGCATATTGAGTTTCCACATAAGCAATGAAAGTCTCCATGGCAGTAGGAACTTCACTACAGTCTTTCAACAAGTAGACAATAGTGTTACGAGAACAATCATCTATAAAGGTGATAAAATACTGAAAACCATGATAAAGAAGAAATCCCTGAAGGCCCCCACACATCAGAATGAATCATGGCAAATACCTCATTAGACCGATGGCTAGACAAAGGATATGAAGCCCTAACATGTTTGGCCAGGTGACAGACATCACAGGACACCATAGTCATATCTAACTTGGAACATAAATCAGGAAACAACTGTCTAAGAATTCCAAAAGACAGGTGTCCAAGGCGCTCATGCCACCGTAGAAGCCATTGAAGGGACTCCTCTCTGTTCTTCGTTGCTAGACTGACTGCCGTCATGAGAGCCTAAGCAGTACGCATAGGTAAGCGATATAGCCCGTCAGAAGTCAGACCAATCCCAATCCTCTTCCCTGTCACCAAGTCCTGCATAACACAGTGATCAGCAGAAAAAATGAGTTCGCAATTCAACTCTTTCGTAATCTTGCTAACCGACAAGAGGTTCAAGGGAAGATGGGGAACATGTCGTGTTCCTCGTATTCTCTTTCTCTGTGCTCGTGTTTCTACATGGTATCAGAGCCCACGAGATTGGGACTTTTTTGGTGATCGTGGAGTTTTCTTCACCCGCCGCCGCTGCTGTCTCCGTAGTCATTTCCGCCGCCGCCGTGTCCGACGCCGTTACCTTTCTGCTGCGTCGTCCGACGACGCTGCTGACACCGCCACCGGCGTCACCGCCCTTGCTGCCGCACCGTCGCCCTTGCTGTCGTGCCGTCGCCCTTGCTGCCGCGCCGCCGTCCTTTGCGCCTTCGGTACCTTACCATGCAACTTCCAAACAGAACTCTGGCACCGTGTCTGTCCGACCAATTCTCTGTGTGCACAATCTTGCTGCGCACACCAAACTCTAACTTCATATTCAGGAAAAGGGGGCAGTTTCATTTTATTCAGTTGCACATAGAACAGGTCTTATTCCTCAAAATGCCACTTTGCCCATTTGTTGGTGGTCACTATTCCATTGTTCTCTTTTACAAAGTAGCAAAGTTTAACTAAGAAAGTAATCAAAAACTGAAGCATACATATGGAAATACTTTAAAAATCATCAGTATAGCACATAGAACCTTTTTCTCATGGATATGAGATATGCAAAGTATAATAGAAGACCTTTATTGCCGAAACTGGAATATCAACAGAACAAACACTTCTTCAGTCTACCACCACGACATAAGTCTATAGACCATGCGGCTTCAAATTTTGCCAAAAACCAACGCAGGTAAAGATAAAAGCCAACCCTTAGAAGAAAACTAATCTGCAATTCTCAGGATATTAACCATTTTCTTCTAAACAAACTTCACGAGAGCTGCAGTCAAGGTCAACTTGGGGTCTTGCACTAAATGCATAGTTACAGCCATTTTAATAAACCAATAAAACATCACAAGGTGACCTTGTCATTCTCACGTGCAGTTTGAAAATGAGCTTCCAAAAAAATACTGAATTGCCTTTTATGGCAGCAGATGCAGCCCAAAAATCACAACATTTAGTTTTAAAGTCACGCAAGACATTTTGAAGTTTGTTATCCATAAGAAAACCAATTTTACATCCAATTTACTATCCCTTGTTGAAACTAGGACATGAACATGAGCAACTATGAACATGAACTAAAACCACCATATCTTTTCAACGGCACTGACCATGGCAACAATGGGGAACAAAAAACAAACAAAAACAAAGCGCCTTTCGGTGAAAGGGTAAAGAAGCCCAGCCATGGAGAAAAAGCGAAAAAAGGATGGCAATAACACAAGCATGCCCAAAAATAGAGCAATTGCATTGATGCATACAGAAAGCTGCAAAATTATCCAAACCGTAGCATTATGCTCACCACCAAAATGAACATGCAACATTCAAGTATAAAGAACATAAAGGCAGAAATAACATGAAAAACATGGTATCAGAGCCACTGCTGCCGTGATCATCTCAGACTGCTGGCGTGATCTTCTCAGGCTGCCACTGGAGTGATCTCCTCAAGCTGCTGATGTGATCTTCACAGGCTGCTGGTGGGATCTTCTCTTGCTGCCGCTGGCGTGATCTCCTCAAGCAGCTGACGTGATCTTCACAGGCTGCTGGCGTGATATTCTCTTGCTGCTGCTGGCGTGATCTTCTCTTGTCTCTCATATTTCTTGCTGCGTGGAGGAGGACCTGATCTCGCCTATGTGGAAGGCGTGGTCAGATCCTCAAGTGAAGTTGATATGCTGTTTGTGGTTGTGGTTTAAGGGATTATAAGAGGTTCTGGTGAAGCAAAATATATGCAGATTTTATCTACACTAGACGTGGACTTGCTGTGTGAGAGTTGAGGCAGAATATATGTGGAACTTATTTATGCAAGATGTGGACTTGCTGTTTGAGAGTTGAGGTTGGGAATAGTAGGAGCAGCGGCAGACTTTGTTTGTAAGGTTGTGCTTTCAGCAGAATAATTTCAGCAAGATTGTTCCCTGTTCTTTCTTGTGTGCTTTCAGCAGAATATTTTCAGCAAGTTTTTTTTTCAGCAAGTTTTTTCCCTGTTTTCTTGCTGTTTGGGGTTGTGGAAGAAGCTTGTGCACGTTTCTTATTTTTTGTTCCTGTCGTCTCGTCTGGGCGAAGTTGCTGCATATATATTTTATCTTGGTATTCTCATTCTTGCTGTGATTTATTATGGCTGAGAACCACAAATCAGAGGGTGGTAACGATCATAAAGAAGTTGGAAATCCCTTCTCCTATGGATCTACGGTTAAATTAGATGGACACAACTATGAACTGTGCTCCAGATCCTTTATGTTGTCAGTCAAAGGACATCGAAAGAGACACATAATTGAAGAGGATGAGCCTATTGACAAGTCAGGGAAGTACATAACCTGGGAAGAGGACGATAGCATGGTTATGTCTTGGATTATGAATAGCGTCCAACCACAAATTGCTTCTTCTATTACTTACTATACTACTGCGAAGGAGATGTGGGAATTCCTTAGACAGACATATTCAGAAGATAAGAATGTGAGTAAAATCCTTCAAGTTGAAGAAGAGTTGCACAACCTCCGACAGGGAAATCAGGATTTATCACAATACTTTGCAACAATTAAAGCTACCTATGAACGTCTGAAATTCTTGCGTCCTCCGTGCAAATCTTGTTGTAAGTCACACTTTGAACCTACTATGGTTGCAAAGTTTCTTGCTGGTCTCTCTGAGTATGTTGCTGCTAAGGATCAGATGCTCACTGGAAGTGAAATTCCTGATCTCTTCGTCTTGCTATTAGCTTGTCTCAACCAGCTGGTGTGACGCCTGCCTCTGCCCTTGCTGTGGGGGGTGGTCGTGGTCATGGCTCCACTATAGTGCCAGAGGAAGAGGTATAGGTCGTGAAACTGGGGGCCGTGGGAGGTTCCAATGCACCTATTGTGGAAAGATTGGACACTTAGAGGATCGGTGTTGGGATAAACATGGTCACCCATCCTCTTTGTTGCAGGGAAGAAATATGGTCACCAAACAGGGCAAAAGCCCTACTCACTCTTCTATGGGCTCTGCACAGACTGCCACTCCTACTATGGAGGATTCTTCATCTAGTATATCACCAGAGACAGTTACAGTTAGCATTGACAGAGTTGAGTATGAGCAATTTTTAGCACACAAAGCCTCACAGGCTTCGGCTTCCACAACATTGACTGATCGAGTCTTCTTAGTGGGTCCTTCCACGTCTGACTCAGGTACTTCGTGGATTATTGATTCAGGAGCATCGAGACATTTCTGCAGTAGACTTGGGTCTTTCACTACTCTGCATAAATTTTCCCAGCCACGTCATGTAAAAATTGCAGATGGTAGACTGTCACCCATATTGGGTTATGGAGATGTGAAACTTTCTCAATCTATGACTATCCTACATGTTTTATATGCTCCTGAATTTCCATCTCATTTACCCTCTGTTAGAAGTTGACTACTGATTTACACTGTCGTATTATTTTTTACCCTGGTTCATGCTCATTTCAGGACTTGCAAACTGGGAAGACGATTGGTGGCGGCTATGAGAAAGGGGGCGTCTACATCCTGTCGGCTCCTATCGGTCTTGCTACTACCTCTTCTACATCAGAGCCTACAGTCTTCCAGTGGCATCTCCGGCTTGGTCACCCTTCAGCACCCAAGCTCTGTTCTCTCCTACCTAATCTTTCAGTTCCAGAGTCTTTTCAGTGTGAGGCTTGTCAACTTGGCAAGCACAGACGTAGTAGTTTTCCTTCGAGTCTTAGTCCTTCAAGTCAAGGGTTATTTGATCTTCTTCATGTTGATGTGTGGGGACCTAGCAGGGTTGCTAGCCGAAATAAGTTTAGGTACTTTCTTGTCATTGTTGATGATTATTCTCGAGTCAGTTGGGTATTCCTTTTGAAGGAAAGATCTGAAGTAATTTGTATTCTCAAAAACTTGATTATTGAAATAAAGACTCAATTTGGTTCTCTGGTTAAGTGTATTCGCACTGATAATGCTCTTGAGTTCAAATCATCTATCTTAATGACCTTTTATGCTGAAAATGGTATCTCTCCACAATTTACATGTCCTCATACCTCACAACAGAATGGAGTTGCCGAACGAAAACATCGACAACTTCTAACTGTTGCTCGTACCCTAATGCTTCATAATCATGTACCTGGGGTGATGCCATACTTATGGCCTGCCAATAGTTTGCCATCATCCTCCATTGACAACAAAGTACCTATTAAACTTGTTTATCCCAATCGAAGCTTATTTTCCATTGCACCAAAAGTTTTTTGTTGTACCTGTTTTGTTCACATTCTTGGGCCTAAACGTGATAAACTTGCTGCTCAAGCCATTAAGTGTGTGTTCATTGGCTATCCTCGAAACCAAAAAGGCTACAAGTGCTTTGATCTGGTAACTCACAAAGAGTATATCAGTGCGGATGTCACTTTTTTCGAGTCTCGGTCTTACTTTAGTCATACTTCTGCATCATCTGAAATGCCTTGTCCTATCCCTTTACCTATTTCTCCTGTCCTGTTGCAATATTTTCCATCTCCTACTCTAACTATGAATAGGTTTCAAGATCTTCCATTGGTCTACACTCAGCGACAGGACCCCTCTCATGGTCGACCATCAGACTCTTCTCAAGATGTGAGCTCCACTGAAGTAAGTATACCTGATGTTGTTCCTTCAGACGACTTGCCTATAGCCCTGCACAAAGGCAAGAGACAGTGTACCATGCATCCTATCTCTCACTTTGTTTCCACTGCCCATCTTGATGATAACCATCTTGATGATGACTTACAACAGTTTCTTAAAGCTATGGCAGTTCATACTATCCCAACTTGTCATCAACAGGCCTTCCTAGATTGTAAATGGCTAACAACTATGCAAGATGAGATGGATGCTCTCGTACAACGTGGTACCTGGGAGTTGGTCGATCCACCTGAAGATTGTGACATTGTTGGCTCCAAATGGGTATTTACAGGCAAATATCATTCAGATGGGTCATTAGAGCGATACAAGGCTCGATTAGTGGCTAAAGGTTACACTCAGACATACGGGGTTGAGTTCTTTGAGACGTTCTCTCCAGTGGCCAGATTGGGCACTATTCGCCTTATTATTTCTGTTGTGGTACACTCTGATTGGCCTATGTATCAGCTTGATGTGAAGAATGCCTTTCTGTATGGTGATCTTGAGGAGACTGTATATATGCAGCAACCTCCAGGGTTCGAGAAACAGGGGGAGTGTAGTAAAGTGTGTCGGTTGAAGAAGACTATCTATGGACTTAAACAAAGTCCCAGAGCATGGTTCCACAAATTATCAGAGGTGGTTTCACAATGTGGATTTGAACGATATCCTTTGGATCATTCTCTATTCATCAAGAAGACCTCCACAGGTATAGTTGTCATGATAGTATATGTTGATGACATTATCTTGACATGTGATTGTGGTCAAGAAATATATGCTACAAAGGCTTTTCTTCAAAAGCATTTTGTCACGAAGGATCTTGGTCACTTGAGATATTTTCTTGGGATTGAAGTTGTGGAGAACAAAGAAGGTGTAGTATTGTCTCAAAGGGAGTATGTCCTTGATCTACTGCAGGACACAAGGATGCTAGGGACCAAGCCGGCTAATCTCTCTATGAATCCATGTATTCATCTTCATGATGATCAATCAAAACTAGTAGATTCCCGATCTTACAAGTCTCTCATTGGAAAACTGCTTTATGTTACTGTAACAAGACCAGACATTAGCTTTGCTGTTGGAAAATTAAGCCAGTTTATGGAAAAGCCTAGAAAAGTCCACTGGGATGCGGCGTTGATGGTGTTGAAATACCTAGAATCATCCCCAGAGAGGCCTCTTCTTCAAGAAAGGTGAATCTCTAAATGTTGCTGCTTACAGTGATGCTGACTATGCAGGGTCTGTTGATGATAGAAGGTCAACAACTGGCTTCTGTGTGTTTGTTGGGGGTAATCTCATATCATGGAGAAGCAAGAAACAAAATGTAGTCTCTAGATCAAGTGCAGAATCTGAATATAGAGCAATGGCTCAAACGGCGACTGAGATGACGTGGGTTAAATCTATGCTAACGAATATGAGTATTCATGTTCCTCTTCCTATAAAAATGTACTGTGATAACAAGGCTGCCACTTATATTGCAAACAATCCAGTATTTCATGAAAGAACTAAGCACATTGAGGTGGGTTGTCATTATATTCAGCATCTTATAAAAGGTGTGGTGTCTACGGTTCATGTAGCTTCTGAAGACCAAGCAGGAAAGCTCTTCCGATTGGTGATTTCTCTAGATGTTGTGACAAGCTGAGCATGGTTGATATCTATGCTCCAGCTTGAGGGGGAGTGTTGAAATTAGAAAGTTTGCTTTAAGTGTGGTAGTCATTTGATTATTTAAAAGTTAGAGTTCTCTTTTGTCTTTTTACTACTTTATTTGTCCTACTTTTGTAACTGCCACAACCGTGCCCTAATCTCTCTTTAAGTAGAGAATAGAGCACGATATGGAATAGAATATATTTTCACCGTGTGTCTCTCTCTCTCTCTCTCTCTCTCTCTCTCTCTCTCTCTCTCTCTCTCTCTCTCTCTCTCCCCTTCTCCATCACTCCCCTTCTCCATCACGCAACAAAAGCAAAACATAAAAATAAAGCATAGTCAATTGAATGCCTACTGTAAAATATGCCACTTGGTGACAAAAACTTGGTGTAACCTTATGGTTAAGGATTTTTAAAATGATATTTTGCAACAAGAGACACAGAAATCTGGCCACCAAAGTTTTCAAAACTGAACTCTCACTAAGGTAAGAATGACATCCAAATGAAACTTACTCTATTTGTGATGTCAGTACTAGAATTTAAACATAAAAGAACAAAAAAAGCCACGGGATTAGAACAAAAAAAGCCACGGGAATAGAAACGAGGGTAATTTCTTCCATTGCTGAATGCAATATCTTCAATGCTCCACAAATGTTAGTCAAAGCTTGAAACCCAAAAGAAAAAAAATCTATAAACTATTCAACAAATTTATATAAAAAAACATGCAAAATGACTCCCTATGATGCGAAAGGGTAAAAAGATGAAAAAAATTACACACAACAGTGACAAAAGAGGATGTCCAAAATCTAATCACTAATAAGACTGTTATGAACCTCGTTGGAGAGATTTCTGTAAAAATAGAGATTAGGAAAGGCAAATGATGTCCAAATTTAACAAAATGTATCTCATTTTGAAGCTAAAGTTTCCATGAAAATAGTCCATTTTATAAATCTCAAACATAACTTTGGGATCAAAAGTTATAGCCATTCATAAACATGGTTCCCCAATTGTCCTGTTTTGTCCCAACAACTGCAACAGTGTTGCAGAAGCGGAGTTTGGAAGAAACTGACTTCGGCCCATTAAATCTACTCCAAAATTCACCAAATTTGATCAAGAGAAAACTGAGTAGAAAAATCTTTCGAATTGATATAGAAATTGCTTCCCAATCTCAGGCCAAAAGAAAGGACAGAGGCAAAGTTCAAACTAGAGATGGTTCACGATGGTAAAGAAACTAACCTTCTATGAAATTTGAAACCAAACCGATCAAAGCACTATTAGACAATTCAACTTGGCAAAGTATAATACTCAGATCAATAAAAAATTTGAACTATCTTAAACCAAAAACCAGACTATCAAAACCAGCAACACCTTAAGAACATAAATACATACATAAGTTCAGTGAACAAGTGATGAAAATAATTATGATGCAGGGAATCTTAACTATCAAACACAAAAAGTGAGAAAACATTTCAAGAATTAATATGATTGCAAAATAATTCAGCTAACTAACTTGGCTCAGGCCTTTTAGAAATACAATCAATAAGCATATGCTCTAACTTCTGACAATCCTAGTGAAAACCAACAAACACATGAAATCAATACCAAGGTTTAACAACTCTAACATTCACAGTTCTTCTGAACCATACCTCGGTATAGCTAGGACATGTACAACTTAGGTACATGGTTTTAAATAGAATCAAATGCTCAATGAAAAGATGACGACAGTTAACAATCAAACAAAAACTACTATAATTAAGATTCTAACAAGCATGGAACCACAACACAACTTTAACCCATGTCCCTACTATGCTAGACTATACACAATAAGTACTCTAGTCAACTTATGCACTACATGAAACTGACTCAAACTAAGCATGGCTATTGTTAGAATATCTTGTAATAGGAAACCGGGTCCGGATATGGACCCGGTCTCATGGGTGCGGAGACCGAGGCTGGCTCGGTACCCTAGGCGGGGCTCTCTACCTCTCTCTCTTATAATCTCCACTTATTGTAAATTGTTGATTAAGGGGAAATAAACTTTCTCTCTCCTAGGGTTGCGGTTTGGCCCCTAGGTTAGAGCTTCTCCGTGGTTTTTCACCTCTTCCTGAGGTTTTCCACGTATATCTTGTGTTTTGTCTTCGTTTTCTTCCTCCATTGCGTGTTTCTACATGGTATCAGAGCCAGCGCGTGTGGGATTTGTTCAGTGATCGTGTGATTCCATCGCTGCTTTGTGCTTTCCCGCCGCCGGTTCTCCTTGAGCCGCCATCGCCGTCGTCTGTTATAGCGCCGCCGCCGTTGTCTGTTCCCTCGCCGTCATCTTCTTAGTGGCGCCGCCGTTGCCTGTTCCATCGCCGTCATCTTCTTAGCACCGCCACCGTTGCCTGTTCCATTGCCATCGTCGTGGTTCTTGGGCCACAACCCTGGTCGTGTTTCCTGGTGCTGTTTTTTGTCTCTCTTTGGTGTTCCTGATGACAGAAGAAATGACTCCCAAGATCGATGTTGCCTTTGACACAAACAACAATACCAAGAGCGAGCACTTGCTGGTTCAAGTCACCTCCATTCGGCTGAATAAAGACAACTATCTCTCTTGGTCTGCTGCACTCGAAATAGGGATAACTAGTCGCGGTCGTCTTTCTTATATCACGGGAGAGAAACCTGCGCCTAGTAAAACAGATCCTCATTGGGCGACTTGGGCATTGGAAGACAGTCAAGTTAAGGTGTGAATCATTAGCTCTGTTTCTGCTGATATTCAGCCACTTATTTTGCGAAAGTCGACCGCCTATGATATGTGGACTGTGCTTGCGAGGATGTATGGCCGTAAGAAAAGAGTCCTGCGTACGTACCAGATTAAACGTAGCATCTACTCCCTTAAACAGGGTGACTTGTTTGTGGCATCCTTCTATGCAGCCCTGAAAACTAAATGGGAGGAACTGGACTATCATGTGAATGATGACTGGAATTGTGGTTCTGATCATGCCTTGTACTGGAAAAAAGAATGGATGAACCAGACCTTTATTTTTCTTGGGGGTCTGCGTGATGAATTTGAATCCATTAGGAGTCAAATTCTCAATTGTGATGAGATCCCTGGGATTGAGGAAGTGTATGCTCGGGTGGAATCTGAGGAACAACGACGTCAGGTGATGCACTCCAGTCATGAGAGTTCCCCCTCTGCCTTTGTTAGCCGTACTTCAGGGACTGGACAGCGTCCTGTTCGACGTTGTAGTCACTGTAACAAGTTGGGGCATTTTGTGGATTTCTGTTGGGATATTCACCCTAAAAAGCGGCTTACCCATGGTCGTCCTCCTTCTGGTCGGCGGGGTCCTCCTGTGCCTGCTTCTAGTCAGGATAGCTCCTCGAGTGTTGAAAAATTAAAGCTCTCCTCTGATCAAATCAAGGAATTGCAAGCTTACATCAGTCGGCTATCTATGGCCTCTACTACTCCGGAGGAAGCATCCACGTCTGAGGGAGCTAAGTTAGCCCAAGCTCTTGTTGCCACAAGCGATCAAGGTAATTCCTCTCTTGGTGATTGGATTATTGACAGCGGAGCTACGCATCATATGACAGAGGACCCTAAGATGTTTCAAGAATACAAATTGTCCTTCGGGCAGCTACGCGTGTCTATGACTGATGAGTCTTCTATTTCTGTTTGTCCTTGTTGAATAAATACCGTCTTCATAATGCTCTTCATGTTCCCAATATTCCTGTGAATCTGTTATCTGTCAGCAGTATTACCAAAGAACTCAATTGCAATCTAATCTTCTCTACTGATCGTTGTTTCCTGCAGGACTTGGTGACGGGGAAGAAGATTGGGATTGGTTCGGTTATTGATGGACTCTACAGACTGCCCGTCCAGGTTGCTTCTGCTCTCATTTCAGCCACTAGTGGACATTTGTCAGGCGTGGAGGACAGATCTACTATCATGTGATGGCACAAGCGGCTTGGACATCTCCCATTCCAGTTGATTAAGAAGTTGTTTCCTAGGTTTTTTACTTCTGTTTCCATGGACTCCTTCACCTGTGAAGTGTGTCAGTTGGCTAAACATGTTAGGGCTTCGTACCCTATTTCTTTCAATAAAACCACCCGTCCGTTTGCTTTGGTTCACTCTGATGTTTGGGGTCCTTCGGGAGTACTCACTTGCCTTGGTTTTTATTACTTTGGTTTTTATTACTTTATGACTCTTATTGATGACTACTCCCGTTGTACGTTCGTGTACCTGTTGAAAGAACGTAGTTTATGACTCTTATTGATGACTACTCCCGTTGTACGTTCGTGTACCTGTTGAAAGAACGTAGTGAAGTTCCCGTCATTGTCAAAAATTTTGTTGCATTTGTTGAGACTCCATTTCAGACATCTGTTCAGGCTTTCCTAATAATGCTCGAGAGTATGTCTCCCAATCCCTAGATGACTTCTTGAGGAGCAAGGGTATTGTTCATGAGACGTCCTGTAGTTATACACCTCCCCAAAACAGCGTGACTGAACGGAAAAATAGCCATTTATTAGACGTCACCCGGGCTATTATGTTTCATAGACACGTCTCTAAGCGCTACTGGGGTGATGCTCTTCTCACTAGTGCCCACCTAATTAATCGTATGCCTACTCATGTGTTGAATGGTCGTTCCCCCTCATGCCCACTCATAACCCTTGGCCTCTTACTCCTCGGGTGTTTGGGTGTATTTGTTTTGTCCATGACCACAGTCCAACCCTCAAGAAGTTTGACCCTCGGTCTATCAAAGTTGTCTTTGTAGGGTATTCCTCAACTCAGAAGGGATACAAATGTATTATCCTACCACCTCCAAAATTTATGTTTCCCGGAATGTTACCTTTTATGAACATGAGGCGTACTTTCCTGTGAATCCTCTTCAGGGGGAGTGTATAGGAAACAATGTGGAAGAGTATTCTTCAAACCAGCTGATTCAGTTTATGGATTTCTTGGACTACAAGGTTAGTCACAGTGTGGCAGACACACTCAGACATGATAGAGAGTCATGTGGAAGGGGGCCCTGGGGATGAACAGCCCACTACCCGTGGTCCTTTGTTTGGCCAGGTGTACACCAGGAAGAAGAAAGATGTGCTTGAAGATGTTGATGTAACCAATCCCAATCCTATGAGTTCCCCGAATGAACCAAGTCCACTAAATGAAGATCTTCCCATAGCCTTGCGCAAGGGAACCAGGTCATGTACTTCTCACCCCATTCAGAGATTTGTTTTATATGCAAAACTCAGCAAGGATTACAAATGCTTTATTACTTCCTTGTCTATGTCTGTGATTCTCAGGTGTGTGGAAGATGCTAAAAAGGATCCTAAATGGCTACAGGCCATGACTAAAGAGGATCCTAAATGGCTACAGGCCATGACAGATGAGATGGATGCCTTGGCAAAGAACAACACTTGGGAAGTGGTTGATATTCCCAAGGGGACTCACTTAGTTGGTTCCAAGTGGGTGTTTAATGTGAAGTACAAACTTGATGGTACTGTGGAACGGTATAAGGCTTGCCTAGTGGCAAATGGGTTCAGCCAAAAATATGGAATTGATTATCATGAAACCTTTGCTCCTGTTGCTAAACTGAAGACAGTGAGGGTCATCTTAGCACTAGCAGTGCAAAAGAAGTGGAGCATGGACCAGCTTGATGTCAAGAATGCATTCTTGAACAGCCATCTAGAGGAAGAGGTCTATATGAGCATGCCTCCTGGGTATGCCCAAAGCGGAAAATGTTGTCATCTCAAGAAAGCCTTGTATGGACTGAAGCAATCTCTTAGAGCATGGTTTGAAAGACTGAGGGTAGTAATGAAGACTAATGGATACAAACAGGGAAACGGTGATCACACCCTATTCATTAAGCAGAGAAATGGTCTGGTGAGCCTTCTTCTTGTATATGTTGGTGAGCCTTCTTCTTGTATATGTTGATGATATGATTGTCACAGGTGACGACGAAGAAGAGAAAAGGAAGATGAAGGAGAGATTAGCTGCTGAATTTGATCTTAAAGATCTGGGAAAATTAAGGTACTTTCTGGGAATAGAGATTGCTCGATCAGAGACAGGACTTGTTATGAGCCAAAGGAAGTACACTCTGGATCTTATAAAAGAGACAGGTAAACTGGAATGCAGGCCCTTTCTAACTCCAATGGAGTCTGGTACAAAGATAAGTATCAAAACTGGTAACATCCTGAATGATGAAGGAAAAGGACGATATCAGAGGTTGGTTGGTAAGCTTATTTATCTTACTCTTACTCGCCCTGATGTAAATGTGTTGAGTCACTGGAAGAGTGCAGAAAGAGTGTTGGGGTACCTAAAGAATGACCCAGGGAAAGGATTACTGTATACTCAGCAGGACCAACTGAATATTGAAGGATACTCTGATGCCGATTGAGCAGGGTGCACAGATACTAAAAGGTCTACCACAGGGTACTGTATCTTTCTGGGGAGTAACCTAGTGGTATGGAGGAGTAAAAAGCAGGAAGTCTGTTCTAGATCCTGTTCTAGATCCAGTGCTGAGGCTGAATACAGGGCAGTTGCTATAGGGGTTATAGAAATGTTATGGCTAAAGATTCTTCTAGCAGATATTGGCGTTGAAATGGAAGAGATGGCGTTGAAATGGAAGAGAAGATGAAGATGTATTGTGACAACAAGTCTGCGATTAACCTAGCTAATAATCCGGTCCTTCATGACAGAACCAAACATGTGGAGATAGATCGTCATTTCATACAGGAACGCATAGATTCAAAGGAATTGATCCTGCCTTATATGAAGTCTGAAGATCAAGTTGCAGATGTTTTGACTAAAGCCTTATGTACATCTCAATTTTTATGTACATCTCAATTTGAAAACAAACATCTTATGTACATCTCAATTTGAAAAGAATGTTAGCAAGCTTGAGGGGGAGTGTTAGAATATCTTGTAATAGGGAACCGGGTCCGGATATGAACCCGGTCCCATGGGCACGGATACCGAGGCTGGCTCGGTACCCTAGGCGGGGCTCTCTACCTCTCTCTCTTATAATCTCCACTTATTGTAAATTGTTGATTAAGGGGAAATAAACTTTCTCTCTCCTAGGGTTGCGGTTTTGCCCTAAGTTAGAGCTTCTCCGTGGTTTTTCACATCTTCCTGAGGTTTTCCACGTATATCTTGTGTTTTGTCTTCGTTTTCTTCCTCCATTGCGTGTTACAGCTATAAATAAATATTGAACATGAGTCTCAAAGTCTAAAGACTCTAAACCAGGTTGACACTCAACAATAAGACCATAAAATGATCTAAAGGGAATTATATTGCCTCGTATACTCACCAATTAGGAATATAGCAAAAGACATCAAGTTGAACTTTGAAATGGCTTGTTATTTTCAAATTTTTGCCAATAGGCTTTTAGTGCATGTGTGCAAAAGACAAAACCTTCTTTTACCTGTGCTGAAGTATTCGATGAAGTATTAGGATTTAGAATCGCACTGATGCTCCCGAAGGGATTTCTTTCCATTTTCAATGTATGAGCATAATTTCTCAGCTTCATGGGAAACCAAAGAAAAGAAGCAGATATTATCCTCGAATCATTCACCCACAAAGGATCTAAAATAATGCTAGAGACTTCAGCCTTCATGTCCTTCATCCCTTGGCAAGCACTTTTTTTTTTCTTGCTTTCTTTTGTTTTTGATTTTCTTTTGCTTTTTCTTGCTTTGTGTTTTTTTTGCTTCTTTTTTGTTGTTTTCATATATATATTTTTTAGGGCGACCTTCACCTCTGAGGGAAATACCTCACCACCTCAAAGGCTACTATAGAACGCCATCTCTTTGATGGTTTTGTGTAGCTTTGTCACGTGTCATACCACTTCAACTTGTGAGTTTCAACAAGACAAAATGTTCATAGATTGTTATCTTCATGGAATATACATAAATCACCTTTATGCATACCGAGTACTCTCAATTACTAACCCTCATTTTGCTACCTGAAGAACACTCAGGCTTCCACCTCATGCACTTCCATGTTTGATTCTTGCAGATGTTTGATTGCAAAGGCGAATAACATTTCCTAATCCTTGAGCTCCTCAACATCACTGAACCCATCTTCATAGCTCACACAAAGAATATTTCCAGTCTTCTCCTTCAATTGACTGACAGCAAGGGCTTGAAACTTCCTCCTTTACCCTCAAAGGAATACCTAAGACAAAGTGTCGCAAAATTTCCTTTCAGAATAGTAGGTTTTAAAAATTCTTGACGTCATGTGATATATTGCCTAGATTGTTTTCCCTTTTCCATAAAAAAAAAAACGTTTATAAAACCAAGTGACCTATGGTTGGAAGTAGAGAAATGACTAGGATGGTTTTTGCAAACTAAACATCACAAGCTCCTCCTCCCCTGTAAATATAGGTCTTTGTGATGGAAGGGTTCATAACAAGATGAATTCCTCAGACTAAGTCTCCTATTATAAGGGTTCCTTGAGAAAAAGAGAAAAAATTGACTAGGCAAAAAGTTTCTCCTACCCAACTAAAACACCACAGCCCATGACACATAATTTGTAGGTGTAACTTTAAGGAATGGTCCGAGGGAAAGGTACTATTTGCCTTCCATTTCATATAGAATAAATTAACTTAGATTATGGAAGAGATATAGCATACTAGAAATGAGAAACATGACAGTTCAATCCTCTCAACCTAATCAGCAGCAGCAAGATTCAATCTACTTGCTGTAACATATACAACCAGTCTTCTAATTGCCACAACAATTGGTACCGACGCAGATCTTCAAATAAGTCAACAACCAATTCAGAATCAATCAGGAAAACTTATAGCAGCACACCGTCTCATTTTTTTCTTTGAGAAAGAAGCTCCAACTTGACGAACAAAGCAAATCACAGATACCATGTGAACAAAATGAATATCTCACAAATTAATTTGTTAAGAATTAAGCTCTTTAAGAGCTTGATAGGACAATAAACAGAAAACAACATGACCTGTTGGGATCTCCAACAGCTTGAAACATAGCCATTGCAGAGTCCTCGGCTCTCTACAGCTAAGATATTCAGCTCGGAAAGCAGAAAATAAAAAGAATAAAAGATTACAAAGACAAGAAAATAAAAAATAAGAGATTACACAAAGCAAAAAGAAAAACATACTGCTGACTTACTAACATAGTAGATGTCATCTACAGTAAAAGATATTCAGTGTTTGGTAGCAATATTTGAAAATCATGTCCACCACAGCAAGCTTTTTCATCCACTTATGGCACAGATCAAGACTCGTTTAACCAATCCCTTGGCATTCCAGAATGTGAATGAATGTATACAGAAATACAAATATCGTAACTGGATGCATTGGAAAACAATCGATTATCACATGATGATTACATACATATACGTTCACTCATTTTAACAGCTACAAAAAAAAATCAATTAAATAATTCTGCTTCTCCTTGGATGCCTCAAAGAATAACATGAAAAAAAGGAAGTTAAAGAATTAAATTGCCTGAGAATTAGTGCATACCCTGAAGAAGAGCGGTTTTGAGTGAGCCTCATCATTGTGAAGAGGTATATTAAAGAACACCGCTAATGAACAACGGAAAGAGCGAAGAGGTAAAGATCACCTTTTCCAGCCTAAGCCTCTCTCTGTCTCTCTCTCGTGAGTTTATACTATGACGTTACAACCTATCTTTGCTCCACCAAGAATTGGTTCGTCCACCAAAAAAAGTTGCCATAAATTTAATTTCTGTTTAAGAAGCCATTATCCCATTAAAACATATAAAGCCATTAATTGACACAAACACATAGATCTAACCGAATTTAATTAAAAGTAAAAGAAAGAAAACACAGTTCACATTTTACAGTATGGCCAGAAAATGGACTTTGAGAGTCCCCTTGATGGCTTTTGAAGCTATAATTAAACAAGTGCAACCCCTTGACAAGTACCAAACCTCTGGCTTGATCAAAAGATCATTCACTATTGAAATTTTACCACATATGCGGAAGGATAGTCGGTCTACGACACAAGTGAATGCATTGAAAAATGAAAACCAAGCAACTAAGACAACAAAGCACCTAAACAACCCATGTCACAATGAACGTGAAAACTAAACATGACAATATGCTGGAAACCATTAAAGCAGAAAATAAGCAAACTACTATAAAATCAAACCAGCCCAACTCAACAAACTAAATAATCAAACTAAATCAAAATAAGATCCTATTGAAAACAAATCAAGGCAATGACCTTAACCTATCCTGAACATGTGCAATAGCAAACTAAAGGATCAATTCAACTAACCTGACACTAACGTGACACAAGAAGAAAGAATCTGCGTACTAACTTGGTTTTAACCATGAAGGACCCGAGGACATAAAACCCAAAACTCATGCAACTTCAACGAATAGAACCTTTCAAAAATGTCACATTTCAAAATCGACTAAAAAATTGACTCATCCTTTTGAAAAGAGATAAGAGGTTTTCTATGACAGACTCAATCCTAAGACTGGGTTATGTTGAAGACACTCGGTTAAGATGGAATAATGGGCCAGCTTTAATCATTTATCCCAAATGATATGCATCTCTTGAGACAAAGAAAATGAAATTGTCACACTCAACAGGAGTTGACTAGGTTTGAGGAGTTTCATCTATCCCATGAATGGACTAATGGTTTGGTAATGGAAAGACCAACATCTTTCAAAGCCAAAGGGGATAGGTAATGAAATGACAAACATCTTTCAAGACCAAAGGAGATTGGTTAGTTCCTCCTATGACTAGAGATGTCAAGTTTTTACTTTGAAATAATTCAAAAACGACGTGTTGTGCAAATAATATGGCCTTTACACATAGTACCGTACAAGCATTAGAATTCATTTCGCGTCAATACCGTCAAATGTCTAGAAGGAATGTCTTTCAATTTCCAAAATATGAACATAAAGGAATCATCCTAATAAAAAATAGAAGAAGATATTGACCCTAGAATCGCACATCTACCAAAGATTGTCACATTCAATTTCTGCGAGTTCAGCCTTTTTGCCTTTAATCTCTTGGCAGGCACCTTTTGCTTTTTTTTTCTCTTTTTTTTTTCTCTCTAACATTGAGCTTTTGTCTTTTGATTTTCGAGGGAATACCTCACCACCCCAAAGGCTACTACGAAGCTCCACCCCTTTGGTGGTTGTGTGTAGCTTTGTCGCGTATCCAACCCGCTTCACCTTGCGGGTTTTCAACGGATTTTCGACGAGCCAAAGGTTCATAAGTCGTTATCTTCGCGGTATAGACATAAATCACCTATATGCCTACCCGGTACTCTTGATTACTGACCCAGAGGAACGACTACACAAGCCCCGAGCCCATCTCTCAACTCTCATTTTGCTATCTTCCAAGATCTTACAAAGCATTTTGGCTTCTCTCTCAAGATATTTTCCTGCAAAATCCTTGCAAATGCTTGATTACCAGAGTCAATAGCATTTCCTAGTCTGGACTTTCTCAACTTCACAGGACCTTTCCTCCAGGATCTTTATAATTTTCCTCTTCCATTGTTTGGCAACAAAAACTTGAAATTTTATTCTTCTACTCAAGGAGGTACTAAGAATAAAGCAAAGCCACATCATGGTGTGAGAAGACACTTTTAAAATGTTTTCAAACAAAACTGAAAATTATCACTTTCACAAAAAAAATCTTGACATCAAATAATATATCATCAAAAGGAAGGAATTCTACTCTAAAGAAGAGGGTGAATGCAAAACAACGTAGGTTGGTTCGGTAGAAAAATGAACTTCACCAACTCTCCTAGGGACTTCTATACAAAAGGTTGGTTTAATGGTGATGATTTCAAATAAATGTTAAGAGTCCTCAACTGATTGGAAGTTTTACTAATGGTGTAGGTTAAGCTCTTATCTTATCCCAAAGGAAGCCCAGGACAAACCAATCCTGTGTGGTGGGTTTTGTAAAATCATCAAATGCATGATAATGACAACTATGGGATTGGACTCTGTTAGGCTCAAAATGTACCACTATCCAGCGAAGTTAGATCAGTCTTGTGCCCCAGTTACATGAGGAGGACTTTGCGAAATGACGATTTTGCAAAAGGATAATGCCACAAGGGACGGGTTCTCCTTCAACTCTCAAAAAAAGAGACGATCATGCCAAGCAATCTTCTCCAAATTCTCCTGTTGTGAGGTTTTCTTGCAAAGGGATGGATCATTGATTGCTAACGGGAAATTGCTACTTCTATAGCTCATTCTCCTATCCACCTAAAAACCACTTTCAGGCCGAGTTGGAATGGTTTAAATGGTTTTAGATAATCCTCTTAGCAATAAGACACAAAAAACAATCTGCCGAAATCAAAGCAAAATCACCACGCAAGTCCTAAAATACCCTCATCTCCCTAAGTGGAAATTCTAGTGCAGACAAGTTCAAAATTGTATTCTATTTGATGGAGATATAGACGCCTAAAAATTAAAGAAAAATCATAAATAAAAACTAGAAAGATGAAACAAACACTTGGAAAAATTATAACCGAACATCTCTTTTCTAAAGGAAGTAAAAAAATCTGAGAACATGCATACTGGTATAACACTCTTAACTAGGAAGAGTAAAAGCATTTTCTGTTTTGGTTCCCAGTAGAGACGGTTGAGTGGAAAAGCACTAAGGGAACTGGCCCTCTTTTGACAGTACTGGCATAGAGTCAGCCCTGTTTGAAGCTTATCCAACAAGGAACAATGTTTACTCAGCACAAGACAAATACTTCAGAGAATTTAATACAAGCCATCCTGAGATTTTGTAGCCATCTAAAATCCTTGTGATCATTTACAACAACCGCTTAAATATTATGAAATCGACTAGGAAGATTACTAACTCATACGTCAGCAGCCTGGAATTACAAAATAAACCACCTAAGTCGCCAAAGGAACAAAAAAAATGTCATAAATCACGAAAGACATGAAGAGAGGAAATTCGTTGAAAAATATACCTGCTGACAAAATTGCTAAAACTAAAAATGACAAACCTGAACCATAGCATCTCAACACCTTCCTTTATTTATT
Source organism: Nymphaea colorata (assembly GCF_008831285.2). Lineage (NCBI taxonomy): Eukaryota > Viridiplantae > Streptophyta > Magnoliopsida > Nymphaeales > Nymphaeaceae > Nymphaea > Nymphaea colorata. The sequence continues at coordinate 24,017,697 of NC_045139.1, read as the reverse complement.
GCAAAGGCAACAAGCCAGTTCATAATACACACTAGCTGACCCAACTACTCCCCTCCGTTCCATATCCAAAGCTTCTACAGGTCGCCTTGCTTTTCCAAGGATTGCCAAGAGTTTTGTGTATACATATCTGCCACATAAGATGATATGATAATGTAAATGATAAAGAAAAACATAGGTTCAGGCGCAAACCCCACCTTGCTAACTGTACAAATCACACAACCACTTGTTAACAAAAAAGCACCACTCTAAAATCAGGTTTGAAACCATAGAGTGATTAAGCATGAAGGTCACGGACAAAAGTAGTATCAAAAGTTCAACTAGCATATGACGATTTTATCGATGCAAGCAATTCTTCAATATCATAAAAGAGTAAGTTCAGAGTTTCCAAAGGATGTATACCTAAAGAATGAAAATGATTGTAGTGATGCAAGCACCTTCTTAATCTCAGAAAGAGAAAAGTTGTTTAGCTACCAAAGTCTAGGTCCTTAGGTTACCTATTGACCTGAAAGCTACTAAAGGCTTTTTACCCTTTTTAGACTTTAGTTACCATTAAACAACTAAAGCTACAGATATACCTCTCAGTAGAATCATTAGTACACTCATATATACTAATACAATGTCTAACATGTAGATGTATTTATTTCCAAAACTCAACATGTCGAACGCTTCACACAGTGTCTCGAATAGGGACCATGCACGTATGCATTCACACATGCTCATGCACATCTGCACATAAAAGACATGCATGCAGAGAAAATTAATATTAGTAATAACTTGAAAAGGGGGACCCAATACCTATACCACCTTCCTTAGGAACTTGCATACATGTATCTATTCCTTGACCAGAAAAACTAACTAATTGATCCCCATATAATAATGATATAAGCCATTGTGACATATTGTTCCCAGATATACTCAAATTTTTAACAGAATGAGCCAGATAAACAATTTAAACATGATTCAACTTGATATCATGCTGAGCAGCAAAATCATAAGACAGCAAAATTTGAACTTTAAGTGCCAAAAACCAGGAATAAGGTTATATACTACTAGAAAATGCAACATAGTTATCTTTTTAACAACAGGCAACTAGAAATAAATAACCATGAGAAACATAACAGCGTAAGAAATGAAAGCAAACATGAGCTGCTGTTAGAGCAACTGCTCTAACAGTGAAAGTTGTTCCTATTGCAATCCTCACCTGGATGCTGCACTGGTGGCAACTCAGTTTGTAGGTTACGTATGTTTGACATCCAATCTGCTGAAAAGTTTCCCAATAGCAGACAATATCCTGCAATCTGGAAACTTAAATTCAAAAAAGGAAACCTATGATAAAGCCCAACTCACTGAATCAAAGGAACACAAACTAGTCTATCTTGTTCATCATGAGAGTACCTTACACCGGTGCCAACGCAGCTTCTGGGTTGGCTGTGCTTGACATCCATTCTGCGGTAAGTGTCTGCATATCAGACAATATCCTGCAATTTGGAAAAAAAGAAAATCATTCAAACAATAAACCAAGGATATCACCAAACTCATTAAATCAAAGGAACACAAGATAGTCAATAAGAGTTGAGATCCTTAGAGAGAGAGAGAGAGAGAGAGAGAGAGAGAGAGAGAGAGAGAGAGAGAGGAAAGAGAATGGGAGAAAGAGAGAGCATAAAAGCGAGGATCACCATCAAGGAGAGAACAAACCCTACACACGACACCAATAAAAGTAGTAGCAGTTATCATGAAAACTAGACCAGGCTACCAGCAAAATCAAAATACACGAAACTAAGGTTAAAATTGAAGACCAACATATCCAAACCAGGCCCAAGAACAGGCATCCGTCATGAACCCAATCCCAACAACAGAATCAGCAAAAGCAAGAATAATCATAAAAGCCTAAACATCACCAAAGCATCACACCCAACAACAGAATTCACACAAGAAAGGAAACAGACATTGAATCGAAAACAATAAATGCAGTCGACGGTTCTTATGAGAACACCCAAAAAAGAATACCTGAAATCCTCCAACAAAACTTCTATTCTACGACTGCAATGGGCATAGAAGTTACCGGGAGGAAGAGAAGGGGAAACAGACATAGTAAGGAGCCCTAATGTTGGTAAACAGCACAAAGAGAAACCTCATAAATTCCAACCCCCCCCCCCACCTTCTTTATTTTTCCCATCGGCAGCCATCGTAAATAGCAATGGGCCGATGGCTGCCGGTGGAACAGAAAAGGGAGCTCGAGACGCCGAGAAGCGATTCGCTGTTCGGCTACCACCTACCCACAACAGAGAAAAAGAGAGAGAGAGAGAGAGAGAGAGAGAGAGAGAGAGAGAGAGAGAGAGAGAGACCTGAGTAACCTGACGAATGACGACCGACGGGACACTGTAGTCACAGGAGCTTCCGAGGTATGGACGCCGGACGGGAGATCGACCGTCATAGAGTTGGAGGACGCGGCGGCCGACCAGGGAGAGCAGTAGTCGGGAGTGAAGAACTCGATGAACGACGAAGAAGAGGCAAGGCAAGGCGACGGAGGACTTGACGACCACCGAGGATGAGTGGTGAAGCGAAAGAAAGAATTCCGCCGCCGCCCGATCGTTCGTGTCACATTTGGAAAGCGGTTTAATATTTAAAAAAGGAGTTGTGCGAATTGTTTCTTGCAACAACTCAAACCAGTTATCTTTTGAACCGAGTCACGCTTTAACTAACCGATTCAGTGAACAACTCCATTCCGCTTACATAAACCAGTTGAGTCATGAACTCGTACATGGTTAATACTCGGCTTGAGCTCCAGCCAAGCTTTAATGAGTTTTAGCTTCTAGTTCAGGCCTACTTCCACAGCCACCCGATAAAAATTATTGGGTGGCTTTAGCTCTAATGCAATGCATTGCGATGTGTGTGAGTAGCGTGTGACTTCTATGGCCACACCCTGACCATATAAATTCACAAATCATATAAATATGATATATATATATATATATATATATATATATATATATGTCATTACGAATAACTAAGAAACTGAGTGGCAAAGCGGCTATGGAGTGAAAAGATTGATGCATGTTTTCTTCATTTCACGATAATGTCGCATGAACAATTAAATAATTTACTTCTTAATGCATCTAGATGATCATGATAAGGAGCAGGACCTGTGGAGCCCAAGTCAGGTTCTTTAACATCAGACTAATAATCATGAACCAACAAAACATAACAATAATCATGAACCAACAAAACATAACAGTGAATCAAGAGATCAAGAGAACACATATCCAAAGGCTAAGCCTATCTATCTGCCCATATGCAATTCACTAGGTCTGTTACATCACATTGGCGTCAGTCATGACTCCAACCTCCACCTGTCATATACGCAGCACATCCACATACCACATTATAACATGCAACTATAAATAGTACGTAACAAGTATAAGAACAAGCCATGCAACAGATATAATTTTGATTCATTCCCCACTAGGGAGGATCAATCTAACATTTCTTGGCGGTACACTTCTATGGTCAAATGGCACAACACCCCAAACATAATAAGGTCTGCTAAAGGTTGCCTAGTTGACTATTCATGCAATCACGTTCAACTATTCATGCAATTACATAGGTGATGGAAAAATCAACAACATAATCATTCGCATGGGAACGTGCGCACAACAAACCCCAAACAGGACAAGGTACGCAGTGCACCTCAAGAAGTCAAAAACAAGCCAAGCGGACCACCAGCAGCAATACGTGGCCACGGATAGAGTTGTGGTCAAGCCGGACTGGCCATGGTCAGCCGCCGACGACTGGCAAAATGGCTCGGGCAATTCAAAAACTAGCTGCAAAGACGCTATTTCACAAACTGGCTAGTTGGGGGTTTGCATAATATCCCAGTCTGCACCATTTTTGGTCAAGCAAAAGTTATCAACGCGTGCAACACATGAAATAAGCATGATTCCAAAAATATGGTGTGAAATTATGCATTAACTGAATCAAAACCATTTCCGAAAGCAAAAAGGGATGCTAGGGACACCATACCTGATTCTTGTTGATTTGACCGCCTGAAAATCAGTCTCCTCCCTTCCCCTCGTCTCTTTCTTCTATCCCTCTCTTTTGGTCTTGAAATGGGGGTCGTGCAACGACCTCCCTCTTATTTTATTTTATTTTTCAATCTTGTCCCCAATTTTGAAGCTATTTACTTTCAAACTGAAAGGTATTTAGTAACTCTTAATTATGGAATAGTTTAATTAAACTTATATTAATTAAGGTTAATCTATACTTAAGTCACAGTCAAGTATATCTTAATCTTGTTGTTAGTTCCTTAAGAGTACCCAACATTTATATATAAGCAGCTCATGAGTTCTTAATAATTTCATTTAAGCTTTCTAAAATTCTCAAAAGAACTCATACAACATATATAGCAGATTATAAACATATATTATATATTGTTATTATGGTGCATATACATAACGTACGTTATAAGCTATATACATATATAATCCTAGGTTGTATAATATATGCAATATATTATAAGCAATATTACATATAAATTATATGTATACATAATATATTGTTAGATATGACATATACAAGTATATTACATATATTATATATGATATATGTACACAATATGTGTGTACTTGGGCCTTTGACAAGTACCTGTGTGGCATAGCCATCTATAAAATCAATGGTAGAAAAGATGCTTCCATCATCTTATACACTTACATATGGATGTGATTAACAACCTTCAACTTAAACGTAAAATAGATTGAAAAATTACTGGTTGACATCAGCCTTGTCGAACAACTCCCATATTTTCTAGTAATAAATGGAACACAGGCTCCGGTACAACTCCTGTTTTATCAAAATCAGCAATCTCAGCTCCTTAATCTGCCCAGAGCTGAATCTGTATGCACTGTCAACACAGCACAGAGGTTCCTTCATCTTCCTCATAAATGTTCTTCATCTTCACACTATCCCACACCTCACATCTTCTTTCTCCTGCCAGCTAACTACAATCTTTTATGCTCAGTTATTGAGAGTAATGTGGGAAGTTCGTTATCAAATCCTTATTGTGCTGCTCCACTATATCCCAGTTCCTGCGGTAACATCTTTAACATTCCCCTGGTTTCAGATGAATAACAAGCTTTTGCTGAAAGTGTCTTCAGGTCCTACAGTTGCGTCAAGCTAGTCCTAAGGGTGGGAAGGGTGTGTTTTTTTTTTTTGGGTGTGGGGATGAGAAAAACTTTCCAGAAGACGCACAATCCAAACCTTTCCAATTATAGCAAATCAGTCTATACAGGACTACTTTAACCAGCAATTACAACCTCAAGCCCTTGGCATATATATACTGCCAAATAGTCTACGTGGAAGTTGGATCCACATCAAGAGAATCCTTTACCATATTTACACGTTTTCACTGAAAGTTCAGGGACATACTTAACTAGAAAAAGAAACAGGGATCTAGTTGCCAACAGAACAAAACTAATGCTTTGTCAGTTGCAGAAGAATGCAAGCTTCCGTGTAGTCATGAGCTTAATTTAAAACACGATAATATTGGCAGCCAAAGTTCGCATGTCACATACCAAAAGTAAGAAGGTTCAGGAAAGTAACTGAAGGAGTTAACAAAAGACAACAAGTAAATAGAGAACATAATTTTAAAGGCAAGCATGGGACCAGAAAGCAGCAACTTGCATGATCTGGCTCCCATGACCATCCATGAGGTCCCTTAATTTGGACAACAAAAGAACCCTAAAGTTACAACACAAGATACACAATGTTAGTAAGTACAAAGGACATCAGCAACATAGTGAACATGCATAATGTTAGTAAGAGAAGAGATCCTTTCTGCCTAAGGCTTTAAGCTGCCACACCATTTATTCCTTTGTCTCTTAGATGAATTGGTAGCTCATTATATGCGAAAATGTAAGCATGTGTGTGTGTATACGTCTCTACGAAAGCACCTGACATCTTGATACCGCACATGTTAGAGAGTCTTAGCTAAATATTGCACAAATACATGGAATATAGTTGGCACATTCAGGTAATATCCCCAAAAGACCATACTAGATTATAAATGCCCATAAATTAATATTCTTACCTACCTTATGCAATAGAAAACCATAAGGACTGAATTATAAAGTTCCAAACATAGATAAAAGAACATAGACCAAGTACCATAAGGTTGTTTTCTTTCTAGAAACATGCCAAACACAAAAGTCTTTCTTCAATATCAAAAAGGAGTTGGAGTTCTAAGTTAGTGATTCATAAGAACATTTTACATTTTTGTACAAAAATTTGAGAGACTGAACAACTAAGTCTAAGACAATCACTAAAAGCTGATCTTCAGCAGAAACAACCAATTCAGCCCACCTCACCACCAAAATATCTGTGTCACATGGATATGGATATGAGTGTGGGTGCATCTATGACAATTGACAATATGGGTTAAAACACAGCAGCATATATATACAGGTTCTCTTCATCAGTCATTATGAAGGAGGGGAAACCCAGCTCTAGGAGGCCATCGGTTCACGCAATCTCTCTCTTGCAAGTTATCTGCCCTCATTGGTGGCTCACCCCTTGCCCTCTGGTGTCTTAACTCGCTACCATCAGATTCTTCTTGCTGGTACTCTCTCTCTCTCTCTCCCTCTCGCTGGTAAACTGTACATGGTAAGGGTGTCATTCTTTTTCCCTTTCTTAAGTTTAATGTTTTGGATTGGATCTGACCAAATCTCATCTAACATACTCAATCGCTCAGGGCCCCAGGCATATCTGTGTCAAAAAAAAGCCATTCCAACACAGATACTCCAGGGCAATTCCCATACCCCATGTTGTTTACCAAAATATACAAAACAATCTTTCACTTTGTAATAATTCACCTGCCTTCTTACCCATTTACTATAATGAAGAGTAAATCTCTAAACTCTAAAGTTCCCGAACCATATTCATTATCAGATGTTTCATATCAAAGGGGTATTTTTTATATATTAAGTGTCCTAAAACCTAAATGAACATGAAAGTTGCACGTAAATGAACATGAAAGCTGCACAAAGGACCAACAGATACTAAAGTAACCAGAACCTATTGATTTATCAAAAAGTGAGCAGCATTAAAAAGTACATTACCAATAAGTTTTTGATGCAGAAAACAGTTATAAACTGCAGAGGCTTGAGTTTTACATGACAGAAAAATATGTTGTGACAAAATTCAGCAGCTTGATTCAGGAAACTCTTGGAATCATTAAATGAAGAAGAGACATTTACAGAAACAGTGAACAAAACCGATAGAAACATCTGTTAGGAGTGGAACAGCACTGCAGTTTAATTTACTACAACACTTCCAGCAAAAAACTTACAAAACGTCCAGGCAACCAGAAAAATAAGAAAGCTAATGAACCTTTTTCTGATACCTTATCATAAACTGGAATGAAATAATAACCATTTGGAGCACACTGAGTGCTTTCTTTCACTAGCCCATCAACTGTTTGGAGCTCAACCTATATTTTCGTTTTATGTGTAAAACATACAATGCAGAATACTGAATTAAATAACTTGGAAAATTCAAGAGGAGTATTGAAGGATATACAAGCCGGAAAAAAAAATCATGAAGGTTGACTAAAACAAAATTTAAAATGCAAAGTCATAATATGGTAATTACTATTTATCCCAACATTTGCATGCATGGATGAAAGAACACTTCATCTGCAATTCGTGCATGCACATGATTGATGAAAGAACACTTCATCTGCAATTCGTGTATGCACATGATCGTGTATGCATGTGCGCCCCTGATGAACATAAAAGCTCTTCCACATTATCTTCACCTCACAATACTGCTGATCTTGAAGTCATAGGATTTTAGGTATAAATTGCATAAAACACTAAGCAATATGCTCTATAACATAGCAAAGTTACTCCAACTGAATCACAGTGCATATCACCAGTAGTACATGGTTCGATTCTACAGCCACGGTGCATCAAGAAGCACAATGAAGTGTCATGAGTCAGACTTTTTCATCTAAAATATCATTAAAATATTGCATCATCTGGGCAGTCATTCCAAGGTTGTTAAATCAAGCTCCAAACAAGAACGAATAGCAAAAAATCCAAAGTTTTAAATATGTCGAAGGAGAATAAATAAGCAAACAGTTGGCGCTAAAGAATATGTAAATCCATAAACTTTTGTGGACCGTGTGGGCAACTGCCACACAAGCCCACATTTAGCTCTGCCCCGGTCTTATTGCATGTCAAAGTAAGTACTCTTTTTTTTATGTTTCCCTAAGCTGATGGATGAAAATGGCCTATTAAATATATGATCGAGATGCATTCTATTAAAGAAAGCTGGGAAATAGTTAGTCAAAGACTTAAAAGTACTATCTGATGAAAAGAAGCATATGACATAAAACATTCACTAAGATGAAAAGAATGCCAGCAAGGAAAGAGCCCTGACAATTCTGCAGCAAAATGAATCAAACGATAATGATCAGTGTATGGCATCGGTTTTCTTTCATCCTCACGTACAAGTTACGAATTGTGTAGTTCACCATTGCAGCAAAACAAACCTACTCAAGATTAAAGTAATAATTTGTGAATTTAAAAGGAGTTCACCAAATAGTAAGCGTGAAGAACAATGTTTTTCAGGAAATCATAAGGAATAATAATTCTTGTTAACATTCATATAACCCAAGAATGTATTACCTATTATATCGTCTTCCAATATTCGATATGGTAAAAGAATCAATCGAATATGAAAGGGTGATTCTGGAGGATCTCTTTTGACTTGTGCAATTAACAAGCACAAGCACCAGTAATCCGACTACTGAACACGGCATAAAAAGCTTTGTGCTGAAGAAGAAAAAGCACAGAAATGCAAATATGGTCAATCATAGTTTCATACAGAACGGTCCAAAAAACATGCTTACTGCAAATATAAGAATATCTCATGCATAAATTATGCTGTCGAGAGAATTTCAAAAGAAGAATAAGGATTTGACGGGAAAAAAACAAGAATCATTGATCCAGACAGAAAGGAAGAAAAGAGTTCACTTGCAGGATGTAAACATAGAGCACAAACCACATCCGAAACCCATCAAACTCGAATTCAACAAAAAGAAGGAACAGACATCGGAAAAGAAACAGAAGCAAGAAAAAGGAAAGTAAAGCGATGGATCATGACAAGGAAAAAGAAAAAGGCAAACCTCTTTACCATCAGAAGAACAAGACCATACCGCAAAGGCCCATCAAACGTGACGACCAATGAGTGGACCAACGATTTCTATTGACCAAGAGTGAAAAAGTCAGAAAAAAAATTGTTAGACGGATAGAAATCTCTGCCGCTACACAACACAAATCGAACTCTGTGTCCCATCAAATTTGAAAGACCTTAAGGTGATACTTCCTCGCAGGATTTCCCCTCACCCAACTTCAAGAAACTGTTTCAAAAGGGGAAACACAGCAACAATCTTCATGCCCCAGACACCAAATTCCCAGAAGAACAAGAAGGAAGAAAAAAACCAACAACATCAGAAAATAGCAAAAGAAGGCTACCCAAATTTGAAGAGCCTAATGACCACCAAGGCGTCCAGGCCGCAGTTCCTCATCAAGTCGTCCTCTGTTACCCGAAACGCCGGCCCTACCCGTTCGAAAGAAGGAAGAAACCTGCGGAACGAGAAGGCGTCTTCCTGGTAGCGGGGGGGAAAGCCCCCTCATCCCTCGACATGGTTCGAGCGCCATATACGACGGCATTCCCTGGTTGCTTCTTGAAGATGGAGAACAGTACGAGGATGATAAAGAGGAGGCCGATGTTGATTGACGCAGATGCCAACGGGCTCTTCAAGAGTCCATGGATTCACAGAGAGAGAGAGAAGTGGGCAGTGAGTGAGAGAATGAGGGTACGTGCGGGGCTACAATGCTACATGCAAAACCGCAGAATGCCACGTTCAAATCGAGCCGGAGTGTAACCATAACGGTTCTAAGTTTCTACCTAAACGAATCGTATCGCTCCTTATTCACAAAACAAAAAATTGTCCTTTTGGTAAAAAGTAGGATCGAACATGAAAATTTTCTTAACAAATAATCAAAACCTCGGTGCCTCTATTTTTATTTTCTTAGAAGAAGCATCTAAGTTGGTAAAAACCAGAGCACTTGGGGGTAGGAAATGAAAACCAGACTTATTAAAATTAATTATTAAACTAAGTTTTTTGAAATTTTTATAAGATCTTAAGAGTGAGTTGATGATAAACATATATTAGGTTAGTTATTTTTTTACTTAAATTTTAATAGTTAAAAACTGAACGGCTCTTATAACATCAAAATTTTGGTAGTATAAAGATCAATTTTTTTTACAAAAAGAACTTGAACTAAATCATAATTGTGAACACGTTAGAACCATGAAAAGAAGAAGCAGAAGAGTGGTCATTGCTACATTGTTGTTGCAACTGATCAGAACCCAGATCGCCAGATGTTTTTGGTGATGAATACATCTAGCAAGGACACCACGCCAACTAAAAAGAAGAAAAAAAAAAACAGTTAGTACCTTTAGAAGAGGAGTTTATTCACAGGCAGTGGTTTGGGCATGAAAGAAAGAACCATAAAATGAACATTACCTGAAAATCAGGCCCTCGATTGCTGCCAAGTAGGCAAGCAGGACGCGAAAGGGTTCGTCTGATGGGAGAAAAGGTCCAAGGCTGCCGATCAGACGGGCTTGGAAGCGCTTCGTCTTCTGCAAGAGATTCAACATGAGGTTCCTCAGATTCGCAAACCCAGGGAACCTAGTTGGGATTTTAACAGAGGGAAGAAGCCGAGCACCACATACTGTAGTAATGGGACTAAACCCTAAATTCGAAAGAGAAAAGAGGGATGACTGATGATGACTCACCTTGATGGGGTCAAGATTGGCTCTCAAATATAAAAATGGAAACGAAATAATGCCATTTCATAAAAATGAATGAAGTCGTGAAACATCCAAAACGGCCATTTGAACTTCCGTGAAAAAAACCGCTCAAAGTTGAGGAGATGGAAAGTGGAAACCCGATTAGATCAACAATGTGTGCGTCAAGATTGGCTCTCAAAAATAAAAATGGAACCGAAATAACGCCATTTCATAAAAATGAATGAAGTCGATAAAAAAGTAATACTTAAACTTGAACTTGAATTCTCATTCTTTGAATTATTTTTATAGTTCCCTTGCTCTTTACTCTTTAGACTCCAAATTCAATAATATGGATCAAGTTTTGGCCCTATTGTGTGTGTTTGATATGAATTAGATGGAAAGAAAGGCGATGGCATTGTCCAAATCAAATTTCGAAAATGAATCGGTCGGTTCAATGATTCTGCCCATTTAAAGTCGGCCAAATTGGTTGTGCATTAGTAGTAACATATTATCATACGTACATTTTAAAATATGGTTTGATACATGTCATACTCTTACCATGTCTATCCAATCACTATAGTGTGCTCATGTTGCCTATAAAATGGAAGATGTTGGGGTTTTATTGACCTATGTCCCTTCGTTAATTATTGCATAATTACGAATACCTTTGCTTGTTATTGAGAAGTGAAGGTGCACTCAGCTTTGGATCCTTCAGGCTTCAGTTCGCATCTTGAGTGGTACGATGAAATCCTCTTCTTATTTTAGATAGTTTTTTTCTTTATGTTCTTGATAAGAAGAAGATAAACCCCAACATGGATGCATATATATGTATAGGGTTTGGTTGATCAATTAAGATGGCAAAATTAAGAAAAGACTTTGTGGTATTTTTGATGTTGACTCGTTCCCCACGTACTTGGAAGAATAAATATTGAAGTTTCTTAAGTTCAAGAGAATAACAAATTTTCAATTTTTTTTTTTAGATCTTGATATGCAGTGTACCTCTTATAAGTCGCAAATGGAATATCATATTTTCCTTTTTCTTAATTTTGGATGCCTTTATTTGAAATTAAAATAAATTGAGGAATCCATTAACCAAGGAAACCTCTTGGAGCTGCACTAATAATCGAAGGACATCGAACAACATTTTTCCTTTGAAATAAAATAAATTTTAGTGTCTCAACAAGTGTAGGTCCTCTAAACTACGAACAGGTGGTATCGACATTCTTGTCCTAGGCTGAACCACAAGGGCCAAGGGGACAAACTATCCAAAAAATCTTGTTCTAAAACAGTGTCACAGCCTGTCCTCGTGTACACAGTGCTCCCACCGGAGTGTTTGTTTTGTATGGAGAGCTGTGCAAAAGGCAGATGTACAACAAAAAGGAAAAAAGGGTGTTCTTTATGTTCATGATTTCGGTGGACATGAACCCGAAACAAGATGCAAGGATGCCTGTTGGGTCCACACGCAAAATGGAAACTATGGCTTTTTGATCCCATCCTGAGGATGCTAAGAACGGGACTTTGGCTCCTAGTGTCCTAAGAACAGGACTTTCTGTTCTAAGCACGTCCCTAAGAGGAGCCACATTTCCATGGTTTTCACCAAATTTAGCTTGACAATTTGGACATAAGAGCAGATAAGACAAGAGTGCAACTTAATTAGCTTTATATGATAAAAAGTAGGTAGGAAAGTGTCACTTGGTTATATCGCATAAACCAAAAACAAGAGAAAAGAAGCAACAAACTTGAGTAAATGCATGAGAAAGTGATGGCTCACCACATTTGACTCAAATCAGGTTCACACATGACTTATGTCCAAACTCTTCTTGGAACTCAGCCGAACTAGTGTTTGACCCTTGACTTGGTGGTGTTCGACGTCCCTGGAAGCTGACACAGAGCTTCCAAGTTCCATCCATGGCGCCCCAAAAACAAATGGGGGGAAAAAAAGACAGAAAAATGAAAAACAAAAAAGGTGGGTTCCACATATGAAGGATGAATGGAAGAACATCCAAGACACCCTTGGCAGTTTATGACGAAGGGCTAGCCCACACATCATCTGCTTTTGAGGAAGTCCACATGATTTGAGTATGGTATCATCAGGTGGTCCAAAAGGCCACATCTATCCATGGTCCAAACTTAGAACAAACTCTTTAATTAACGCTATTTCTGCATCACATACATTATTTGATCATTGAAAAAATGCAAATTTATCAACTTTTTCTACAGAAAGAAGAACACACCAGGGACAACCACCTAAAAGCACATTTCTTTACGAGAAAATATAGTGACCGTGTACCAAAAACACATGTTTTATATTGCCTTGGCTTATCCTCGTTTTCCTGCTACTAAGGGAAATCATTATTGTTTGCTTTCTCTATGATTGATCTCAGTTTCAAGTTCTCATCTCATTTATAAGTAAATAGAAAATAAGTTTATTGGCTTTACCACTAAAAAGGCATGGTTCATTAAGATATGTACATTGTCAACATTTATGAGTTGCTCTTGTGGGCCTCAAGCTACGGTCTGCATAGTGCTTACTTAAATTATGTACAAAATCCAGTAAACATTTTGGCATTCAATAAACAGTTACATATTCAGTAGTCGGAAGACTGTACAAATAATTCACTTTTATGGATTGACTAAAAGATTAGATTGTATGACTACCATCCATAGTCTATTGCGTGAGATCTGGCATTGAATTCTATGGATTACTGCACGTCATCTATTGAATGAGATTTTCAGGTGATTAACAACACACCACCCACAAAAAAGGCCTAATGGACAACCACATTTTCCCTATCTATGGGGTCTTGGGCTGCTTCGGCATTGTTCATTGTGCCTTTCAGCTGGGATACCGCACCCTATCACTTAAGATGCAAATGCATGATTCCTACAAGCCCGACCAGCTATCCTATGTTTATTGGAGCTCTACTTGAGGCTCCACGAGATGAAATTTGACGAGACAACAAGAGTGAGAATCTTAGACATAAGAAAAGAATATAGAAGCATTAGAATTTGTAGCATATCCTAAACTCTCAGTCATCTCCTCGAGTGAAAGATGGAGAAAAAAAATATGGGCAATTTGGAAGTACTATAAATTCAAATGCCAACACATTTTTCTATTTTTCACTACTAAAATCATATCCTTCAAATCTCATTTGATAGGCAGTCATCCAAGTCCATAAGACGTATCCTTCAAATTTCATGCTATGGATGATAAACTGTGTCCATGCCTCTACTTAGCTAAATCTAGAGTTTTCATGTTAAGTCACATTGCGTGGTAATACCCTTGGATTTATTATAAATTGCTGAAAGAGGCTTCTAGGAAAAGTTTTGCAATTTCTGCGGAAAACCAAAGATTTATGTACAATTACGAACTGGTACCCTTAGGCTTATTAAATTGCCAAAAAAGGGCTCGGAAAAAATATTTGAAAAGCAAAGGGAAATTGAGGTTCTAAGTTTAAGTTTAAATTTGAGATTTTTGTGCATGCTTTAGAATATTATTGGAGATCTCCTCGTATGATATAATTTATGTTGTTCTCCCTTTATTATTCTTCACTTGTCATGAAATTAATTCAGAATGACTTCAAGTATGGGAGCCTCAAAACTGGGCAAGACCGAAAGACTAAATGGTTAGCAACATGTATGTATGCTTATGCAATTTTATTATTTTGTGCATGCATGACCCAATGGCGGTATAAACCTTGTGTTTCTACACTAACTAAAATCTTATTTGGATATGGATATTATGTTGAACCATGTTCACATTGTACTTTTGAACATGGATCATCTTTCTTTGTGTAAGTACATATTTTCTAGTGTTGATGTCATTGTGTGTGGATCCACATCAGTATGATTTGAATCGAGATAATCATTTGGATTTTTGCTTTGGATCTGATTGTTGATTAAGATCCATATTTGTTTTTAGTTTGAATCATGATGCATTTAGATCTAAATTTGTTTGGATATTGGTTAAAAATCCATATCTTGTTTATGTTGGTTCAAAGATATGTTATATGCTTCATTTACGGATATTCTTTGAGGGTCCATGCTGATATTAGATATGACAAAAATTTTGTTTTGCATATCCATCTAGATGTTGAATTTGGATCTCACACTAAACATTGCACTCTTTTGGACCATGATCTGAATTGACTTTTTGAAGACCTATATCTTGTTTATATTAGATCTAAACATACCATGATGTGCATTGATTTTTATATGCTAATATGTATATATATATATATATATATATATATATATATATATATATTATACATTATGAGAAAATATATATGTAATATTATATTATATATGTATTATATGTATAACGTAACATATGTATACAATATGTTGTACGTACATGGTACATGGGTACAACGACACAGGTACATGGGTACAACTGGGTATGGCTGTACTTTAAAGCTTAAAAATTTATGTTTTCATACTTATTTTTTGCTTTAATTTTGATTTTTACTCTTTCTGTGTTGTTTCTTTCCCATCTAGTTTTTGTATTTTCCTCCTGTTTTTTGTGGAACATATATATCGACACACACACACCCTATTTTTTCCCTTACCCATAATTCTTTCAAATGGTGGCCTGTACCTTCACTGCTGTACTCGTGTCCACACCCATATGATATAGGTAGTTGGTTGTTTGAATGCTTTGGTGTTGCAGTACAAGAAAAACCATGGTCAAAGAAAACTTATATTAGGATGACATTAACTGAGATTTTTTTCTTAGGCTGGCACACATTGTATAGGTGGATAATGCAAATTATGGTTGTTCCGATTTTCGAGTTGAAGTTTCTTTTGCGTGCACAATTAACTGCTTTCATGCAAATCAGTTTGAAGTGATACATTCCTATGTGAATGACTGAATGTGGTTTACTTTGTCCACAATTTATAACTCTTTATAACAGCTGTTGTTAAGGATGTGTGATTTTATTCATTGGTGAAATTCGAAATTTATTCTAATTTGGTATACCTTGTTACTTCTGGTTGCATCTTTATTCGGCTAAAGAACTTGTTGCTGTAACACTTGTTCATTGGATAGTTGGTCAATTGTCTAAATGAGTGATGACGTTTTTACTGCATCCTCCTTTCCAGAATGATGCATGCAAAGGTGTCTTTATCAATGTAACTCTTGTTAGTTGTCACATTCAGCGATGGGTTATAAGTGGTGTTGTTGGTGATGCTCATAACATATATATATATATATAATTGTACATTTTGCAATTCTTTAGTTATTGTCTGTCTTCGGATGGCTGAATAGAGTAGACTGCAGGTCAATTCGCATCTGAGATATTATGTGACTAAATTTCTTAAAGTGAGACGTCCATATGAAGTAACATCTAGAGTGCTCTACTATTTCATGTTGCTGCACCTAAATAACTCCATTATTTGTGATGTGTTTTTATGCCCATGTGCAATGTAGACTGGATGCATTACTGGTGCATGACCTTGTTTCACTCTACGGTAATATTGTTCTAATAATCCTCTGTTTTGTTAGGAGTTACCAGCTGCATTTGTGTCATTTAATTCATGGCAAGGTGCAGCATTGGCCTCACAAACACAACAATATGAAGATCCACTTTTATGGATCACTGAACCAACCCTAGAACCAAGAGATGTGCTATGGAACAATCTTGCTGTGCCATATAGCTATTTGATATCCACTGCCTTCTTGATGTTGTAGTTGCTTCAGTTCTTACTATATTTTTTTCCATTCCAATAACTGCAGTTCAAGGGATTGCACAATTAGAGAATATCAAGAAATGGTTTCCACCAGCCAGAGCTATACAATTAATGTAAGGGTTGCAAACATCAAAGAATGAGCCTTCAACACACATAGTCCAATTTCAGCATAGTTAGTGTCCTTGGAGAGCGGGTTGTGAGCTCTATCCGACCATATGCTCCTCTGAAGACTCCAAGCCACAAGACAATTGGCTACCACAACCAGCAACATATAACAAGCAGCACAAGAATATAAAATATATGCTAAAAAACTACCTACAGTATCAAGTGTTATATGAAAAGTAAAACTTGACAAGTTTTTCGAGTGCCTTTTTCATTTAATTTCAAACCTTTCTATTTTAATTGTTAAATTATTTTTAAAAAAAAATCATCATGCTTGAGACGTATGCCCCAGGCACTAGGTAAAAAGGAAGGTGAAGCATACGCCTCACCTAGGAGAGGCCCATACTTCAGGGTAAGGAGTTGTGTTCCAGTTCACTTCTCTTGTCTAAGGAGTTGTTTCTTGAAGCAGCCAGCCAAATAAAAACAGTCTATAACATCCCAAAGGGGATTGCCGCAACTGACATAGTGGGGTTGATAGGCTGCCAGCTTTTGTTTCGAGCTCTCTAGATGTCAAATTCTTGTACTGTAAAAGGAGGATACAGATATGCAAGTTGAAGACGACAAGGATGTCATCCCAAGACATCAAAAGCAGACTTGGCACTCTGAAGGGATAAGAGCACGGATGGGAGCTTGGTTCTTTTGTTGAGATGTATGATGAAATACTTCCTGCTCAACCAACATAGTTTGAAACAATTTCAAAATGGGCATGAAACAATAGAGAAAAGCTCAACATGTGCAGCCGCAGTCTAGGGATGCATGTAAGTGGATTTAACATGTTCGACTATTGTTAAGATCTAGAATTCAACTAGTCGGACATGAAAAACAAATGTTACTAATCAACTTTCAATTTTGTATGCAGTTTTATAACCGAATCTGAATTCAAATTTGATATCCAACTGGCCAGTTCCGATAAAAAACCAATATTACATGCATTTATGCTAGTCCAATCTGGATTCAGTTCATAAAAACAGCATCCATATTGGAGCCAAAATCCAATTACACAATATGAGGGCATTGCGACCAAGTATTTAACCGAAACATGTTATACACGCCATCTCTGTGCACGAATTTTTTGTGCACAAGGGTATGCAGTGACCAAAATGTCCCTATTAAAAATATATAATTTTTTTTTTATAAGAGTAAACCAGGATTAAAAAAGAAAAAGACTAAAATGTCCTCTACTATAAAAAAAAAAAAATGCCCTCATCTCGTATATCCGTTGCAATTCCATATTTAACTCGAACCTTCCAGCTCCTTTGTGCTAGTTTCTACCAAAGGTCATCCCAAAGACTTCAACTTCTTGCAATATTATGTCATTAAATGAGGAAGCTTTTGCAGGTCAAACATAAATTTACTGAGGACTTCATTATGTCGCTTTCATTAAATTGTGAACAACATGAGTTGGTATCAATAATCTTTCTTAACTGACCTGTCGGTAGCCCAACAACTCACCTGTTTCCCAGAATTCATGTTGCATTTGGACTATCCAGTGAAACCAAAAGTCAATGTTGTTGTGTGTTAGATAGTTGTCCTATGGTTAAAATTCAAAAATTTGTCACTGACATGATCATAAACAGTCGCTAAAATTACCATAAACTATCGTTGCACCATAAACTGTGGCTAATGTCAATTTACTGACTTTTTCTAGAGATATTTTTCTAAGTTTTTAGCCATCCTCTAACATCTAGCATCTTAAATTGTCCTCTTTCTACATGTCAAACCATGTGCATTAACTTGCTCCATAAATAACCATGATGCATATCCCTTTAGTTTTAGTGGGAAAAAAAAAGCAGGGCCCATGATCATAATAGTGTTTGACTGAAAAATTGGAGACAAGACACAAGTAGGCAACTGTATTTTGCAGTCTTGCCTAGATTTGATTTTCATGGAGATTACAAACCCAAATAGCCAGGGCTGAAGCAGCCAATGTTAATGCTGTTATTAAACAAAGATGGAAGTACAGTTTAGGGATGAACAAACTGCTGCCATTAGGGCTTATAGCAACTTAAAACACTTAAAGGCTCTTTTGGCATCCATAACAGCTTATTACTGTCGAGTGATTTTGCTTCAAAGTTTCAGATATATTCATGAAACAGTACGTTACAGAGTGTGAAAATGGACAAAATGGGGCTGGAAAATGGACAAAATGGGGCTGGGGCCCTGGTACTTTATTGAATTGCAAGATGACTTGATCATGCTATATCTGAAATCCAAATTCGAAACAGTGGTTTTAGCTCTGAGTTACCATCCAGATCCCAAAAACCTAATTAGTTGTAGCTGCCCGAATCCAGAAATTTGATGAATGTAAGGATCTGATAAAATGTGCCCAACAACGTATCAGATTTAACGAGAATAACAAATAACATGTGCTTTATTTGTAAAGGTTATGTTCATGTCAGTTTTTTTATCCACACCAAATCAAAATTAGATATGACTTTTACACATGGAATTCACTCAGAAGTGCATATGAATCCTACTTTAATTGTACAGACCTGAAAATAATGGACGGCATCCAACAAAAAATCAATCACTGAAAAGCCCCATAATTAGGCAAAAAGCCTATCTGTCAAAATCCTGTACAAGACAGCTTACTAGTTATATGTTGCGGTAGACGCAAATGTTAAATTGTCAAAGGTATATCAAAAACATCCAAGTGCTATTTTTAGAATCAGGAAGAACAGATATCATAATTTTCCTTTTTAACCAGATGCGAAAGTTTCCTATGCAACTGAGAAAGTGTTCTATTCGAATCGCAAAAAGATTTAGCATCGTAGAATTTGTATGCATGTAAGTTATTTTTTAAATTAAATAATGAAATAGGCCGATGCAGGATGATCCATGTGGACCAATACAGTGCCGATAACAATACCGACAACACTGCTAAAATGGTGAGTGTAGGTCACATCATCATTATTTAGCAACTCGGCCCCAACTCAAAGAATAAACAACGAGATTTGAAGGCCATATCTTGCTTGGTGGAATTGCCTATCTGTACAAAAAGAAAATGCACGAGGTCTAAACAAAATCATCACCGTCATCATCAATTTCAGCACATATCCTTTTGACAGGTAGCCGGATTTTATGCGAGATGCTTTTTTTGCTTACAGAATTTACACTAGTATTAGTGTGCTTTGCTGTCATAGGAAATTTTGGCAGCTTCTGCAAAGGAGGAAAGGCACCACTTGTTCTATAGATGCTCGAATCTTCAATCAAATGGGATGAGGCACTAACTTTACGTGATGAAAGTGCAGAACTAGGGTTAAGGAGTTTCATCTGGATGGTCTCTGGAACGGGTGACTTTCTTTCCATTGGCTCAACTGGAACCATCTTTCCATCAACTTGATTGGTAAAGTCAAATGTGACCCGCAGGTACAGGACAAACGATTGCAAACGTGATGCAACATGCTGGTGGTCAACTAGTCTGCATAATGTGGTGAAAAGAGAGCGTAATAAACTTCAAAACAAGTAATCATGTGAATAACTAGAAAAGATGCATGAATATACCCTTTACACGTTAAATATGCTCAGGAAAGGAACGCTATTGTTAGGGGAGAACAAATATTAAACATTGTTAACATAAATCACTTATAACAATATCTGTCGAAAGATTTTCTTGTATAGCTAGTGCCTTGACATTGACTATTGAATCAGAAAAAGAATTGAACATGAGACCAAGCAAAAGGAACGGCAGATACAGGTAGTAGCTGAAACTGGATTATCAAAAGAATACCTAGAAGCAAGTTTAAGGGCGAATGGCATAAAATCAGCTGTCTTAGTGAGATAATAGAGAATCTGGATAAGAATAATTCATATATAGAAACCAACATGACAAACTTATGCCCATGGAGATAGGTAAAAAAATGGTGATTTGCGAGCAAATACAACTAGCTAGAAAGAACAACAAAAATTAACTAGCGGCAGCATGCCATAGCACATCAGACTAAATAAAAGCGGCTCAATTATTACACTACTTGATGGAAAAGAGGGTTCGTTGTTCTTCATTTAACAGATACCATGGTAAAGGATGGAGAGATTGCTACAATTCCCTCACAAAATATCAATGCTGAATAACGATAATAATGATGGCAATGTCAGAAAGCAACTTAATTATCAGCATTGTCTCCCTAAATGAGAACCCCGGATATATCAGAAGCTGCAGGGAGCATCACCTGGAATATGGTGATATCATTAACAGGGTCCTTAAATAAATATGTTTTTCATGAAAAACCCCTCACAAGCAAACAAACTTTTTTCCAAAACATTACACAATCTTGCAATGCAATAGACAAAATTATAGTGACTCAATACATGAATGTCGAGTTGCATGATTGACAGAATAGGAACCATCATATAATGGCATAACATAGACAATGAACTGGAGCAAGTTATGGTGCCATGTTGTGATATACCATAAGTGAACCTGGAATGCATCATTGTCCCATCACAATGAGACTGAGTGACTTGCAATGGGTTTCACATTTTAGTTCTTGGTCAATGAACTGCTAGATGAAGCACAATGGCAATAAGCTCTCAACAGTGAGAAATGGAAGCTGCCAGAACAGCAGCATGTGACTTCCTGGTAGCTGACAAGGCAGAGAAACCACAACTGAAACCTAAACATGCCACTGAACTAGATAGTACCAACCATATTTTTCATGAAATTAGGAGTTACCAAGAGTAGAAGAATAGTGCTTCATGTTTCATTTTTCAAATAGTTCACAAATCATTATTGCAGAAAACATTAAGACTTATGACTGGAAAATACAAGATACATCAACTTCACATGAATTTCCTTCCTTTTTGTTGCATCAATGGCAAGGTACACCATCTTGCGCCACTAGTATTAGAAGGAGTATCTACACAATATTGTCCTCCTTGGCATGTGTTAAACCTCTTGTAATTCTCTATAGCAGTTTATGAATTCATCCATGCTAGTTGATCTAAATTGAAATTGGTCAGATAATAAGACTTGAAGAATAGTTTATTTGATGAAAACATGTTCTAGTAAATTGTTTTTTCCAAAAAGGACTTACTACAGAAAAAGGAAAGAGGAGGTGCCACAATTGAAATTAGGAATGTATGTTCCTAAAAACAATTAGGGAACTAGGTTTCCTAAACAAACTAAGAATCTAGATTCCCAAAACAGTCAAGAAATCAGGTTACAAAGAAAAATGGCAAAGAAGGTGGGACATTCGTCCCACCTTTAAAAAGGGACAAGGAGGAGCAGCGAGCTCTATTTAGAATCCCATCCCAGAGAATGAGAGAGGCAAAAAATTGAAAATTTTATGCACCTATCCCTCTTCAACTTCTCTTGCTTCTTCAACTCCTTCAACTTTTTCCCATACCTGAATTGTGTAGGCATTTGAAAAAGATAGATATCCAGTCCAATGAAAAGAAAGAACGTATGTTGTCTTTCCCTTGATCCCTGTTTTAGCAGCTCAGTTCAAAAGATAAACAGATAACAACAAGTGTTTGCCCTTAGGTATCGAGTAGTTGAAGTAATGTAGAAAGCATCAAATAACATAACGGGCTTGACCATCTACCAAAAGCATCTTCAGATTCTTTCCAACAACCATGCGAACTAATTTTGCCCTTAGACAACAACAATCCTGTGTTCAATGCATAGATGTTCTTAATTTAATGTCAGCATGAAACAACTGGTCTTGTTCTTCAATTGAAGTATGCATGACAACAAGAATTGATCTAAATCAAACAAGAATGTTAAGATAGTCAAGTTTTTTAGGAAATTGTCAATAATGACAAGTACAACTATGGTAGAATGTCATAAAGAACGCAACAAGTGGACAGCGAGATAAAGAATAGCTTATGGGGTCCACTATTTGTCTGCATTAAATGAAAACACTGCCTGCAGCACTAGGTTGACAAGAGTTGAATGTCTTTAATTTAGATAAGAATGACACATTGCGGATGGAACTTGGTGCTGGAGAGCGTGAGTGCGGGCATGCCCATGGTCGTGTGGCCGCTGTACACTGAGCAACACATGAACCGGGTGATGCTAGTGAGCGAGATGGGTCTGGCTGTTTCTGTTCAGTAAGGGCCAGGTGGTCTGGTGAGCGCAGCCGAGGTAGAGAGATGTGTCCAGCTGCTGATGGGATCGGAGGAAGGGGCTAGACTGAGGGAGCGAGCAGAGGCGGCCAGGGATGCAGCAGCCGCAGCAGTCAAAGAAGGTGGATCTTCATGGGCGAGCCTGGCGAGGTTGGGTGATGAGTGGGAGAGCAGGGTAGCCACGGACAATGGGCGCGCCTAGTTATGTGCTTAGGGAATTCAGGATTCAAAATAAAAGGTGCAAGTGATGTGATTGATTGCTTGATGATCCCCGCTGGTATTGTATTCAGCGTGTGCTTTTATGAATTCATTCGCTGGTAATTGTGCTCCACTCAATTTAATGGCTCCTTTTATCTTTCTGGCCCATAAATGGCAAACTACAATTAACGGGCCAAGCTCGAGCTTGGCTCGAGTCGCATATTACTTTGCTTGAGCTTGATTGAAGCTTGAGCTGATCTTTATGAGGTGAGTCCGGGCTCGTATAATTTTTACTGAAAATGAAGAAAAAAAAGTCATTACTTATTGCAACTTTTATGTGGTCCAAGCTATTTGGCTGTTGGTTCGTTCTATGATTTTAGTGGGCACTCGTTGCCCTTCATAAATTCCACTTTTATTATTATGTGTCGTTGATACGGTAATTACGTTTGCATCTTTGTTTGAAGGGCATCCAAGTGAACTTGCTATAACCGCATTGTTAGATTCCAAGGATTTAGATTAGTGCATGATTGGGAGGATCTAGCACCGTCGATGGGAGCTGTTGGTTACCTGTTGCAATCGCCTAGTGGCTGAGCTAGAAATTTCTAGCTATGAAGCATTCTAAGTTTAAATATCAAACTTTAAGACGTCCTTATAACTAAAAATAAATAAAATTTGTATATGTAAATAATGTATATTTGTTTATAGGCTAAATCAGCTAGGCTCTGCCACCACAATCGCCCCATGGCCATTTATATAATAGAATTTTTCTGGTATTTTAGGAGCTGAAAAGTGCCATGGAAACACATTTATTACTTTTGAAGCCATTATATACTGAGTCTTGATTTGCACTTTATAGTTGATAAACATTTGAATAACACTAGAATTTCAATTGAAGTTGATGATAGAAAACATGTGAAGTATTCAATGGTTAAAAGGACAAGAACAACATATTTGAATTAATTTGATTATGAGTCAGATATGTAAATTAATTTGATAATCAAGACACGATGACTGCTCACAATATGATTTACAATTAAGTTTTCCTAAAAATGTGATTACATAATTCTTGGGGTTTGTATTGAATTAGAATATCGTTAAAAAGGGGTTTGGTTTTGGATGAAAAAAAAAGAAGAGCGCCAAACCACATGCGTTGTGCAGCTTTTGCTTCTGGGGGTTCTCATTAGGCCTGGGCAACAAGCCGGCCCGGCCCAATAAGAGTTGGGTTCGGGCCAGCCAGACACCCAAAAATCGAGTCTGGGTTGGCTCGATACCTGACATTCGAGCCCGAACTCGGCCTGTTGAAAATTTTTTTAAATATAAAATAAAAATTATAAATATGAAATATATTTTTAATAATAAAATATATATCATTATTAAAACAAAAATAATATTAAAAATATGAATCAAGTTGAATCGAGCACCATCGAACCGATTTTTTCGGACTTGTGTTCAAAACCGATCGACACGAGTGCCGGTACCCAATGTACTGGGACAAAACGTCTATTGGGCTGACCCGAATCGATTTTTTCAGACTCGTATTCAAACCCGATCGAACCGAGTACCGGTACCCATGTACTGGGGCCCTGAACGTCTATGGAGGACCCATGGGCCTGAACGTGTATCCGGAACCCCTTGTTCATCCTTTCGTAAAGATTGGATCATTTGGTAGTAATAGGCAACTGGGATGATGAGATTTGAAGTTCGTGGGAGTCTCACATGTAATCGTGGCCGGCTTCCAACAGTCTTCTTATTTGGGTTTCAAGGTACGGTGGAAGTAAACGGTTGGGGCCTTGATTTTGTCGCTTTTGGATCCCCATATGCTCCTCTTTTTCATTCAAACCACTTAAATTGGGAGGTTATAAACTTATATTCTGTGGGGGGTTTGGATAAGGCTGTAAGTCGAACCAACTCGAAGTCTTCTCCAACTTGTTCGGTTTAAGTTTAACTTGTCTTTGATTCGCTTGAAAACTAGAGTTTATAAATGAGCGAACTGGATTTGAATAAACTTGAGTAAGCTCGTTTAATCTATGTTATTGTTTACTTTTATAATTTTCAATGTTACAACCAACAAAAGGATCAAAACAAATGAGGAGTTGGTAAATATGCTTAAACAAGTCCAGTTTGAGGTAGGACTTGGTCTATCGAGTCAAATAGGAGCTGACCTTGCACAGTTCGACTCGAGCTTGAGCAAAGCAACATGTGAGTTGATTTGAGTCACGCTGATATAGCTCACTCGACTTGTGTGTAGCCCTACTAGTTTGGATGATTATCCAAACTCATGTTATAGCAGCAAACATGGTTCTACCTGCAAAACATTGTTGCTAAAGTGTTTATGTGGCATTTGTTGTTAATGACAAATAGAGTGCTTAGATGACACCCTCCAAAAAATATGTAAACTTGGTTAAATATATATATATATATATATATTTAAACCTCTAACAACAACTTCCATAAATATTTGTTTATATACATATATATCTATATAATTCATATATAAAAAAATTGAATGATGACTCTACAAAAATTTGGACACCAGGAGAATCGAACCTGAGCTGTCCAGTAGTTAGCTAGTTAGTTAGTTAACTAATGCTGTTGGATGCTGGATACTTACCGAATACATAAATTTCAAAATTGACAAAAAGTGCTAAAACCATTATAAAATGCTGCTATACAACCAAACCCTTTATTGGCTACGGAAATCACTAGGGGCAAGTTTGATCCACCGGAATCCTGCTATAAAAGAGGGATGGACACTCAAATTTTTAAATTTGATGTTTGTCCAGCAAATGCTGGACAGAGAAATGGACCGGTAAAGCATGTAATGGTCAATCGAGCTCCGGTCAGAAAAACAGCCGGAGAAAAGAATCGACACAAGGGAGAGATCAAATAGATTGAGCTGCGTGCGAATGGGAGATATTTTAATAATTTTTAAAAAAGCCATGTTTTTTATAGTTTTTTACTTTTTTTTTTTTTCATTTCCATTTTTGGCCTACCAAGTTTTCTTTTTCTATGTAAATGAACGGTATTTTTCTCATAACCATACACCAAAATTTCCTGTCTCAGCGTGAAACATATAACTAGGTTTGGGAATCAAAGGGCTATATGGGTTTTAAACAAAATTTCTTGCACCGTGCACAGTAAAGTTGGGAAGGACATTTTAATAATTTACTAAAATGTCTTTTATAGTTTTTTTATTTTTTTGTTTTCAATTTTGTCCAAATAAATTATTTTAATCATTAACTATACCGGCGAATAAAAAAAACGTGCACCAATATTGATCGCCTAAGCGTACCAACGACACCAAGCCTTTAAAAATTTTTGTGGGCCGGGAACAGGTCAATGCATTGTGAGGTACTTGACCATCTAAACTTCGTATACTCTCTCCCTCTTCTCATTTTTTTTCGTTTTTCTACCAATTACCTTGTTTTTCTAAGGCCTCCTCCTCTCCTTCCGCCATGCTTCAACGTTGATCTTTGTCCTAAAGCAACAAAATTCTCTCTCTGTCACAAATTAAGCAAGTAATAAGAACCGCAATCAAGATGGCAATGACAATTATGACAAGCATCCTGCTTACAATTTTGTGAGACGACCCTGCAACTATAAATTCTTGCCATAAGGGAGTGTGAGAGAGGAAAGGGGAGACGGTGCATACACCACCCGGCAACTTCCTGTGGCAATGTCTCAGCAATTTGAGTTGTTGCAATTGGGTTGGATTAGGGAGACGGTGCTAATCAGGAGCTGGTTGCAATCGGGAAGGCGGTTGTCCCTTGTGTTTGTGCAGCACTGCACGGGCCCTCTGTAGACCGGTGTAAGGGATGTTGCCTGTAGTAAACGTGAACAAACAAAATAATTGTAATTGTCTCTGCAACTTCAATTTTAAAGACAAGTCAAGTCAATGAACAGTCCAAGTGTCCAACTTGTCTCCAGCTTTTGCCTTGGCCTCCCCATAATTGTCATCCGAATGAGTTGAAAAAAATCTAGAAATAAGAATTTCTTGTCAATTGCACCAAAGTCTAGCAAGTCCACTGGGTTTAAGCCTTCACAAAAGCTTGCCTATGCAATTTGGAATTGAGCAAACAAATGAACAATAACTTGTTAAACAATATGAGAAAGTTGGACTGCAATGGCAATAAATATTAATTAATCAATCATGTCCATGTCAAGCCAAGGGACCCACTTCAGGTTTGTGGGCCATCGCTTTTGACTCTATTGTAATTCGTGTGGACCACTGCAATCTGGTAGACGGGGAAAGTGGCTCCTCTCTCACATTGTCAGACCCAGAAATGTTGGTATATGGAACTTGATCCATATTGGACACTCATTTGCAATACCGTGGATTCATATATGTCATTTTGTACAAATGCGGGTTTGTCTTAATCCTTATGTTTTGAGGATGGCCGCCGCTTGTTAGTGTCTGTCTGTGTGTTCTTCTGAGAGAGAGAATACAAGAGATCTGTGCGACCGTTGACATAGGAGATTATTGCTCCGAACCACGTAAATCGTTGTCTTCTTCCTTGTTGCTTCTAACCCTCTCTTGAGAGTGTGAGGGGAGAGTTTATTGTGTGTTGTTCCTAACAAGAAAATCTTGGCTCCTTGACATTATTCTACGAGTTTTAAGATTATTTTTTGGAGTTTGATTTCTCTGTCTCGATTTCTTGGCTGAGAGGAGTAAGCCTAGTGGAGTACAGTGAACTAGAGCTCGACTCTACAACTAAACAAGTCGCTAAATTTAAACCCAACTCGTTTAATGGAGTCGGTTTGAAAACAGGGCCGGAAATGCGCTTCACCCTACGGAATTCTACCACATGTATGCATGTATGATGGTGCAACATCCGAGCACAGAAGGATCAACCTTATAAAACACAGGAATGATCACCCTCTTTTGCTGGTCCCTCTCACAAATTTTCACCATCTTGGCAAATTCCAAGAGGCACCATTTCTTCTTCGCATAGTTCTTCGACAAGATAAGCACGAAGATCTGTGATGACTCGATGTATTCCAACAACTTGGTAATTCTTTCACCTTTTGGAAGCTCCTCCTCATCTATAAAAGTTCTCACCGGTAATTGTTTCAGGGCCTGGTGAAGAAAGCTTGTGAAGCCTTGGCGGGTGTCTGTTCCCCTGAAACTCAAGAAGACATCCAACAGAAAAACACCATATCGTTTGAGGAAGATGTATTACCTGATGCCCTTGCCTCCTCCTCCCTGTACTTCCTCTTCATCATTAAGTTTTCCTTTATTTCGAGAGTTAGAGTACTGCAACTCCCACCCTTTTGGGGAAAGGGTTGGGACTTGAAGTTCAATAAACACTTCTACTGGATTTCATATAGTTTGGGCACCAGCGTCAACGAATGGCTGAGAGATGAAATGACAAGAGCAATATTGTCATTGGTTTAATTTGAGAACCGACTCTTACAATACTGCTTGAAAGTTTTAAATATTGTCATTAGCCTGACCCTTATACCAGTTGACCAATTGATATATACTATTTTCAAACTCATCTCTCTCTCTCTAGAGTTGATTGATAAGTTAATATATGTTTATTTATCAACTTGCTTTGTTTTCTCTCTCTCTCTCTCTCTCTAGTTGATTGATAAGTTGAGGTACATGTGACTCTTTCAAATTTACTCCCTTTCTCTCTCTCTTCCACATGCTCACAAGTGTGATATTTGCAATAAAGGTCCTATTTTTTTGGATAAGGCAGAAAGGCAGACTGATAGAAAAGCTCAAGATTGTAGGAAAACCTCCAACAAATAGTTTGCTGCGGGACCAGGCATCCTACAGTGGTAGTTGCAGCGTTGTGGGACAGGTTAGGTACGACCGACGGCTGCAACGGCCCTTCAAGTTAGCTACGCATGTCAGTATCGCACATATATATCTCATCCTGTACTTGTTTAAAATGTTTGATATTACGTTTTAAGATAAAAGTACGCTTCTTGTACTTGTTGCTCATTTTATTTTGAAACAACATTTTTGGTTTTCGAATAAGTGTTTTTGTTTTACTTCCTTTTGTCTTTAATTTTTATTAAAAAATTATTTGAAATTTGTCGTCACCGCTCACGTCTTCTTCAGAAATATTTTTTTTAAATGATTTTCAGTCATTTTTATAGGACATTTCCGACAGACTCGGCGGAAACGAGAACACGAGATCAAATGGCTTATAAGTAAGCTGGAGCAGCAGAGTCTTCCGATGAACACCGCTTGCAGAGTAATCTTGGTGAGGTCGAGGAAAGATGAAGCAGCAGCAGCGGCGGACGGTGGTCCTGTATCCCTCTCCCGGCATGGGCCACCTCATCACCATGGTGGAGCTCGGCAAGCTCATCCACCTCCGCCTCCGCCTCCCCGTCACCGTCCTCATCGCCTCCCCTCCCTTCAACCTCGGCGACTCCACCCCTTACATCAAGGCCGTCGAGTCCTCTAATCTCGGCGTCTCCTTCCACCATCTTCCCCAGCCGCTCGATTTCTCCAACCAACATCACAATGCCCAGCACCACGAGCTTCTCATATGCGAATTCCTCAACGCCTGTAACCCCCACGTCAAGGATGCGTTGGAGCTCATCTCCCAGTCTTCTACCATCTTAGCATTTGTCGTAGACTTCTTCTGCATCTCCTCCATGAGCGTCGCCGCCGGCAGCCTGGGCTTACCCGTGTATATTTACTTTACTTCCCCTGCTGGAGCACTTGCGACGTTCTTGTACCTCAACGAGCTACATCACCAGACCGACCTCAGTTTCCGTAGTCTCAATGCAGATCTGCACATCCCCGGCATCCCCCCATTGCCTTCCCTGGATATGCCTCCTCTGACGCTGGATCGCGAAGAAACTTACTTTTTGCTTTTAGAGGCGTCGTCCCAGCTGAGCCGAGCCCAGGGGCTCATAGTGAACACCTTTGATGCACTAGAGCCACGGGCGCTCCAAGCAATCTCAGACGGCCTTTGCGTGCCCAACGGACCCCCGTCTCACGTTCATGCGATCGGGCCTGTGATCGCGTCCTGGAAGAAGGCGGACGGCGACGCGGAGTGCCTCAACTGGCTCGACTCCCAGCCGGACAACAGCGTCGTGTTCTTGTGTTTCGGGAGCCTCGGCCGGTTTTCCATGGAGCAGCTCAGGGAGATCGCAGATGGGCTGGAGCGGAGCGGCCAGCGGTTCATTTGGGTGGTTCGAAGCCCCGGCAGTGGGTCAGGATCAGCTCTCGTTTCTGAGGATGCGGACCCTCAAGCGCTGCTGCCGCAAGGGTTTTTGGAGCGGACTGGTGACAGAGGGCTGGTGGTCAAGTCGTGGGCGCCACAGCCGAGGGTGCTGAGCCACGGTGCGATTGGCGGGTTCGTGACGCATTGCGGATGGAACTCGGTGCTGGAGAGCGTGAGTGCGGGCGTGCCCATGGTCGCGTGGCCGCTGTACGCTGAACAACGCATGAACCGGGTGATGCTAGTGAGCGAGATGGGTCTGGCTGTTGCCGTTCAGGAAGGGCCAGACGGTATGGTGAGCGCAGCCGAGGTGGAGAGATGTGTCCGGCTGCTGATGGGATCGGAGGAAGGGGCTAGACTGAGGGAGCGAGCAGAGGCGGCCAGGGACGCCGCAGCCACAGCAGTCAAGGAAGGTGGGTCCTCGTGGGCGAGCCTGGCGAGGTTGGGTGATGAGTGGGAGAAAAGGGCAGCCACAGACAATGGGGGCGCCTAGTTAGTTATGTGCTAGGGAATTCATGATTCTAAATAAAAAGTGCAAGGGATGTAATTGATTGATTGATCAACCGCGTTGGTATTGGACTCAGCGTGCGCTTTTATGAATCCATTCGCTAATAATTGTGCTCCACCCAATTTAATGGCTCCTTTTATCTTTTCTAGCCCACAAATGCCAAACTACAACTAACGGGCCAAGCTCGAGCTTGCCTCCAGTAGCATATTGCTTTGCTTGGAGCTTGAGTTGATCTTTATGAGGCGAGTCCGAGTTTGTGCTCGACTTGTTTAAGCTCGTATAATTTTTAATGAAAATGAAAACAAATTGTTTAAGCTTGTATAATTTTTAATGAAATGAAAACAAAAAAAAAGGTCATCACTTATTGCAACTTTTATGTGGTCCGAGAAAGACATAATACACCAGTTTTTTCAGTTAGCTGTTGGTTCATTCTATGATTTTAGTGGGCACTCGTTGCCCTTTATACTGTGTAATACTGAGTCTACATTTGCACTTCATAGTTGATGAACATTTGAAGAACCCTTGAATTTCAATAGAAGCTGATGATGTGAGACACATAGAAACCATATGAAGTATTCAATGGTTAAAAGAAAAAGAACCACATATTTGAATTAATTTGATAATGAATCAGATATGTAAATTAATTTGATAAACAAGACACCATGATTGCTCACAATATGATTTACAACTAAGTTTTTCTAAACAAGCTATTCCATAATTCTTGGGGTTTGTATTGAATTATAATATCACTAAAAAGGGGTTTGGTTTGGTTGAAAACAAAAGAAGAGTATCAAACCACGTGCATTGGGCAGCTTTTGCCTTTGGGGCTCTCACTAGGTCTGGATAGTGTGGCCTGACGCTATAAGAGTCGGGTTGGGGCTAACCCGACACCTGAAAATTGAGTTCGGATTCAGCTTAGTCCAGCTTCGTTAAAAATAAAATATATTTTTATAATATATACATATTATTAAATAAAAATATTTAAAAAATATATCAAATCAAATCGAGCTGACCTAATATATTATGAGGTCAACTTGAACCGATTTTTTTAGGTTCAAACCCGAGCCCAACCGAACCGGTGCTTGCTGCCCAACTTGTTCGGTTAAGTTTAACTTGTCTTTGATTGGCTTGAAAACTTGAGTTTACAAATGAGCGAACTTGATTTGAATAAACTTGTATAAGCTCGTTTAACCTATGTTATTGTTTTCTTTTATAATTTTCAATGTTACAACATCAAGACAAATGAGGAGTTGGTAAACAAGCTTAAACAAGTCAAGCTATCGAGTCAAACTGGAGCTGACCTTGTACATTCGACTCGAACTTGAGCAAAGTAACATATGAGCTGATTCTAGTCACACTGATACAGCTTGACTCCACTTGTGTGCAGCCCTACTAGTTTGGATGACTATCCAAACTCATGTTACAGCAGCGAACATGGTTCTGCCTCCAAAACATTGTTGCTAAAAGTGGCATTTGGACTGCGTTTGTTGTTAATGACAAAGGGAGTGTTTAGATGACACCCTCAAGAAGTTTGGATTTGAAAAAATAGAGTTTCATGAAAACTTGCTTAAAAGTATATATATTTTTTAACCTTTTAACAGCTGCTTGGCTGAAATATTTGTATATATATATATATTTGAATGATGAATCTACAAAAATTTGGACATCAGGGGCATCAAACCTGAGCTGTCCAATTAGTTAGCTAGTTAGTTTGTTAATTAATGCTGTTGGATGCTGGATATTTACCGAATACATAAAATTCAAAAATTCACAAAAAAGTGCTAAAACCACTACAAAATGCTGCTATACTACCAAACCTGATACATGCCAAAATTGGGCATGTATGCGGCCAGCGGGCAGCATGGCCGAAGGACCCTGTGCAAGCCTAACTAGTGGCGTAGGGTGTAGCTGGGCTTGTCGATTACCACCTATCGAGCCTACACCCTTGTGAACTTGTGAGGCTAAACCGTGGCACGGTTTGGGTTTGAACCTATGTCGACCTTATGAGCAACTCGTTTACGGCTGCAGTGGGCGGAGAGGGAGGAGCAGCTACGGTCCAAAAGGAGGAGACAAGACTTGGGCGGAGTTGAGACCAAGCCCTTGACCCTAACCCGAAGTGCAGGCGGTTACCTGCACGAGGTCCCCGCCCTGGGCTCGCAAGGCTCAGGGACTTTTCATTTGCTTTTCGTATTGGGTGTTAGGCCCGGTTTTAGCTTTATGCACTTTAAATTCATGTTAGCATTGAGTTTCGAAGTAGGGACCTAGCAAGGCGGGTTGTGCCTTGCACCAATAGTACTTGGGTCTGGGTAGAGAGCCGGATTTGGATTGTAGACCCGGCTCACACTAGGAATGTATATAAGTTTTTGGATCTTGTAGATTAGGGGAAAATTTTGAGTAAAGTGGCCATTTGGGCGTTTTTCATCTCTCTCCTCTCTCGAGGCATCTCCCTTCTCGTCTCCCACCATGCTCTAGCCGAGAGTTGGTGTCTTCTCCCACCTCGCGTCCTCTACCTCCACGGCGCCTCCTCATCCACAACACACCTTGAAGAGCCGCAGTCCTTGGAGACACAGGCATAAGGTGCACGGCTTAGGCGGATCTTCCCCAACGGCGACGGTCCCTCCTTTGTCCACGGTTTATTCCCCCTTCGTGCAAAGATACAAGTAAGTTCTGGTGCCTTCTTCTCACCCACACAGAAGTTGAGAGGCCGATCTTACGCTGGGAAGATTGAAGACGGCAACGTCTTCAATATCGACGGCTTTCAAAGCCACTCTTGAAGAAGTTCGGACGGTGAAGAGGAAGAACGAAGCAAGTTTCCCGCCGTCGGATCTCTCACGTTCTCGGTCGCGCGCGGCAGGCGGAAGTTCAGAAACAGCCGCCTGTTAAAACAGCCATATCTGAAGATTTACCGAGAGTTAGAGGACGATCTATATACCGTTGGAATCGTCTTGACGTCCTCTACAACATACCCAAATCTGGTGGTGATTGGAGATCGTTTAGTCGGTCAAATCGGAGCAGGAACAGAACACCTTCCGCGGCCGCGATTCTGTCATTTCCAGAAACAGGTTGCTGTTCTTTGATCTGGATCTGTAGATTCCCTGGGAGTTTCAATGCGTACAATACGCCGTTAGAATCGTCTTAAGGTCAGATATCTTCTGTTAAAATTTCATTAAGATCCGAGATCATTTGGGTATCGAAATCGGTGGCGAAACAGTTCTGTGTCGCTGCCGTCGTTCTGCAGCGGACAGCAGCAGACCGGCCTGTTCAACGGCCATTTCCCGGCGATCTGTCGGGAGTTTGAAGGCGTTCTTGATACCGTCGGAATCGTCTCGATCCCAGTTCCAACATATCCAAAAATCGCAGTGATCGGACTTCATTTGGCCGGTAAAAGTCCGCCGGAAACAGGGCTGCCTGAAGAGCCCTGGCCGCGTCCCCCTTGTTTCCTTTTCGGTACACTTTTCGCCCTTCAACCCTAATTCCCCACCTTGGCCTACGTCCCTCCATCTGTCCACGTGTCAGCATCCTAGCTACTTTCCCCCAAGTCAAGTCCTAGTCAGCCTACACCTGTCCCACTCGAGATCAGTCTAGGATCTCGAGCCCCAACCTATTAGGAAGGATCCCTAGCAGCCGAATCTCCTTCCCTATTTTGTCTCTTTAGAAATCGTCAACCCTAATCCGTTTTTCATCACAGCCCTCCATCTCGCCAAGTGTCGCTATCTCCCTAGCCCTTTTCCACCCCATCAGCCAGCCCATCAGCCACCTCACCATCTTGGTCCCGCATTCTTCCACGTGTCCAGCCGGTGGCTCCTTGTGAGATCTCCTTCCCTACCTTCCCGATTCCATCTCCTATCGTTTAGGAAAGATCATTGCCACCTAGCCGATCTTCCTTATTCTTCTCAGCCGTAAATCTCCCTCTCCTCCTTTGTCGAGCTCCTCCCTATCAGTTAGGAAAGAGTTCAAATCTTTCCCTAATAGCTAGCCCTTTTCTAGCTCTCTCTGTCTTGCTCCCCTCATCTTGCCACGTGGCAAGGATCCGGCACATCCACTTGGCACGACCAGCCAAGTCCCATCCCACCTAGCTAGGTTCCCTCTTGTGCCGCCACCTACCCTAAGCAACCCACTCCTTCTGGACTGGTCCTAAGCCGCCACCTCCCCACTTGCCTTAGACTAAAGTAGGAAACATTGACCCCACCTAGCTCACCTCCTTTCTAAGCTAGCCTAGTTGACTCGAGCCTACCTCGAGTGACTCCTCTTGACCTACTTGACCCGGACCTACTAAGCTCGGTCCATTAGTCAACCTCCTATTTAGTCAACCTCTACCCACATTTGGTCAACAGTGACCATTGACCTTGAGCCTAGGCTCGACCCAGACCAGCCCGACTAGACTCACCTCGTAGTTAGGCTACCTACTTTCCCTCCTAAACCCACAAGATCCCTCTAGCCTACCCCAACCCTAGCCTATCTTGACTAAGCCAGCCTACCTATAGAGCCCTGCCGAACCAAACCAACCCCAGCCTTAGTTAGGTCTAGGCTTGGCCGGTTACACCCGGCCCCCTTCCTCGGCCACCTTCACTCCGTCGGCATCGCACGGCGCGTGTGGTCGAACCACCTTCTGTCGAAGGCAGGTAGGCGCTGTCGCTTCCCGGCAGCAGCCCCCTCGACACTCTAGGCGGCGTCCTAGCCAGCGGCATCGGCGACAAGCCGAATCTAAGCCCTTCCTCATCGGCGCTCGTCATCAGTGTAGGCGCTTCGAGGAGGCCCTTCTCAGCCGACATCCGTGAACCGTGAGCTGCAATACCCGGGGACTGGTTCTCACCCCGTGGTCCGAATCCGGCTGCGCCAAGGAATACCCTTGGCTGGTATCGTGTTCTTCTCCCCCTTGTAGCTATCGGGGTGGTAGTTTTTGCTTTTGCATCTAGGAAGCATCTTAGTTTGCTTTTGTTTCCTGATTTAGCCCGGCTTCGGCCTTGCTCCCTTCCGTGGTACCTCGAGGGCACTGTGCCCGAGACACGACCGCAAGGAGCCGACCTACCTACTTGGATTAAGGGCGTGGTTTGGCCGCTAGTGTGGTTTGTATGGTTTGTGAGTGAGCTGTGAGAGGTTTAAATATTTGTATCGCTCGCAAATTGTAAAGCTTCACCACCTTCGTAGTCAATTGTAGTAGGTCAATCTTAGTTAGTTTTGGGTTTCCCCTACTTGTACCGCTACCTAGGGTATTTTGAGCCGGGGTCCTGTCCGGCCGGGTTTTCTTTATTGTAAATAACTGGATTTTAGCGTTGTCCGACGGCTCCTCCGAGAGATCTTGGGAGAGGATCGACATCCGGCGGAGGTTCGGGATTTAGGTCCTATCAATTGGTATCAGAGCAAGCTTGGAGTACAGTCGTGAAGTGTGGGACAGATTTCTGGTTTCGGTGTTTCTGGTGTTAATAGGAGTAGCAGAATTTCAGTTTGTAGCAGTTTCTGTTTTCTGGACTGTCACAGCCAGCAGGAGTTTTCAGGCGGTTTCGGATAGCAAACGACCTCGGAATTGACTGAAATTTGGTGTGGAACTTCGTAATTACATAATCTACAAAAGTTATTTAGGGCACTTGACGAGATTCTTCCGAAATATTTGAGAGAGTGGCCCTGAACTGGACTGAAGGCCTGGGCGGACAGAACCTGTCCTGGTGACAGTCTGCCAGGAAAATTACGTTGTTTCGAAGGCTTCCTGTGGTCAAATCGAGCTGAAAATTGGTGGGTAGTTAGATAACTATCCCAAATTTGTGCTGATCAAGTTTGGAGGCAAAATTCCACCATTTGGAGTTTCTGTGTGTCGGTCTTTGACTGCCTGAAAAACGGTCTAGACTGTGGTTGTGCACACCGCACAACACTAAGGTGCTTGAGCTCGAGGTGCGCTGTCGAGGCGTCAGGCGGACGCGACAGTTTAGGCCCCACTCTTGGGCCCGGCTGAGAGCGAGAGTTAGCCACCGAGGCGCCAGGCGGGCGCGGTGACAGGCGGACTGGTTCCGTCTTCCTTAGACACACACGGGGCAGATTTCAACAAGGCACCGGGGGCAGCCAAGACAGTGCAGCAGTGATTTCCGTAGAAGAAGTTAGTCAGTTCTTATTTCAGCATCAGTGTGCTTTTGCAGTTGCTTTAGTAGAGTAGATGGCGGATATAGGTGCCCGTCTTGACGAAATGGATATACTTCTAAGCACCTACCTGAACGGGGAATTCATGGAGGACACCCTATTGCTAAGAGGCGATGAGATGGACCAAGGTCCAAGATGGGTGTATATCAAGGCCGGTAGTAATCCCGAGTGTGATTTGTGGTTCCGACACCCTAGCGTACAAGGACGCCATTTCGAGTTGGCCATAGATAAAGTCACCCCGGCGCTATGGATAGCCAATACCACCTACACGGGTAGATTGATTGTGGCTGGACACAAGGTGAGACCTCGAACTTGGGAGCGAATCTATCTTGGGGAAACTATCCAAGTTGGGCTCATGAACCGTTGCTTTGTGCTGGAGGAAAGACCCTCTCCTTATGCGAAGAAGCGAACGGAATCCTATGAGGAGCATTATGGGCCGAATGCCCAAAGCCCAAGACCTCCTACATGGGATGAAATGGCGCAAAAGGTGCTTGAAAAGATCGACCTGATAAGAGAAAGGTTAAAATGCGAAGAGTCGAACGAAAATGAGACAGCGCCAAGTGATACGAGCCAAGACCAACAACCAACCATGGGGCAAACTCACAAGGTTTGCGGTTCCGAACAAGTGGTCTTACTGTCCAAGGAGGACCTACGAGCTTCACAGAAAATTAGCGCAGTCCAGCCGGCCAAGAAATCTAAGAAGGGGTACCGAATTCTTAGAATTAAAATCCAGAGACCGAAAACTAAGAGAATCTTGGTCTCCCCTAGCGAGTCGGAAAGCACCAAAGGGAATAGCCGAGTCTACATGGGGCTTGAATGGCAGGAGTTAGCTGAAAACATGCCCACATCTCTCGAGAGCATCAGGCCTGACGATGACATAGAAGCGATACGAGGCCAGCTACGAGACGAGCTCAAGCTCGGCACCACCCATGGCTATGCTAAAGAGCCTCTTACAGTCCTCAGCGAAGATTGGATACCCGAGTCCTCTTGCGCAGTCCCTAAAAATCATGTCATAGGACTGCTCGACGAAGAGGACAAGCAACTTGTGCCTTCCACACAAGTTGAATGTGCTTCGAGTGCTACATTACCACCACAGCCCCTCACTCCTAAGGGTAAGGCAAAGCCTAAGGAGGGTGGTAATGATAAGGAAGATGTGAGGAGCAACCTACAGAGGACAGCCACCCATGAGCTTTGTCAAAAAGAAAGAAGAATATACGATGCTCATGAAGAGCTTGCCAAAGAAGGTCCAGGCCATAATGGAAAAGTCGATCTCCTTCCCACGCCTTGGAAGAGATCCATTTGCTCAGATCTAGAGGATTGTGTGGCCAAGTTGGGAGAATCACCCAGTCCACTAGAGGCCTTAACTCTCGGATCTAGTCATTTCCCCCTTACGCATGATTCAAGAGTTAGTGGCGCAGCCGAAGCATGGCTGGACGTGGAAACTAATATAGGCCAGCCAGTATCCCTTGTGGGACAATATGGGATCCCAAGAATAGGTCGTATATGGCAGGCCCATGACAGAGGCAAACCGCGTGATGTGTTGGAGAACCCGCAAGAGCCCGAGCATGTTCTTGGGCAGCAAAGGTCACTACTTGGCCTCTTACCACGGGACTATGGTCCAAGACGACAGTCAGATGGTCGAGCATCTGATAGGGGCAAGGAAGCGGGAACCCTCTTATGGGTTTACATGAGAAAACCGAGGCAAAGGTTCTCTCTTCCGAAGAATTCCCTAGAGCACTTACCTAGAGATTACGGACCTCATACTAAGTACGTGGGTAAGTTGATGGGAGTGGTGCAGATCACCTATGATGACAACATGAGACGAGCTTGGGGTCAAGCTCGATGTAAGGAGGGTGGATCTGATACATGCCAAAATTGGGCATGTATGCGGCCAGCGGGCAGCATGGCCGAAGGACCCTGTGCAAGCCTAACTAGTGGCGTAGGGTGTAGCTGGGCTTGTCGATTACCACCTATCGAGCCTACACCCTTGTGAACTTGTGAGGCTAAACCGTGGCACGGTTTGGGTTTGAACCTATGTCGACCTTATGAGCAACTCGTTTACGGCTGCAGTGGGCGGAGAGGGAGGAGCAGCTACGGTCCAAAAGGAGGAGACAAGACTTGGGCGGAGTTGAGACCAAGCCCTTGACCCTAACCCGAAGTGCAGGCGGTTACCTGCACGAGGTCCCCGCCCTGGGCTCGCAAGGCTCAGGGACTTTTCATTTGCTTTTCGTATTGGGTGTTAGGCCCGGTTTTAGCTTTATGCACTTTAAATTCATGTTAGCATTGAGTTTCGAAGTAGGGACCTAGCAAGGCGGGTTGTGCCTTGCACCAATAGTACTTGGGTCTGGGTAGAGAGCCGGATTTGGATTGTAGACCCGGCTCACACTAGGAATGTATATAAGTTTTTGGATCTTGTAGATTAGGGGAAAATTTTGAGTAAAGTGGCCATTTGGGCGTTTTTCATCTCTCTCCTCTCTCGAGGCATCTCCCTTCTCGTCTCCCACCATGCTCTAGCCGAGAGTTGGTGTCTTCTCCCACCTCGCGTCCTCTACCTCCACGGCGCCTCCTCATCCACAACACACCTTGAAGAGCCGCAGTCCTTGGAGACACAGGCATAAGGTGCACGGCTTAGGCGGATCTTCCCCAACGGCGACGGTCCCTCCTTTGTCCACGGTTTATTCCCCCTTCGTGCAAAGATACAAGTAAGTTCTGGTGCCTTCTTCTCACCCACACAGAAGTTGAGAGGCCGATCTTATGCTGGGAAGATTGAAGACGGCAACGTCTTCAATATCGACGGCTTTCAAAGCCACTCTTGAAGAAGTTCGGACGGTGAAGAGGAAGAACGAAGCAAGTTTCCCGCCGTCGGATCTCTCACGTTCTCGGTCGCGCGCGGCAGGCGGAAGTTCAGAAACAGCCGCCTGTTAAAACAGCCATATCTGAAGATTTACCGAGAGTTAGAGGACGATCTATATACCGTTGGAATCGTCTTGACGTCTCTACAACATACCCAAATCTGGTGGTGATTGGAGATCGTTTAGTCGGTCAAATCGGAGCAGGAACAGAACACCTTCCGCGGCCGCGATTCTGTCATTTCCAGAAACAGGTTGCTGTTCTTTGATCTGGATCTGTAGATTCCCTGGGAGTTTCAATGCGTACAATACGCCGTTAGAATCGTCTTAAGGTCAGATATCTTCTGTTAAAATTTCATTAAGATCCGAGATCATTTGGGTATCGAAATCGGTGGCGAAACAGTTCTGTGTCGCTGCCGTCGTTCTGCAGCGGACAGCAGCAGACCGGCCTGTTCAACGGCCATTTCCCGGCGATCTGTCGGGAGTTTGAAGGCGTTCTTGATACCGTCGGAATCGTCTCGATCCCAGTTCCAACATATCCAAAAATCGCAGTGATCGGACTTCATTTGGCCGGTAAAAGTCCGCCGGAAACAGGGCTGCCTGAAGAGCCCTGGCCGCGTCCCCCTTGTTTCCTTTTCGGTACACTTTTCGCCCTTCAACCCTAATTCCCCACCTTGGCCTACGTCCCTCCATCTGTCCACGTGTCAGCATCCTAGCTACTTTCCCCCAAGTCAAGTCCTAGTCAGCCTACACCTGTCCCACTCGAGATCAGTCTAGGATCTCGAGCCCCAACCTATTAGGAAGGATCCCTAGCAGCCGAATCTCCTTCCCTATTTTGTCTCTTTAGAAATCGTCAACCCTAATCCGTTTTTCATCACAGCCCTCCATCTCGCCAAGTGTCGCTATCTCCCTAGCCCTTTTCCACCCCATCAGCCAGCCCATCAGCCACCTCACCATCTTGGTCCCGCATTCTTCCACGTGTCCAGCCGGTGGCTCCTTGTGAGATCTCCTTCCCTACCTTCCCGATTCCATCTCCTATCGTTTAGGAAAGATCATTGCCACCTAGCCGATCTTCCTTATTCTTCTCAGCCGTAAATCTCCCTCTCCTCCTTTGTCGAGCTCCTCCCTATCAGTTAGGAAAGAGTTCAAATCTTTCCCTAATAGCTAGCCCTTTTCTAGCTCTCTCTGTCTTGCTCCCCTCATCTTGCCACGTGGCAAGGATCCGGCACATCCACTTGGCACGACCAGCCAAGTCCCATCCCACCTAGCTAGGTTCCCTCTTGTGCCGCCACCTACCCTAAGCAACCCACTCCTTCTGGACTGGTCCTAAGCCGCCACCTCCCCACTTGCCTTAGACTAAAGTAGGAAACATTGACCCCACCTAGCTCACCTCCTTTCTAAGCTAGCCTAGTTGACTCGAGCCTACCTCGAGTGACTCCTCTTGACCTACTTGACCCAGACCTACTAAGCTCGGTCCATTAGTCAACCTCCTATTTAGTCAACCTCTACCCACATTTGGTCAACAGTGACCATTGACCTTGAGCCTAGGCTCGACCCAGACCAGCCCGACTAGACTCACCTCGTAGTTAGGCTACCTACTTTCCCTCCTAAACCCACAAGATCCCTCTAGCCTACCCCAACCCTAGCCTATCTTGACTAAGCCAGCCTACCTATAGAGCCCTGCCGAACCAAACCAACCCCAGCCTTAGTTAGGTCTAGGCTTGGCCGGTTACACCCGGCCCCCTTCCTCGGCCACCTTCACTCCGTCGGCATCGCACGGCGCGTGTGGTCGAACCACCTTCTGACGAAGGCAGGTAGGCGCTGTCGCTTCCCGGCAGCAGCCCCCCTCGACACTCTAGGCGGCGTCCTAGCCAGCGGCATCGGCGACAAGCCGAATCTAAGCCCTTCCTCATCGGCGCTCGTCATCAGTGTAGGCGCTTCGAGGAGGCCCTTCTCAGCCGACATCCGTGAACCGTGAGCTGCAATACCCGGGGACTGGTTCTCACCCCGTGGTCCGAATCCGGCTGCGCCAAGGAATACCCTTGGCTGGTATCGTGTTCTTCTCCCCCTTGTAGCTATCGGGGTGGTAGTTTTTGCTTTTGCATCTAGGAAGCATCTTAGTTTGCTTTTGTTTCCTGATTTAGCCCGGCTTCAGCCTTGCTCCCTTCCGTGGTACCTCGAGGGCACTGTGCCCGAGACACGACCGCAAGGAGCCGACCTACCTACTTGGATTAAGGGCGTGGTTTGGCCGCTAGTGTGGTTTGTATGGTTTGTGAGTGAGCTGTGAGAGGTTTAAATATTTGTATCGCTCGCAAATTGTAAAGCTTCACCACCTTCGTAGTCAATTGTAGTAGGTCAATCTTAGTTAGTTTTGGGTTTCCCCTACTTGTACCGCTACCTAGGGTATTTTGAGCCGGGGTCCTGTCCGGCCGGGTTTTCTTTATTGTAAATAACTGGATTTTAGCGTTGTCCGACGGCTCCTCCGAGAGATCTTGGGAGAGGATCGACATCCGGCGGAGGTTCGGGATTTAGGTCCTATCAAAACCTTTTATTGGCTACGGAAATCACTAAAGGCAAGTCTGAGCCACCGGAATCCTGATATAAAAGAGGGATCGACATTCAAGTTTTTAATTTTGATGTTTGTCCAGCAAATGCTGGACAGAGAAATGGGCCGGTAAAGCCTGTGATGAAGATGACCGAACCACGTTATTTCTGGTGCCTCTTCTTTTCTTTTCACTTTTCGTTTAGTTCTAAGGCCTCCTCTTCTCCTTCCTTCTGCTTCTGCTGGAATCCGCCATGCTTCAACATTGATCTTTCTCCTAAAGCAACAAAATTCTCTCTCCCATAGTAAATGCCACAAATTACGCAAGTAATAAGAACGGCAATCAAGATGGCAATGACTATTATGATGAGCATAAACTTCTTGCTTATAATTTTGTGAGACCCTGCAAGTATAAGGGAGTGTGAGAGAGGAAAGGGGAGACGGTGCATACACCACCCGGCAACTTACTGTGGCAATGTCACAGTAATTTGAGTTGTTGCAATTGGGTTGGATTAGGGAGACGGTGCTAATCAGACACTGGTTGCAATCGGGAAGGCTGCTGTCCCTTGTGCACTGCACGAGCCCTTATATCGTTTGTAGATCGGTGTAAGGGATGTTGCCTGTAGCAAACATGAACTTTGAAGGCTCTGTTGTTGCTAAAGAAGTGAGATTCATCAGCAGAGGGCCCAACTTCTCGTTGAAGGCTTTAGGGACTTCCACGTTCCTGCTTCCTATTGACCCATTGCCAAACACAACCAACTTCAGTGTTTGGTTGACCAAAGAAATAGTAGGGCTAAACAATGAGCCAAGCAACTAGAGCTTGGCTCCAGCTCTAGTTCGAGCCAAGTCTTTTGCTGCTAAACAAGCCAAGCTCAAGTTGTTTCATTTGACTTGTTACCTGAGTCGAGTTCGAGTTCACTAAACTCAATTCAGCTAACTAGACTCACCTCTGAGTTTTTAAAAACTTCAACATTTATGACGTGCAAAAACTCGTTCTGATGCCCGACCCTTTATTTTTATTCGATTTGTCTCTTCCCCCAATTTCTCTCGAATTTTCTCCTCCATGGTTGGAGAATCCTATCAACCCTATCAAAATTTATAGTTCCAACAACCTGTCCGAAGCAACTGTGAAGAGCGGACCATTATTGGACTACCTCATCGCCCGAGCATTGTCGTTCTTTTTAGTAGGGCTAAACAATGAGCCGAGCAACTCCGGCAACCACTAAATAAAAATTTTGAGGATGAAGGCTTTGATCTTTTATTCAAAACAAAAATTATGCAGAAACAAAAGGATAGGAAAAGACTAGATGCATAACAAAAAAGAGAGATAGAGGTAGGGATGTCAACAGATCAGATATATCCTTAACCATATCTGCTTTTTCGGATATTCACATATTCAGATTCAAATTCAAATAAGAAAAAGTCAT
The DNA here is from genome assembly GCF_008831285.2 of Nymphaea colorata. NCBI lineage: Eukaryota > Viridiplantae > Streptophyta > Magnoliopsida > Nymphaeales > Nymphaeaceae > Nymphaea > Nymphaea colorata. The sequence goes on along the minus strand of NC_045139.1, from coordinate 23,974,087 downwards.
ATCCGTATCTGAATCCGTATTCGAAATCCAATTTTACAATCTAAATCCAATTTGCCAATTTTCAAAATGTATTAGCATTAGATACAAAATATTTGCTTAAAAATGAATCTGATCTGAATCCATATCCAAAGCCAATCGGATATTTTAATCTGATCTGAATCCATATCCAATCAGATATTTATGTATATCTGAATATGATTGGATGCCATTTATTAAATCTAAATCCGATCTGATTTCTTAATCAGATATTAAATTTGTTTTCATATCTGATTTTTTTGGTTCGATTCAGTCGAATATCCGATTCAAATTGAATATATTGACATCCCTAAATAAAGGTCAACTACTTCGTACATCTGTGTAATAAAGTGAGGCTATCTGCAGTAGGGCTTCTTGGCTAGGGTTTGATGTAGTTGAAAAAATCAAACTGATATCTCTAATTAAAACATAGGGCTATTCAACCCTCAATAATAGAATTTATGTGACTACTTGTTGAAAATCATAATAGTAGTGGGAGGATGCTTGTCATGTGTGGAGACTAAGATGTGCGTAAAATATTTTGTCTCGAGATATCTTGTGCTCTTTTTGAGTGACCGCAGTATGTGGTGAGGCTGTCTACAATGATCGCAACCTTGACACGCCTACATAGGATCACTTGTGAAAGGCCAAAGCTTCCTCCTTCATGCTTTAAATAATGTTGCTAATCTTTGATTTTTTTGAATTGTATCAAGCGCTATCGGTAAATGTGCTGGATAACATGTTGTCAACTGTCGTGATCTTTGTCGTCCATAACAAAATTCATTTTTTAAAAGTAATAATTAACCGATTAACATTTCTTAACAATGTGTCACTCAATAGAAAGGCTGTACCAGCCAATACAGAACAAGCCTGCGGATGGGGTTGTTTATTTAACACGTGTCACGATGCATATCGACAGAAGCAAAAAATGTATCAAAATATCTTTCAATTTTAAGGTTCAGGTTATGCTGATATAGTCTTGCATTAGCTACTTATCTTTTTGTTTTTCTGATGTTGAATTCAAAGTTGGATTTGGATCGGTTTTAGATCTTGAATATGAGGTAGGATTCGGATCAAAATCAGATTCCAAATATAAAAGTCAACCGGATTTAGATTTTGAATTTAGTAGTCGAATTCAGATTTTAAATTTAAAAGTCGGATTCAGTTAGATTTAGATTTTGAATTTAGTAGTCGAATTCAGATTTTAAACTTAGAAGTCAGATTCAGATATTATATAATTTTTTATTTGCATTTGAGCCTGACTTTGAATCTGAATATATTGATATTATGGTAATGAATATATTAGATTTGAATCGGATCTGCTGATCACACCATAAATGCAGCCCCTTTCCTGAAGTCAACGGAATCTGATTGAAACGCATAGACCAAGCTGTCATTAACGTTGAGGTGAGAGACGACCAGGATTTTGCATGTGGGTCAAGGAGAGCATGTTTCCTGATAGGTGGCTGGCTTGCAGAACTAATGAAATGTTGATGGGCATCGTAGATGGCTCCCTTAGAGATTCTCTTGGACCTGACCAAGCTACTTGTTCTGCTTTTAATAATTTTTTGTCTGATTGCAATCTCAAAGATATTCTAGACCTGTTTCGCAGGTTTTCTTGGTCTAATAACAGGTAGAGGAAGACAATCTATTGTACTGTCTTGATTGGGCCATGGTCAGTAAGCTTTGTTGAGACAGGTACCCAGTTAGTTTTTAGCTAAAGATACTACCTAAAACTATCTCCTCTCATAATGCATTACCCCTTTTTGTAAATTATGGTGATCATGCACATCGCGGAAAATCTTGGAGATTGTCAAGATGTCATCAGGAAATGTTGGAAATAAGAACTGCGAGATGCCCTATTGTTCAACTGTTGAAAAAATTGCAGATCACGAAGCGTCATATTGCTTGATGGAACAGTTATCCCTAAGGAGATATTCCTCAACAGATTTTGCTTGTGAAGAAGGAGATTACAAGCATTGAAATCCTAATAACCTATGTAGATTTGATTTTGATTATGAGTGGCATTTGAGGTCTAAGACCCATCTCATTATGTGATTCTATTTACAATATAATTATGGAGATCTTGACGGAAAGGATGAAATCAGTTTTAGCATAGGCCATCGATCATGAAGAGAGTACTTTTATTTATAAAAGGCTCATAGACAATCATGTTCATCTTGTTAATAAAGTGGTTAATTGTCTCTATATAAGTAAGGTCAATCTATTTTTCTTAAACTTGACATTTCCAAGGGTTCTGACATGGTAAAATGGTCATTCTTAGTAAATAACCTTAGTGCATTTGTTCTTCTGTGAAGAGTGGGTTTATAAAACCATGGTGTGTGTAACTAACCCTGTGTTTCTGTGGTAATTAATGGTAGGGAGGCAGAGTTTTTTTGAAGCCTGTAGAGGCCTCAAACAAGGGGACAGGCTCACTTTTCTTATGTTTACATTGGTGGTTGAAATATTCCCTAGAATACTGAAATTTGAGGTAAAGAGTGGCATGGTGAAGATTCATAGATGCAGTATTTCTTTCCAGGTATTCTGTACTGATGACATGATTTTTATTTTCAGCATAAAGTCATTCAACCGTGATCAACCTCAAGCAAGCTCTTGCCAAGTTTTGCACTCATGCTGTTGTGGAAATCAACTCAGCTAAATCAATTATAATTCCTTTTCACCTGTATGATGCTAGTATAAAATTTTTCACAGATATTCTTGGTTGGCAATGTTTAAATCTCCCAATGGTGTATTTGGGCATCCCTTTGTTTTGTGGTAATATTAATTTTTGCCAAGAGCCATGGAGGAAAGTGACTACCCATCTTGCTGAGTGGAAGAGAAGACTTCCAGTTCTGCCTTCTTGGGGAGGTTTTTTTGTTTGTTTTTTCTTTTTGGTAATGTTATTAAGGTTATAGAGTTGAAGATTCCAATGATTTGAGAAAAGATGGTTTGCATAACAACTGAAGATGGGTGTTTTACGCTTATGAGACATCAGTGGTCGAGATAGATAAGGGATGGTTTGGGCAGCCCATGCTAGTGTTATCACCCCAAATTTTTCGAAAAAAAAAAATATTCGGATTTAAATCCTAGACCCAGAACAAGTTAACGCTTTTTATATCCAAAGTGAATCTTCAAACCCACGTGTTTTTACCAAACACAAATTCAAAACTCAACCTTAGACGTGAGATTTAAACCCAAAAACCCGGACCCGCATTTCTTTTGGATTAGATATGTGTTAATGGGTCTGATCTCAACCAAGACGTGACTTGCTAAACTTGTTTCGCCTGATTTTTTTTTTGTGTAACCCGGGTGAGGCGGTCGAGTCAATGCTTCAGAGACCGACCGAACCAGGTCGATCACTCAAAGAGCGTGGCGTACTGGAGCTTCCGACCACCACTGCTATAGGTTTCGATGGATTGCACGAGAGATCTGGCAGGCACTAGGTAGTCGTTGTGCATTTCTGATGGAGGACTTAGTCGACCGGCGAGCTGCAGACGACATCTTCCGCTTTCCCCAATAGGCGGAGTTCCAACACAGCTACAGAGCGAGGGAGAAAATGGCATGCATCAGTCTCCAACCTCCAACGCTTCCTCTTCCAGCAACAACTCGAGCTTCAGGTGTGCAGCAACAGGGCGACCACCAGGCAGCTTTGTGGGTTTCCAACACAGCAGAGTGAGGGAGGAGATGGCGTCGCATGCAACCAGTGAGCAGGCTTGGCAGAAAAGGGGCAACCTACTGGCGGCGGTGTGGATTTTCGATGAAGGGCATGGATTCCGGCGAGCTGCAGCACCATCATTCGGTCGGGCAGCAGCACGTGAGCGTCTCTCCTTCTCTATTTAAACCTTCAATCAACGTAGAAATGGGACAACTTTCGTTCGCCTGGTAGAATTTACAAATCTCTGAGCAATCCTTGGTCGATTTGAGCACGAATCGACGCTCTTCTTCAGTGAGAAGTAGCTCCCTGTTTCTCAGGCAAGTGACTTCCCACAGATCTGAAAGCGTCCGCCATTGATTACTCTGGTGGTCTTTAACCATCCTAGAGCTTGACCAGAACCTCTGCCTCCTACGGTTTCGACGAGCCCAACCTCGACCGGTGCCGTAACTCCCGTGGGCCGGAATCAACAGAACTCTCACTGCCAGTTTAACCCTTGCAGTAACCCTCCCTTGTTCGCATGAGGGAATAAACAACAGCTGTTCAATAGAGTGGCGTTGTCACCTTCGGTTATCAATCACTGTGAAATTGCACAGACTGCATCGCCAGAGTGTTTGCGGTTCCAATGCACTAGAGCTCGACTGGAGAAGTGACTGGAGTAGCAGGTTTATCGGCTGCCTATTTCTGTCCTTGCTATTGCAAAATACAACTATGTTCAAAAAGGCATATCTTCAGATCCTGACATCGAATAATCACAAAAGTGGACTCTTCATCTTTCTAATTCCCTCACGGTTCCAAGGAGCCATAACACATGAATATCCGAGCATGGAGTAAAAATCTGTAGATCTGCAAAGGAGGCTCTATCTCTTGGCAGACCCAGCCTGTGAACCTGCAATAGCCGCGGGAATAGTTTCTGTTCCACGTTCTTTGTCGACCGCTCCATTTACCGGTTCACTCACTTGCTGGTACCATTGCATTCCTAACTTCTCCACCTTTTCAACGAGCCCTAGGACGCCCAAATCGGAGCTCTGTGGGGGGAGTTCCAGCCCCTGGTAGCTACTATTGTCCGTAGGGTGCGATAGACAGGAAGCAGTCAGACGCTCGGGCGGAACTTGCCGACCCTGTTGCTGTCTCTCCTCGGCATCTCAGATAGACTAATGGACAAGAGGTGCTGCTTTTTCGGCAGTATCCCTAGTTACTGGCGACCGCTCTAAGATCTTTTGAAGTAAAAGTTCCTCTTCTAAATCATTATCATTAGAGGTACGTGACCAATATCTCATTCTATTTCTTTTCCTTATTTCCTCTCTTCTTCATCTCCCCATGGCCATATGAAATAGCTCTCAAATCTCTTTTTTGGAGACAAGAAGCTATTCTTGAGTGCACTGGGAGCATGAAAAGATGAGATGAGATTTCATTTTATAATTAAACTATGTTCTTTCTTTGCTTGAATGTTGCTTTGTTTTGAGACATTGTTCATGCATAATTGCCTAATTTTTCCTATTTATATGTGAATACACGGTGAGAGTGAGAGTGGACTAAGATTCTTCTCTTTATTTTTTATATTGAATTTTGATCTGAAAAAACTCTCGCGAATATGTACATGTTAATATGCATTCTCATGTTATTCATGCATTTAGTTTCCATTTTAATCATCCAATTAAGAGCCCTAATGAGCGCCTTATTATGTGGTTTGATTTCTTCCATACTCAACGGTGGAAGAAATACACTCCGTTATAACAAACAAAATAATAATGTTTTATGTTAATGATTTAAAATCATTATTTTCAAAAGTTTTTTTTTTTTGAAAACAAGAACCATTTCTAACGCGGCTTTGAAGACTTAGCTTAGGCTCTTGCATGAGTCCAAGCTCATCTCTGACCTATATAAAACTTGAAGTCTGATGTTTTAACTTATTTTTTGATATTTAATCTCATGAAAATACATACATACATATATATATATATATATATATATATATATATATATATATATATATATATATATATATATATATGTGTGTGTGTGTGTGTTTTATCTTTTTTCTCTCTAGAATATTTTATTTTTGTTTTCAAGTCAAATGTGTTCACCTATATATATATATATATATATATATATATATATATATATATATATATATATATATATATGTGTGTGTGTGTGTGTGTGTGTGTGTGTGTGCGCGCGCGCGTATATATTTCTCTATTTCTTTTGCTCTAAAATCTCTCTTTCTATTCAAATCAATATTCTTTTTTTTTACAAACTTTCTTATATGTATATATGTGATAGTATGTATTCGTATATGTATATCTTTTTCTATCTCTTTCTTTCTTTCTTTGGGAGTATTTTATTTTTTCCAATCTTTTGAACATTTTCCTCTCAAGATCCTTTTATTTACCGACTTCATCAAGACCAAAATTCAAGTAATGACCTAATATTGGAATCATGCTTGACGGTCTACTACCCAAATCTATTTTCAAAAACTTTTCTTTCTTTATAAAAAATATTTATGATAATTATAAGAACAAAAACCTTATATGTATGTTATGGTAGGAACGTTTTTAGACGAACGTTATGGTAGGAATGAATTATTCTCTTTTAATCATATAAGATCAATGTATTCATGCATTCACACTCACATAATATCACTTATGATCACAAGTACCTCTCCAAAGAACTTAAGCAAGATGAGATGAAACTCTAAGTAGGTAGTAATCGAATTAGAGCAAAATCTCAAACCTATTTAAAGTTTTAAGAGAACACTAAAGTGACTTCAAAAGTGATATCCTAAGTTTTTTAATTTTTTTATAAAGATTTCTCAATTCAAAATTTCACAAATTAAAATGTTTTACTCTTCCAAAAGGTTCTTCAAAACTTTCTCAAAAAATTGAAACATCAAATTTTCAACATTTTCTCAAACACTACACCACATATATAATGAAAAAGATGTTGAAGCCAAAACAAAATGCATCAAAAATAAGTATAGCCCTTGGATTGATTACCCTCAGTAAAGGCGCCGGAAACGGTCGATCCTCGTATCAACGGGCGAGTCCCTTTCTCTTTCATTTTCAAAACAGAAACTCATTTTTTTGAAGCACTCCAAAAAACCAAAAAATTATTTGGGGATGCGAACAACTAGCCATATAAAGAATTCAAAATTATATTATAATGACTAAAAACTTACATGAGGTGCCTACATTAGAACTGGGCTGGTGACTCGAGTTTCCCTTAGTAAACAATCTTGGCTCTGCCTTTGCAATAGAGTTGTCATGTCCAAAGTTGCCATTCAAGCCAGGGCTTTTCACTCTAAGTGCGCTCAGCTAGCAAATTCTAAATATTTGAAGATTGATCGTCTTTAGACTCTTAAACAAAAAGCTCACCTTTCTTGGGCTTGGAAGAGTTGCATATGGGGTTAGGAGCACATTAGCCACCTTCTAGTTTGGCGATTTGGTAAGAGTAATTGTGCAAAAATATGAATGGACAATTAGGGTTGGAGGATGCTCTATTACTCGCGTAAGGCAAAAGACCTTATGAAGTTACATGGTAAGCTTCAACAGTCAATTGGCCAAATTCTAAAGAATAGAAACCTTTTCATTACTTTGAAGTGATCTTCACCATACGTTCTTTCTTCTTCTTCTTCATTGAATGGTGATCATAATCTTTATTGGGAGCATACAAAGTGATTCCTTTGAATTTCGAGATGGATTTAGAATGAGATTAGAATATGAAGTTCTCCTAATACTAATTTTAGAAAGGTATGGTGAAAGAAATGTGTTCTTAGAGCTAGTTGGGGTCTTTTCCTTGCATTAAAGGGAATTGCTAAATATTGACATAGTACATACTCCAAAGACTTGGTGTTTTCCTTCAAATCACTGCTACTTATATGGACATAAGGAGACAAATGTTCACTGTTTGCATCCCAAAAATTATTTTGGTTTCTGGAGTGCTTTAAAAAAATAAGGTTTTGTCTTGAAAAGAGAGAGAAATAGACTTGTCTGTCGGTATGATGATCGGCCATTCCCAACACCTTGTCTGGCCTTAACTAATCCAAGGACGATGCTTATTCTTCATGTGTTTCATTTTTACTTAAACATCTTCTTCACCCTAAATGTGGTGTAGTATTTGGAAATAGTTTTGAAGATCAATATCTCAAAGGCTTTTGGATGAAAAAAATTTGAAGTATCATTTGAGAGGATAAACTTTTTTTTTTTTATTTAAGAAACTTTGAAATTAACAAATCTTTACAAGTAATGATGGAAAATCTTTGAAAGCTAGTATTGATATTTTGGAAATTTCTTTTGAAAATAATTAGTGTTCATTTAGAACCTTAAGTAGGTTTGAGATATTGCTTTAATTCAGTTATATTTTGTTATAACTTCATCTCATCTTGCTTAAGTTTTTTTAGAGGAGGTGATTGTAATCATTCATGAAATCCACAAATGATTGTGGATGCAGAATGCATCTATTCTATATAATTGAAAGTAATTTTTCATTTCTACTATAACATTGGTCTAAAAACATTCTTACCATCACATACATCTAGATTTTTTATATTTGTTGTATATTTTCTATCATTTTGTCATAAATATTCTTGTGAGAAAAGAAAACATTTTTGAAAGTATAATGTGGTTGTAGACCATTAAACATGGTTTCAACATTGGGTCATTACTTGAGTTTTGGTCTTAATGAAATCAACTTTAAGTCCTAGAGAAGAGACATTTGGAAGAGTGAAAGAAAGAAAAAAAGGAGAGAGAGAGAGAGAGAGAGAGAGTGATTTTAGAGTAAATGATATATGTATATGTACATATATACATATATGCAGTTACATATATGATTATTCATAAAAGACGATTTTAAGCCAAAAGAAAAGAAAAAAAGTTTAGAAAAATGAGATATTGTAAGCAAGAGTACACTCACCTTTTCAGCGTGTCGTGCATTTTTTATACTCTTTGTATGCTTAACATGCATGTATAAAAGTATTGTCTTCCATATGCTAAGACCTATATTTCATTGTCTCTATACAATTCTTGAAGCTACATATATTTTCTTGTAGGTCATATGTTCAATCACTTTTGTTCACATAGGTTCGAAAGTCTCACAATTTTCACACTCAATGATGTATTTTGTAAAACTGTCCTTGAAGCTAGTCTTCTGATTGAGAATGTCCCTTATGTTCTTCGCTGCATACAATTGATGATGCACCTTTGCCCATACGAGGGACATTGCAACTGCTATTTCACTATCATCCATAAGTACAACCTTATGGTGTTTTCCATTTATGGCTTTAGTGAGTACCTTGAACAACCACTCAAATGTCTCAATAGTATGATCAAAGTAGAATGCAGGGTCAAAAATACAACTTTTAGAGTGATGGTTTACTTCTATAGACTGGGCAAAGGGTCAGCCATGGTTGCTGACCTTCATAGTTGTGTCAAAAAACAACCACATTGCTGAAGCATTCATAATCTACTCTACACCTCGAGTCTATCCAAAAGATATTTGTAGCATAACCATCCTTATCTATCTAAATGACTGTAGAAACATGTGTCTTTGCTTAATCTTTTGTGAATGCAACTGGCCAATGTCATAAATTCTCATTCTTTAATGGATTTTATCATCTTTTTCTTCAAATGGTTTTTATGATTTATACATGTAAATGGAACATTCTTATGACCACCTTTTAATTTAACAAAAGGTCATATATCTTCCTTGGGAGTATGTTTCCACCATCAACCAACTCATTTTAATATGTGTTGACAATTTGTAATGCAGCCTCAACATGCGGCTCATATGAGGAGGTATTAATGGATGGTTGTGTTCACCGTGACTATGCGAATGCAATACTTTTCATTCAGATGCCTTACCAATATCAATTTGGCTGCACAACCACGTTGTATCAATCCGATGCTTCTTTACATATAGACCTGATCTCTTCCAGCCTACTTTAGAACAAGCATATGACCTTCTCACAACTATGAATTGTGCATTTTTGTCACTCTTATACTTTCTTATATTGAACTCGTGCTACATAATATAAGAGTTGTAGAAACTATACGTTTTGTACTTGGTCTCAAACTTCATTCCTACAATAAGAGCATGTTCACATGCATTCTTCATCTCCTCAAAGAGAGACTCAATCTCTTCTTCATCACCATCCAATGATGATGGTGACATGCACTGTGCAATCTCTAATTGATAAAGTTCATCGCTTGTTTTCTTCTTTATCGCCATCTCATGAAGTCGATATTACATACATTATGCCATCTACAATGCATAAAGTTTGTCTACTAGATAACATTGAACATTATCTCATGAAAATTATTCACACACTTTACATCATACATATTATCTCAAACATGACCAAAGACAATCGTTATATGACAGTGCACTAATGAACAACATGGTGCATCGTGAAGGCTATATTATATGACACACTATACTTATTGCATCGACATTTTCTTCCTTTTTGCGCTTTGTCTTTACCTTCAGATACTTCTTTTTTTCCTTGCAGATTGTCCTCTATGGTGGGAAGGAAAATATATTAAGTACGTCTATTGTGTTCATGCAATGTTAGGACATTTAAATAAATATGCACATTGTACTTTGTCTGCTACAAACGTCAATACTGGAAGTTTATATTATATGTAGTAGGGTGCACCCTTTATGTACATTTGTTGTGGTAGGGTTCATCCCCTGTATATGCCGTAGTGTACATAGGGTTAGGGCTGGGCATCGGCCCGGGCCGGGCTTGGGCCAGGAAAATCCCGGCCCGGGCCCGACAGCCAGGCCCGGGTCGGCCCAGCCTGGCCCGGTAATTAAAAAAAAAATATATTTTTTTTGGTTTAATAATATATTTTTATTCTTAATAAATATTTTTTTTATATTTAAAAATATTATTTTATAATTTAAAATTATTTTTTTAATTAAAATGGGCTGGGCCGGGTCCGGAATTTCACCCGGGCCAGGCCAGGCTGGCCGGCCCGATACCCACCCTTACATAGGGTGGCACATAGAACTCACTCTCCAAACCGTTCCCCACTTTGAATGTTTTCATCATATACGTAAAAAGTAACAATACAATGTCTTTTTCAACTATATATATATATATATATATATATATATATATATATATATATATATATATATATATATATATATATATATATATATATATATATATATGTGTGTGTGTGTGTGTGTGACCTATGTAAGAAACAAAAACCAAACAACCTAATATCATGTTTAACCCAATATGAATATGATATATCAATGAGAATTTAGTGGAAAGCATGTCTTAGTTTAGGTTGTCTTTATGAAAAAGTAATATCGAACTTTTTAGCGTCAAAATTTTGAAGTTATGAAAGTCCTAAAGCTTTTTGGGATTAAAAAATGCATTTAAACTAAAAAAAGATTAATTTGATATATATTTTTACAATTCACATTGAGGTGATTCGATTGTATAAAACCCACTTTAATAATTTATTTTAAGTGATCTAGTTTTCTGTTCTGGATTGGTAGATCCCATATACTTAGGTTAGGGACCAAAACTAGGTCTCCTAAATTTTGGTTAAAAATAATTGGAACAAACTATTAGCACTCCAATATATTTATAAATAATAATTTAATAGAAAACATGCCTTAAGTCAAATTATTCTTATGAAAAACATAAATTTTTTTATTATCAAAAGTTTGTTATGGTAAGAGGAGTTAAATTTTTATTATTAAAAAGTACAATTAAACTCCAAAAATAATTAACATAGTATATATTGTTGATCAAATTACCCTCAGGTTCGTATCTGCAAGGTTAGATTACATGAAAAGTGTTCAATAATACGTTTTAAGGGGTTTAGGCCATATTATTCTTCTTAACCCAGGCAACTGAACATGATTTTTGAAAGATTAACGCAGCGCCTGTAATTTAGTCAAAATGAAGAAGCTTTTTGTAAATTACTCTTACAAGATCTTGTTCAAGAAAAATTATATCCCCGATTCTGCAGGTGTAGTTGCTCGAATGAGGGCCTGGTGTGGGCTTCCTAGAGCATGTACATGAGAATCTGTTCAATCCTTGCCTCTTTTTTTTTTTTTTTTTTCTGGTTGTGGGTTCTACTCTTACTAATCTTGCTTTGAATAGAACTCTGGAGCAGATGAGGAAATTATCGGAGCACAAGTTCGGTGAAGATGACCAATCTGATCAGTTCAGTATCACCATCATCGAGGTTTTTACCTCCTTCTCCCAGTCTATCTGCTTGATTTTGTGATAGGAGATTAACATTGTATGATTCCGTCACAGACGTGCACATACAAGGTCACAGATGCTCATGATTAATGTGGAAAACCGATTTCTGCTTTATTTTCAACTTTTTGCTTCGGACTTCATGGAACTACGGATTGTTAATCTCTTGAAAGGAGATTTTGAAAGGTCCTTTCGAAGGATATGCAAAGAAAAGGGTTCAGTTTACTTTTTTAGGCGTTTTACTGTTTTCAGAATAGCTGATATTTGAGCCGAAGACACCCTATTGGTACTATAGCAAGTCCAAAATTAAAAATGGCGAGAAGTTCTTCGCTAACCTGTACATTTGAAAATCTCATTGCACATATAGCTAGTAATGCTCATCCCTACGCCACTACTTGGAGAACTTGCTCTTTATGTTCTATTACCCATATGGGCTAGGGCCGACATCTCCCTTAGCAACCTAGGCTTCAAAGGAATTTATGGGCTTAAACTTTAGGTGAATGTCCTGTTCAGGATCTTTGGGAAGCGGATATGGAGTAATTTATTTGGAATCGTTCTATCTTTGGTTCTTTAAACGGAGAATAACTTGTTTATGCATTTTTGTCTGAATTTTTTGCTTTATGTTCAAGCCATATACAAAGAAGATATCTTTTTCAGTTCTCAAAAGACAGAACGTACAAGTTATACTGCAGACAAGTTTGTTAGGCCATAAACATAATACTAAACTCTCTTTTCCTTTGCTTTCTTCGTAAGCGGTCTGGATTCTGGAGATGATTTCTACATGTGAAACCTTTGCAGTAAAAGGAAAGTGAATATCATTCTAGTTGGAAGCCATATTGCAAATGGGTATTGCCTTTACACAATATTTGGAACTTTATCTAATCTTTTTACAACTATAACTCCTAGGAATTTGAGCTTCATCGTTGACCCAGTTTATCCTATGGAAGATCTGCCTCGTCTTGGTGACTTTTGGGAGTCAAGTCTACATCTGTCTGAATTAACAATACCAAAATAAGCTGGAAATTAATTCTACATGTGCCTGAATTGACACTGAAAAGATAACGTCAAATTTAGCATGTGATCTAATAAATAAATATGTCCAAACAAATTTTGTTATTTACACAGGGAATTAAAGAAATTGCCTTAAATTATGTTAAGAAATTATGCTAAAACCAAATTACTGCTATATTTGAACAAAGTAACTGCTTCATAGAGGAAAATTCACTTCAAATGATGTCAAATAAGCATTTTAGACCTGGTTGACCTTGAGTTGTCCGATAGATTTGCTGCCTGGTTTGATTTTCAAGAGGTTATGAGCTCTGGTAATAATTTGCTGGCCATTAAAGAAGGTTGAGATGTAAAAAAAAAAATAAAAATCATGGAAAATATTAAATCTATGTCACAGACTCACATGGGTGTGGGTGCGGGTGTGGGATGTGACAAGTTCCAAAAGAATTTGGGAGCAGGTGTGTTTATATTATATATATATATATATATATATATATATATATATATATATATATATATATATAAAATTATATATATATATATCTGTTATATAAGTAATTTTATATGTCTAGATCTTTTTATTTTTAATCAAAGTTACCTTAATCTCATACAGAATTTAAAGTTTTATTAAATAAAATAATAAAATGACAAGAGTCTTGGTTGTCCTCCTTGAAGGAGGATATTCAACAGTCTTAGTTGTGCTTTAAAAAGTATGACCAGGCTTGTAACCTTCATTAAAAAATTTAAAATGTAGACCAATAAAAGTTGATGTCCTTTCAAAAAGGCTTCAAATTTCTGATCCCTTGAAAAGGACTCTTTCCCTTAAATGAGAGAGAGAGATAAACAAAGAGGGAAAGAGAAAAGAGAGAAATGAGAGGGAAAGAGCGGAGGAGAGAGTTTGATTTGCGAAATAGGGAAAAGGAAGAAGGAAAAGATGAGAGAAGAAAAATAAGAGAAGAAAAGACCAGGTGTAGTCAACAACACCTGACTTGGTTTGCCGTGATACACCTGCACCCACACCTGCACCCATGTCAACTCGGTGCATCGCCACTTTCGGCACACCCGTGTGACTTAGGAATAAATACTAATCAAGGAAATAAAAGAGAATTTCATTTGCGAAATACATAGTCACGATACTAGAAGTATTTCAAAATATTGCAAAAGATGATATCATAATGTTTTCTCTTTTTGTAAGAAACCTTTGTTTATATGTATTTTAAGTATATATATTCTATTTTCTGTTTCTTCTAAGATTTTCAAAATTTTCTGAACTTTTGTCAACATATTTTTCGAAAAATAGTAACAAATTCATAATTTTATAAATTTCTGTCACTTTTTGGTTTTCAAATTTTTTAAATTCCCGAGTAGAAGAAAAATCCAGAAAAGCTTCGGAGGAGAGACTGTTGATAATATTATTGGTGACAATGGTTAAGAAAGATATACAGAAAGTCTAGATAGCATTTTTGTTACAAAAAATGAAATCTAGAAAATATTTCCCATCTTTGAAAGCCTTCGCAAATGACTTGTAGGTAGCTTTGTAAAGGTGTTACCTTTTTTTTTTTCAATAACGTAGAAATGCATTTCTTTGTTGCAATGTCAGGTAATGCAGGAAGACTATGGAATGTTTGTCTGGCCTTGTAGCATTGTACTGGCCGAATATGTATGGCAACAAAGAGCACGATTTTCTGGTGCCACCGTTGTTGAAGTAACAACTTTTGCTTTGGTTCAGCTAGCTTAGTCATGAGTCACATTTCTTATTTTCCTTGCATTTTCATCAAGTGATTGTATTGCATTTTGTGCTGCTTTTGTTAACTCTGCAGCTGCAGTTATCTGCATCAGGTAGGGTTATGTAGGAGTTATACCTGTTATCAATATGTTGTACTATATTCTTCTTTTCTTACTGAGGTGTTATGTAGGGGGTCGGGGAGCTAAGGTTTTTATGGGTACATCATAGAAGTGCACACAAATCATGCTTTCCCCCAGTGTCGCAGTAGCATCAGCACTACTTTATGCGGAACAATCTGTAACAGAAAAGAGCTTTATTCACAAGCTTGACTCAGTGGATGTCTCTTAAGAAGGGAACTGACCAAAGGAGCAAAAAGAACTCACCAACAATGCATTTGAGTGCAGAAGAAAAAAATAGCAATGTATCTTGCCTTATGTCAATGGAGTGTTGACTTTTAATTATTTAACAAAAGCGGGAAAAACTGGAAACTTAACTGTTAGGCTAGCCTCGACAACTAGTTAAACTAGCTTTCAGTTAACCTTATGGTTAGCTGGTCTGACCATGAGAACATTGTAAGAAAAAGAAGGAAAATATAAGGTCACACACATCCCACAAATACTTTTATGCTTATAGTGTATGTGGACACCCATCTTCTGAAGTTAAGGTGCTACGACCATAAGTTTGACAAGGAGAAAGTTGAAGTGAGAGGGGGAAAAGCCTCTGTGAAGAAATCTGCATTCTGATGATCAAGCATGACATATGAAGTAAAATGTTGAACCTTGGCTTACAAGGTATGCAAATGAGTGTTAAATACAGGTCTACTCAAGAAGACAAACCCTATTTGATTCTATTTCTCCTTGTCTGCCATCCATTTTGATCCTTTGTTAAAAGTGGTTCTGGTCGACAATGCTCAAGGAGAAAGTTGAAGCGATGAGAGGGAAAAGCCTCTGTGAAGAACTCTGCATTCTGATGATCAAGCATGACATATGAAGTAAAATGTTGAACCTTGGCTTAAAGGTATTCAAATGAGTGTTAAATACAGGTCTACTCAAGAAGACAAACCCTATTTGATTCTATTTCTCCTTGTCTGCCAACTGCCATCCATTTTGATCCTTTGTTAAAAGTGGTTCCGGTCGACAATGCTCGGAAGGCATGCACTGCAAGTCCAATTTTAGCATAAGGAAACAGCAAATTTCCATCAGATACATTCCTTTTAACCCATGTTCATGTGATTAAATTCTATTTACTATCACTTACTGGAACTCTAAATTTTGATTGTGGAAGATATGGACTCTAGATACAGTACAGCTTCACAATGTGTTACTCTATTAAAGTAGAAACTAGTCGGTCCCACTGCTGGTGCTGTTGCACTAAGTGCCAGTCAGCCGACTAGCCTATGCCTCCAAGCCTACGAGGTCCATCTGAGGAACTACTCAGCCATCTTGGTTTACTAGTCAACGCTAGGCATTGACCTGGGCACTTATGAAAAAAGGTGTCCTTCTAAAATATTAAATATGGTTTTTGTCTTCTCTCTCTCTCTCTCTCTCTATATATATATATATATATATACACACACACACACACACACATATATATATATATATATATATATATATATATATATATATATATATATATATATATATATATATATATATATATATATATATATTTATTCATGTATGTATATTCTGTATTTGTGAATATCTTTTGTCTCCATATAGTCTCCCTCCCTATATATTTCTTGTGCTCTAAACATACTAGTTACTACTCCTTTAAGGGCCTCCACCGGCTTGAGTTCAATTTTCAATTTTGACTAACTTGTCGATTTCAATTAAAATATTCAGGTAATTGGCTAACCCTGTTCATGTTTACTTATCTGCTGATATAATTATTCACCAAGCAATTTCAATTTTTACGTATGACAATTTAACTGGAACTTCTATTCATTGGTTAATCTTGGCGACTTCAAGAAACAAATGTATGTTCAAGTTATTTTGGTGGATTAGAAAACGAAGTGCCATATTCTTGATTTCCGTATGATGTTTATTTTTATAGAAGGTAACTTTTTAACTAAACCATCTCCCAAGTTGATTTAACAAATTCACTCCCATAGTAATGTTGAAGTCTGGTCAATCCACAGAGAACAAATAAAATTCAATACAAAATATTAGAGAAAGACTTGAACAAGCTTTATTACCTCAGATCAAACAGACAGGTGAAACCTATTACAAAATGAGAGTTGGAATAGCAATTAATGGTAACAATCACATTAAACTTATAAGAAAGCAATTCTCCTAAACTATATTCCAAGAACTTTGAATCTTTATAGTTTATACTGTGTTATACGGTGTAGCTGGCCTTCAATATCTGTTGATTCTGTTGTTTCGGCTTGACTCAGCCTTCAATTGGGTCAACCCAATATGGGGATTCATTTTTGTTGAAACTCGGCATGACTTGTCCTTGACTCGGCCTGAGTCACGTTTGACTCAAAGCAATCTAGTGATAAATTTTGTAGTTTGTAATTAACAAGTAATTTTTTTACTAACTACCTATTTACTTCTTTTTTGACACAAATCCTCTAACTTATTGAAATATAAGAATTTAGAATTATTGTTGATTTATTAAATTTTCATATTATAAATGAAAAGTTAAAGCTAATTAGGCTTAACTTCATGTATGATGCATTTTTTTTTTTTAATTTTTAGGACATTGCCCTTTACTTTTGGATTTTTAGCTTTGTATAATAATAGCATACACATTGAGTTTGTAACCATTAAACGGTTATAAAGGTTGAGTATATTGATTTTAGTGCTTGATTTTTATTGACTTGTTTTTTGTTGATATATAAATTCTTGCTTCATAGATTTTTTGAAATCTGCAATGATAGAGTAGGAGCAGTAGCTTAATTGACCAATTTCTTTTTATCAAATGGGAATATATAAGTTAGTTATTACTTGGTGTTAGGTTGGCTTGTTTCTGAGTTATACATCTATTGAAGTCATTTTTACAACTTTTTTATGTTTAAATGACAACTTATATTTTATTTTTCTTTCAAAAAAGAAAAAAAGTTAACAAACCCTGGCCTGAGTCACCAAGTTGATCTGCCGAGCCATGAGTCAAGAATGCATGCATTGAGTCCTGAGTCACCAGTTTTTAAAACATTGCTCTATGGTTCTTAAATAGATTTGGGAGGGGGATTTAGGGTTTACACTAGGATTAGAGGAGGACCAAAGATGAGGGGCCGACTGGCTTTGAGAAAGCTTAATGAGGTTGACCTATGGTTTTAAGGGGTCATTTAGGACTTTGTGCTAAAACCTTGAATCTTAGATATTAGATACAATCCCATAGTTTGAGTTCTTTTCTTGGATATTCATGTTCTTGTTTGGGTTTAACCCCCTTGTTTTAGATATTTTCTCCAATTTTTGCCATTTATTCCCTGGTTTTAGCTCCAATTCTCCACATTTTGAATTCAACACACCTTACAGTAAAAAGTGCATAAGCATGTATAAGTACTTTGAAGTTTGAAGACAAAAAAATCATTGAAATAAGGTCCTAATCTCCACATATTTTGGTTGCATCCTCCTACAATATTCTTATTGCTTGTGAAGCAGCTAGGTGCTGGGACTTCCCTGCCTGGATTAGCTGCCGCAAAATTGGGATCAGAGGTGATACTGACAGACAATGCAGAAGAAGAGCAGGTAAAGCAGTTAATGTGTTGATTCAAAATATCAGTTCCTTGAGGTATTCTTTAGGATTCTTGCCATAACTGTGTGATAAATTGAAGTTGTTTATACACATAATAGTCCTTTTATGTAAAGTAAATAGTTCTCCAAACTTGCGAACTACAAATTCTAGCTAAAAGAAGTTATTAGGAACTGCAAGCTTCTTTTATGTTTCTGGGGATTCTTGTGACTATGATCTAGAACAACTTTAATGATTCTTTTTCCATAAGAGGTGGATCATTATTGGATTCAAAAATAGACTTGATACTGGATACTTTGGCTTGAACTGGTAGAGCTGTGTTGGGGACATGCCAGATCTATCTAAATATTTCTTTAGTATGGATTTACTAAAAGTGCGTTTTCCCTTCCCTAGGGTTATAGCTGTCAATTTTGATAATACACTTGTTGGTGTTGATTGTGGATGCAAACTGATTAGTCTTGTGCACTTTATGTTTTAAAGCAGATTCAGTGATCTAATGAAAGTTAGATCTGGAACTTACAAGATTTTCTGTATAGGGAAAATAACTACCTATTTCTGTTTGTGCATTTTATGTTTTAAAGGAGATTCAGTAATCTAATGACAGTTAGATCTGGAACTTGCAATATCTAGGGAAATGACTACCTATTTTCTCTGGTCACAAATTTTCTTAATGACAGGTACTGGAAAATATGCAGGCAATTTGTTCCCTCAATGGGCTCTCTTGTAAGGCAAATTTCTTTCTTAATCTCAGTCACTTAAAAAACTATAGCCATGACTGTTTCCTAAGGTTTTGTGTCTTTTAAAGGTGGTTGGTCTAACCTGGGGGGAGTGGGATACACAGTTATTTGAGTTGAGACCTCAAATCATTCTTGGTGCAGATGTGTTGTATGAATCCAATGGTAACTAACTCTCATCTTTTTTGCTTTTAATAGTAATGAACTAATTAATAATGCACCCCACTTTTCTCTTCAAAAAATTTCCAGGGTAATCTTGCTGACTGCTTGTGTATTACTGTAAGCTTTTGATGATCTATTCGCGACAGTGGCATTCCTACTACATAATTCTCCAGGCTCAGTCTTCATAACAACTTATGACAATAGGAGGTTCCAATGCTATCTTCATCCTTACGTTTCTTTCTGGTTAACTTTTCTATATATTCTGAACCTTCCTTTGGATGCCGATGCTTTGCAGTGGACATCATCTTATTGAGTATTTAATGGTAAAATGGGGGTTAAAATGTGTGAAGATTTTGGATGCCTACTCATTCATGCCTGCGTCAAAGTCTTCTTCCATACATGGCAGCATCGAACTAGTGGAGATAAAGACTGAGGGTACTGTATCATAAGGTAAAATGCTTCATGTCTTTGAGGTGGATTTGGAGACCAACCCAGTTGCAAGGTCTCACCTACATTGACAGGTAGTTCTAGCCCAACGGAAGGGCTGTTATTGTCTCAGCTAGAGTTAGATGAAAGGATGAAGCACCATATTCTTGGTCAGTTCTCTTGTTTTTATGTTTTCTTTTCTCCCTTTTAGTGCATCTCAGTCAGAAATCTTGTGGGAATAGACGAAAGGTAGCCAAATTTTGGTCAAATATATAATTTGTGTACTCATTATACAAAGTTCAGTGAACAGAAAGTCCAAAGAAGACCTTCACAAGTTGTCAATCTTCCATACATGGAAACATGGAACTGGTGGAGATAAAGACTGAGGGTACTGTATGTTTCATGTCTTTGAGGTGGATTTGGAGATACCCAACTCAGTTGCAAGGTCTCACCTACATTGACAGGTAGTTCTAGCCTAACGGATTATTGTCCTAGCTAGAGTTAGATGAAAGGACGGATTATTGTCCTAGCTAGAGGTAGATGAAAGAGTGAAGCTCCATATTCTTGGTTGGTTTTATTGTTTGTTTGTTTTTGTTTTTCTCCCTTTTAGTGCATCTCAGTCAGAAGTCTTGTGAGAATAGATGAAAGGTAGCCAAATTTTGGTCAAATCATAATTTTTGTACTCAGTCATACAAAGTTCTGTGAACAGACCTTCACAAGTTGTCAATCTTCCGTACATGGCAACATCGAACTGGTGGAGGATAAAGACTGAGGGTACTGTATCATAAGGTGATATGCTTCATGGTGGCTTTGGAGACCTTCAACCCAGTTGCAAAGTCTCACCTACATTGACAGGTAGTTCTAGCCTAACGGAAGGGCTGTTATTGTCCCAGCTAGAGTTAGATGAACGATGAAGCTCCATATTCTTGGTCAGTTTTCTTATTCGTTTGTTTTTGTCTTTGTTTTTCCTTTTCTCTTTTAGTGCATCTCAGTCAGAAATCTTGTGATAATGGACGAAAGGTACCCAAATTTTGGTCAAATAATAATTTGTGTACTCAAGTCATACAAAGTTCTGTGAACAGAAGTCCAAAGAAGACCTTTACAAGTTGTCAATTGCAAAAAGCAGAGGTCCACATAAATTCAAACATACACAAATTACTATAACATTAAATGTTAGATTATGTTAAATGATCTAGTTCTATTCTTCTACAAAAATTTGTTGAAGTTTTTGCAGGCATCTTGATTATTTTGGTTGCATGAACTTCTGAGTCTATTATATGGTAACGTCTCATCTTGCTGTGTGTAATAATCCATGAAAACAAACAAATATGTATGACTATATTATACTCTCTACACTAAATTGTGAATGTTCACTCCTCTCCCCCCTCCCCTACCTAAAAAAGAAGATAGAAAAAAGGGGTCAAACCCATTCCTCCTCTTTCGCCCCTTAAAAGAAAAAGGAAGAGAAAAAAAAAAAAAAAACTAACTACAGTACTAAGACTGTAATAGCCAGTAGTAACTTCGCCATATCTCCAAATCTACCATTGTAGAGCGCAACTGTGGACGTGATTTCATTGCTTATCACCTGAAACGAAGTTAAAATCAAAGGGGTTACAGTCAATCTACTGGTTCTCAGGATAGCCATTCAAATTCTTCATACATCGTGCACTTGGAATGCAAGTTAACAAATAGTCATACCAACTATTGATCACCCAACATGCTCACTCTGAAACATATAAAGGGTAGTACGTTCTCCATATAAAAAAAACATCTTCAGCGTGCACTCATCTCCTCCATAAAAATCAAAATATGGATTCGTACACTTAATGACAAATCACCTAGAGGACCTGCAGATGTTAGGTGTAACAAAACAACATGTCGATGCTTTCAAACACACACAACAAACATAAAGGGCACAATATTTACGCGCTTGGTCTATACAGCTTACATCCATGGTAAGAATACTCACTGCTAATTATCATTCAACTATCATCATTACAAAGATACAACAAAAGAGAATTAATCTCAATGGGCAGAAAAAATATGGAACTATCGCACAAGGAAATGATATCTTCTCTCGGAGGAAACACACCATGGCCATGAGATAGACTGCTAAAAAATTAAGCCTCCTCTAAGGGGAAAAAAAGCCTACTCGAAGAGGTAAGGCGGTACTAATTCCATGAGTAGGACAACACTAGCATGCTCCTCCTGAAATTTGAGTATAGATGCTAATCAGCCCCCTACTTGTGAATTATAATCTTGTGATGGTCACGATGTAAAGCTTTGGTAACAATGTTTGCCAATCGACCTTTACTACTAACATGAGCTGTAAAAATATCTTTGTTTTAAATGTTCTTATGAATGAGGTGGTAGTCAATTTTTCTGTGTTCAGTTCTCTTATAGAAAACCAGGTTTGCACTAATGTATATTTTTGTCATGTTCATGTTTGAGCTCCATGAGTTGTTTAACTGTGATGCCGATGTCTGATAGCAATGATTTAATCCAAATTAGTTTCCATGTGCATGAAGTCATAGCTCTATACTCTATGTTGGTGCTCGATCAAGCCACCACATATTACTTGTTACTTTTTCAGATAATAAGATTGCTACCCATAAAGGCGCAAAACCATATAGTAGATATCCTATTATTCGGATTTCCAACCTAGTTTACATTAGTAAATCCAAGAATATCCAATCATTCATTTTTCTTCACGACAATAACTTTGCCTAGACTACCTTTCAAGTATCGCAAATTTCTGTATATTGCCTCCATATGCTTTGATAGAGGTTGGTGCCTAAACTAGCTAATTGCGCTAACAACATGTGAGGTGTTTGATTGGTAACGGTTAAGCGAATGAGCTTCCCCACTAACCATTGAGACCTGTTAACATATTCAATCAATTCTTCATTTCTCAATTTGCTATTAGCATCAAGGTGAGTATCAACTACTTTGGCCCAAATATACTCATGTCTTTAAGATCTGATGTATGCTTTCTTTTGACATAGAAACACTCCTTTGTTTGAATGCCTAAATTTTCCCATCTGTCTCAATAGCAATTTCAAAGTTTTGCATTTTAGCAACACGCTTCAATGCCTACCCAATCCAATCCTAAACCAGAGTCTAGGAACCAATCGTGATTTCAGCTCTAAATTAACTTGAAATTGTGAAATGCAAAATCGAAACTCTTATTGAATTTGGAATAAGAGTTCAAATTTGAATTTAATTAGAACCAAAGTGAAGTTCTAAAATCAAACCTGACCAAAGCCAATGATGATGAGCTGACGTGCACTGTGCCATCTCTAATTGATAAAGTTAATCGCTTGACTCATTTTCTTTTTCGTCGCCATCTTATGAAGTCGATATTGCATACATTATGCCATCTGCAATGCAAAAAGTTTGTCTATCAGATAACATTGAATGTTATCTCATGCAAATTATCTTACACACTTTATATCATACATATTATCTCAGGCATGAACAAAAACACTGTCGTTATCTCATGTTAAGACAGTGCACTAGTGAACAATAAGATGCATCGTGAAGGCTATATTATATGACAAACTGTACCTCTGGCGTCGACATTTTCTTTTTTTTTTGCACTTTGCCTTTACCTTGATCCTCTGGAAGTGCTCATTTGATTTCTTTGAATGTCCATCGATTTAAAAAAAAAGCCATGTAGAACCAATTACTTTGACATTTAATGTTGCCGAACAAGAAAACACAGCGACGTTGTTATAAATTCACTGACGTTTCATTCTAATGACATTCTCACCATTTCTAATGTTATGAATCCAGCGACATTGCTATAAATTCACTGTCATGAACTGGGCCCAATCAACATTTACTCATGTTGCCTCCAATTTGCAGCCCCCGAGCTGCTCCTTAATTCGCAGCAACCTAAGCAGCACCTAACGCCACAGCCAGCTAGTTGCTTCTAGTCTGCAGCAACTCATGCTGCCCCAAATCAGAAGCTACCGCTGCTGACCTTAACTTGCAGCCACTCAAGCTACTTTGAGTACAGGGGCGGAGCCAGTATTTTCTTTAGTGGCGGGTCGACAGTTCAACCTTTAGATCTGGGTAGAGCCAAATTGAATTTTAATATAAAAATTACATGGCGCAATTAAAAATTTATATTTTTTCAATGTAATTTTTTTTTTCATTGGTCAGGATAGAGCGGGGCCCCTTCCCTCCCCCCTGCCACAGTAGCCGACCTGCAGCTCTTCTTACCCATCACCGACCTACTGCTTCTGACCTGTTGCTCTTCCTATCGCAGCACCCGACCTGCTGCTGGTCACAATTAGCAGCACTCGGCCTGCTGTTCCATGCCTGCAGACACCCAAGTTGCTTCCAATCAGCAGCAACCTGTTGTTCACCTCCGCAACCTCAAACTACGCCTCTTCTGATCGAGACAGCAGCCTTGCCATTCGTTGATTACCGCAGCCAAAGGTTGTGAATGAAAACCAAAGGTACCTAGCTGCATTAGAGGTGGGTATCGGGTCAGGGATGGCCGGGTACATTCCGCTTAATCGGGCTTGCGCCTGTGCTCGAAAAAACCGACACACGACGGGAACCTGATTCGATCGGATAAATTTAAATATTATTTTTATTATTAATATTTATATTTTATATTAAAAAATTATTTTATATTTAAAAAATATTTTTTATTGTAACCAAATCAAGCCTGGTCGAGCCCGAGCAGGAGTATTGGGCCCGAGCCAAGCCGATCTTGGGTTTTGCGCATGGAGCCCATTTTTTTCAAACATTTGGCCAGCCTGGTCCCGACTCTTATCGGGCCGGGCGGGCCAGATGCCCGTGCTCTTATCGGACCGGGCTGGTCAGGCCTAGCTGCCACCCAATCGAACTATGTGTTTCCCTTGGATTGGCTCAATCCTGTTCATTCGAATGACGTACGATCTTATTTCTCGCATGGACTGAATGGAAAAGCCGACGTGGGATTGGATATGGTTTACTTTGTTAAGGCTGAGACTGAGAATGATGTCCAGCCACTTTGCCGATGCAAAAATGTACATGTTAAAACATTTTATGCATGCATGCAAACGATTTTGGCAAAGCACGTATCTAACACTTGTTTTTCAAACAAGGAAAGTGACGTTTTTGAATCGGCTCACACATAGATTCAAAACCAGATTTTTGGAAGTCCTAAATCGTTCTATAGCGAGAAAATCCCCAAATCAAGAGGGGAATGCTAGGATCAATTATGTGATGCAAATGTTTTCCTTGCAATTTCATATGGATTGCGACACGTGAGAGAGAGAGAGATGAACGAATGATAGTTATGTCTCCAAATGTCGCTAGTCTGATGCAAATACTCAAATAATCAATTTCATCACATCAAGGCTTGGACATATAGTCTTGTCGTGTATGTGGTTAAAATTATCAAAATGAGCTTATTCCAAAATTTTACCATTTCTAAAATTTTTGGAAATCAATACAATTTGGCAAAATGATTTTGCTAAACAAATAATCAAAGGTATATGTATACATATATATTTTCGAAATATCAATCAGATATCCCAAGGAAGGATACGGCTACTAAAATTTATCCGACCCACCAAAGATGTCGGATCGCCCAAAAATGAGATCTCAAAAGAGATCCAACTATCTTCAAAATCTCAAAATCAATGAAATCTGAAAATTGGGTTTTCAAACTCATGTTTTTCATGCTCCAAAATGTTTAAATCAAGTACCCAATCACTTATGAATAATTCCTAAGTGCCAAAATGCTTCAAAATCCTCAAATATGGCTTTAAGCGAAACCAATATTTCAAAAATTAAGCGAATTTTTAATCAAAATCCCATCAAGATTTCGACTTAAATAAACTGAAGTCAAACTTCTAAATCGGCAAGCAAAGACTCATCAAACCAACCAAAATTTTAAGTCGAAACTACAATTTGATTTAAGTCGTTCCAAAGATCCTTGGAACTCTATAAACCATTTTGAAACAGAGATTTAAAAAATTCTGGATTTCAAAAGACTTTGATATCCAAAATCAAGTCAAGTTCATGGACTATGCGCTAGAGCGCATCCTTGATCCAAATATAAAGAATGAATCTATAAAGCTGTCCAACTATTCAATTCTCCCAAAAATAGTTAACGTCTCCATGAATGAAATGTTACCAAGTTATGCATGGCGAGTTGAAAGAGTGAAGCATAGAGCTTGCTTTCACAAAACATGCATTCACCCACTAGAACAAGCATACAATTCACTAATCGACTAGACATAAGTGAACCAATTCGGAGTTGCTACCATGACCAAGTCATATTGCAACGAAGATTTGGATCTATCTCAAAGCGACAAACACTCAATCTAATCTCAAAATAATTTTGGAAACTGAAGTTTTCAAATATGAAATCCTCCAAAAGAATTCCATTTCAATTGCTCAAAAGTTTGAGTGTTTTAAGATAAGGCTACCAAATTGGTGTTTTGCCTTACATTTAAATTTTAAAAGAAGTTCAAAAATCCGTTCTAAAATTAGTTTAAACACTAAGCTTTCATTTTTAAAATTGCCAATTTCAATTGTCTAATTTCGAAATTTCAATTCTAGTTCCAGTTCCTTTCTCACTATTAAACCGATAGTCCTTATTCACATTTCCAAACAAATTGAAGTTTTCAATTGCCAAATTAAATTCTAGATTTTCAATCAAGTTCAAAACAAACTTCAAATTCAATTTTTACACAAGTATGTAGGAGGATCATCAATCAAAGGACTTGTACAATTGAAAAATGTTAGACATCGGCCCAATTACCTCTTTTAAAGGTTCACGTGGACTCCCCGCTTTGGCATGGGAGAAGTGCAAAAGAGAAGACATGTTTCCCTTAGTCTTAGAATCAATCATACCCCTCCTCAATTTAAGGTTTGTATGTAACTAATGTATGCTTTCTTAAACCTTTTAAATCTATGTCTAAGAAATGTGTGTATTTCTGCATTCAGTTTTCAAAAACAATCCCTCTACCCAACATTATGCTAGGCTATTTTCGGGACTCAGTTTAAAATATTATTTTACAACTGCGCCACCCAATTGAACTGAAAAGTCTCCTCCTTCCCCCACCATTAGTACCAAAACGAATAATAATTCATAGTATATCGATGGGTGAACAAAGAGAAATGAAGAGGAGAAAATAGACGAAATGTATACAAAATTTAACTTAAACAGCTCTTAAAAATAGTTCAAGAAATTACATATGACACTGCTTGAATCAGCCACTCATTTAATTCGAATAGGCAAAGTCAGGAATTAGGTTAAAAGTAGTGCTGGTGGGAAAAATGCCTGGCATGGTGTGAGTGGGCCTTGGCTGTCAAGCAGCCAGCGTTATCGACACAATGCACATCAGTTGATACACATCAACTTATTTTGGCTCGCAAAGAACTATTTTCTGTTTTTATTCAAAAATCAGTTATTAAATATTTCAAAATGTTAAAGCACATACTCAATTTGCAGTCAGAAACCCGGTTGGTACTAATAACACTAGCTAGGTTTTTTATCACTACTCTTTGCCTGTCCTTTTAAAATTGTATGAGAAAGAAAAAAGATTAGGCAAGGCCTTCACATAATCCGTATGAACGGTTCGACCGCTTGAAGAATGTTCTATCTTTTACCATTCTGGATGTGGCAAAAAAAAAAAAAAAAAGATGTACCTCTTCAGGCCTAATATAGATCCTCCTCCTCCTCCTCTGTCTCTCTCTCTACCAATTGCTCTGGTTTTTTTCATCAATCCTTCTTTAAAGTTTACTGAGTCCTCATTCTAGTCCATACTAGACGTCCTTCAAAAAGATCTACCAGATTTTTTTTCATGCATCCTTAATCTAGAGAAAGTTTCGCTTAAGAGAGTTCTACTTACTTTAATCTAATTTGAAACACCTGTTCAACTTTGAGGGCTCAAAATAAATAGCCGATTCTAACAAATAGAGACAGTGCTGATATCTTTATTAATAAAAAGCTGTGAAAGATTAAAAAGACTCAACAACGCCTCAGCACTGAGGGACAAAAGAAAATGCCAACAGACATTTGTACAGACAAAATACAAGAACGAACAACATCAGTGGAGGAGTTAAAGTACAGCTCTATGCAACACAGCAAGTGTTTCAGTAACTAGAATAGGGATATTGTCAACTTCCACAACCAGTTGCCAGGCCACACTCTGGATCTCGGGG
This sequence comes from Nymphaea colorata, assembly GCF_008831285.2. NCBI lineage: Eukaryota > Viridiplantae > Streptophyta > Magnoliopsida > Nymphaeales > Nymphaeaceae > Nymphaea > Nymphaea colorata. Next base: position 23,946,254 of record NC_045139.1, on the reverse strand, counting down.
AAGCGAGTAAAAATTTGATTTCTGCCCTCTTGGACCATTTTTTAGGAGGAGAGGTCGCACGAAGGACTTCCCGGACATCTTTTCCCGCCATCTTGGAAGTGTCCTTACCGTTCCAGCCTATCCGGTCAAGAGTCATTTCCAAAACTAATTCCATGGAGTTTGTCAAGGATAAATTCCAGAAGGTCTTCAGTTTGTATTATGTTATTAAGGCTGTCATTCATGTGATATTCACTTAAGAGTACATTGGAAAGGGCCTTGATCAAAATGCTCAACCTATACCTCTTTCAAAAGGACTGTGGAGATTTTATCAAGGTAGAACTTGATCTACTTATCATTTGCAATCTGCATTTGAACATTATGCTTTATGTTAGACCAATACTGTTTCACCATGCCTTTCCAAAGAAGAGTGATGGCTTTTGCTTTTACTTGTACAAATGCTTGTACCTTTGAAGATATTTATTGACCCAGGGAGCATTTAAAGTAGGAGTGGAAATTATGAGTTGAAGCATTTGAGCTTTATTCATGTCAGACGAGAATTTGAGATCAATCTCCGTCTTATCTATAAGGTCTACAAAGTTGCTTCCAAGCAATGCAATACCGCTTCTTGTTATCAGACCAGTCATTTCATAAGAATTTGGCTATATAACTCTCAATAGTTTAAGTATCTTGGGTGGAATAGGCTATGTTGAAAATCCCACCCAAAACGTATACGGGTATTAAACGGCGAAGAAAAAAAATGGGTATAATACGGCAAAGTTTTATATCTCGGGAATAAAACGGGAAAAGTTTGGCAATTTTTTTTAAAATTAAACATTTAATACATCTTAAAAATTATAAAAAATAATAATTAATAAAAAACGGCAAAAAACGGAAAAAAAACGTATAATATGGGTATTATACGCGTTTTTGTTTTTTGACGTTTTTTTTTTAAAAACGGGAATAATATGGGTATTATACGGGAATAATGTTTTTGGCGTTAAATATGTGTTTTTTTTTTTAAAAACAGCGTTTAGAAATCCACCCACACCCACCACCTGATATGTCTCAGACTTGAGCAGACTTGAGAGACGTAATCTGCCAGAGCATGAGAGAAACTAACTTTTCCATCCTGCCAGTTGTTTCAAATTCTTTAAAAGAAGGGGTTCACAATGCCTCTCTGTAATTCTCCCCAAGATGAGGGGTATGCTGGTTCAAGGGTTGAGGGGAAGTATTCCATCTAAGTATATATACTTTGCAATCAGTTTTTTTGGTCATTAACCACATGGAAAAAGATCATATTAGATTTATATTCATTAATAAATAGCTCCAAGGCTTTAGAGAATTCCTAAAAGGCATCATCAATGGCATTAACAAAGGGTGCAGCTGATCTAGAAAAGTATAAAACATCGTCTGGAGAGAAAATGCTGATAGGGCCTTTGCGCCATGTGCGATGGAATGAGGAATAGTATTCCCTCTGTCTTGTAGTTTATCTAAATGTTTCTCAAAGATCCCCATTACCACAATAAAAAGTATGGGGAAAGCAGGCATCCTTGACAGATGCCTGTAGAGGCCTTAATACAGTCTCCTCTTGCGTCATCTCACAATTCAAATAACTCCACACAATGGTAAGTCGTCCATTCAACAAGTGATCAATATTGCCAAGATTTTTTCACTAATTGAGACCAGGATTATCAATTCAGATTAATATAGATAATGTATTTTATATTAAAAAGAAGTTTTTTCTTCCATTCATCCTCTACTAAACGAGCAATATTATGACTGGGTATCAAACTTGGCCGGGCATCATGTCAAGCCAGGGAGGCCCTCATCCCGACTGCTAAACCCCATTAGAACCTGTGGGCAGGCTGACATAGAGGCACCTTGCGTAGCTTGGTAATACAAGTACGTTGAGATAAAGAAAAAGAAATGGATAGACCTATTAGATCGACCATGGTTGTGGACATATCTCTGAGAAGTGAGAGTGACCAAGTATATTAATCCATGGTGTGACCAGAGCAGCTGTAGAAGACATATTAGGTGCACTTTCTGAAGTACAACCAGTCTTAGCTGCTCTATGGTTCAAAGGTTGATTTCATGACGCAGAGTTGGCCAGTTGGGTTTATTCATGGAAACCAATATTCAGGTGGGTATCTATGAAAAAAGGTAATGTTTTCTTTAGTATGACAGATTTAGTGATAGCAGTGGCGGAGCCTGCATATTTTGGCTAAGGGGTACTTGTCACAAGCACATGTCTGATGTGGGCGCATCATGAAACTTTTAAGTTATCATAATGTTATCTTTCATTTTTTCCAACGAAACTTTTGATGGGCTGATGTGGGCCACAGATAGTGTCATCGCTACTGAAGAATGAAGATAACGTGATAAGATTTACGATATATTTACTACTAGAAAAGATTGCTGCAAATGCTAGATATGAATAACCAAAGAACACAAACATGATTTGTGCTTGCCCATCAATGTTTAACGACAATGACATCTGCTCATAGAAAATTCTCATCGATTTTTCTGTTGTTCATGGCATATTTGACCTTCATGTGGCTTTGGCTCATTAATAGAATGATATATGTTGAAAGTGCTTTTTTCTATCTATTCTGCTAGGATACCAGGTTGGTGTGCAAATATTAGGCCAAAATGGAGCAATTTCCTTATATCTATATAGTATTGTACCGTTATTCCTAAAATCATGATTGAAGCAACACGAAGACACCCAAGGCACCACAAAATATGAATTGAACTAAGTTTGGACAGAGTAGAATTTACTTGCATTTATAACAAAACAAACATGGTTAAGGCATCATTTGTCAGCAAGGGTTGGATCCTATGTCATATGGGTATGGCTACAGTTCAGGTGCACGTGTGGAAATATGGGTACAGATGCGGTAACTTTAGAAATGTTGGTATAGTAGAGTGGCAGGGTGTCTATATACATACATGCAAAATAACACAAAAAATAAAAAACTAAAATAAATTTAAATAAAAAATGATATAAATAAAAACATTACATGTTAATGAAAAATAATGACACAAATACGAGCATCGTACTGACGTACCCATGTTACTTACTGAGATCCCTTTGTTGTGATAACTCCCAAGGCAGCTAATTCGACATGTGCAAGCTGATTGTTTCTTTTTGCCTCTCACAAAAATCAAATTATGCAATTGGAAAGATATATTTGGCACCCATTGTGTGTGGCTTTGAAAAAACGTTAACTGATCAACTCCGAAATCTCATTATTTCTTGATAAAGCTACTAGGCCTACCCTCCAATAGTGTTACTTGGTAACTAATTGCTAAATAGATCAGTGAACTGTTAGCGTACTTTCCTTGTAAACCCCCCCAAAAAAAAACCGGCATTTCTTGTGACTTATCAATGTTTTCTTTTCATAACAATAAATCTATGATGGCATGAACATTGAATCCTCAACAGGGGATCATGTATTGGCATAAAGTCCAGTACTTTCACAAAGGTTCAACTACTAGGAAGTCAAAATATAATATTTTGGCCTCTCAGGCAAACTTATCATGCAGGTGGTGCTCATGGATAACTTAGATTCCTTTTTTTCAAAACCTCATAGTATCTATGGTCTTGTTTTCACTTTCGAGCAAGCTCTCAAGATGCAAGTGTTTCACAGAATATGGTCTGACATGGAGGCTGCATTGTTCTCTCTAAGGTAACCTCTGTTTAAACATTGTTTTGTATAGGGCTGCACAATGAGTAGAGCTGACTCAGGCTCAACTCAAATCACTCATAAAAACTCGACTTAAGCTCTGAGTCAAGCTTGAGTTTAAATTTATGCTTGAAATATTAAAAGAGTTGAGTTTGAGTTGTACAAACTTGACTCACTGAAAATCAGCTTGGCTCAACTACATAAAATCCTTCATTGAGAAATTAGTCAAACCAGTTACAGAGTCAACAAGTTAACTGAGTTAATAGAAATGAAACCCGTTAACATACATGAATTAAACAAGTTAAGCAAGCCGAGCTCAACGCTATACCATCGAGTAAAGCTCGAGCCCATTCTATGGAGCTTGATTTGAGTTTGATCCAAGCTAGAGCTCGAGTTCTTTGAGTTGAGTCAAGTCGAGCTAAGGAAGGCTCAAACGCTGCGGAGCCCTAGTTTTGTATTTCATCATTAATTAACAATTAAGATCGGTAGCATTAATAGCTCCTCTTTCAATGGCGACACAAAATTGCAGTATGCCAACTCTACCGCAAGTCACCCAATTTTTTCTGCCCTTCATATAAATAAGATCATCAAAGTTCATAAACAAAGGTTCTACATAAATATATGTGCACTTCACTTTCTTGACACTTTATCCATGGTGTTAAAAACTATAGGAAGACATTAAATTACACTGAGATTATCCAAACGAACAAGTTGTGGTTTTTCCGTAAGAGAATAAGAAGGCATACATTTGATATCAACATCTGAGGAACACTAAGTTACACATTGCATTGAATAATATTAATATTATGTAATAACTTACGTACATATAGAGTCAACTCCCATTGAGAACTACTATAAATTAATAACATGACTGCAGCATATTAACCAAGAAGTTCACTGCTCATACACCAGAAGAAGAAACGGTACCTTGAAAGGCAGGGAACAAATTACCATCTCTATTTCCTTCTCTCATGAGTGGAATAAAGCTTCATTAAAAAGGTGAACCAAGCTCTGAACCAATCCCTGATATAGTTGAGCTTGTTTCCTGTCCCAAAGAAATGTTTCTGATATTCCAAATAGGTGGGGCAGGAGGCAAAATGGATGGAAGAATCAAGGTGCTGTTTTCAAGCATCGCAACAACCTTGCACATTTTTGGCCTACTTGATGCATCTTCCTGAACACATAGCAGGCCAATATGGATGCATCTTAACATCTCATTTTCGTCACAGCTTCCTTCCAATATTTGATCCACAACTTGTAGAGACTTGTTTCCTTCCAAAGTCTCCAAACCTGCACCAAAATATCATTTACTTATTGTTTACTGTCAAAACTTGTAATAATTCCTGTACCAATGTGGAGGAGAGTTTTTTTTAAGGTCTGCCATCATTGCTAAATTACATTTATTTTTTTGATATCATAATGAACATGCTCTTTGGTTATAAATGGTTTAGACACCAAGCTGTCCATGATATGGTGCTATTTAAACAGTAATAACAGCAACAACAAAATATACATACTAAATTGTGGAAGCACAAAAACAATGTTAACCACTTACATAATTTAGTAGATTTTCATCCGTCTCTTGATGAGTTAAAGGAGGAGTTCTTTCTCCCACTTATGATCTCTAGCAGCAAAACACCAAAGCTGAAAACATCTATCTTTAGTGATACCTTTCCTTCAAGAAGATATTCTGGTGTCATATATCCACTGCAAATAAAGACATATTGCTTTATAGTAAATTCATTAGGTGCAATTGTAGTAAAGACAAGACAGGCAAGATATGTCACTACCAAATTCTGGGAAGATTGAATTGGGAAATAATTTTTTATACAGAATTTTGCAAAAGGTCGACCAAGATCTACCCTACCTCAATTTCTAGCCTCTAATTAGGTATTAAACTGAAGCATGTGATCAGCAGCAAGTTAGGATCATGACACCGAATATTTGAATCAATTATTATTCGCTAGGCCATTATAGCTGGTATTGTGGATAACTCTTGAATTTGGATAGCCAACAAAAACACATGTTCCTTAAGTGGTGGTTTTGCATCATGGAGTGTCCAATGAATCTTCCCCAAATTTTGGGAGGCAGAGTCATTGACATTTCCCAAGTGTTTTTCCTACCAAACTACTTCTATGTGCTGTTTGGATAGAGTAATAAATTATTATTGTCCAATGAATCGCCCAAAAAATTGGGATATATTTGTTTCATAAATCTACCCTATTTCTTGGGGCAAGTTCATATGACAGTAAAAATGTGTCATTGCTTTCAAATGGCCTTTTGGGAGGTAAAAAATGAAAACTTTAATGTGGAGATGAGTTGACAATATGCTCACATCCAACTTCCAACTTCTGAAGAAAAAACTGATGATATATATGCTTGAACCTTATCATTATCTGGCATCCTAGTTCGTAACCCATTTGGGTGTCAACCAATGGGCAAGTTGGGATTGAATATGCTTGCCCTTGCCAACCTGCTGGGAAAAGCGCCCACGACTCTTTTATCGGAAAAGGAATACCAAAAACAGAAACCGAAACCACTGTACGTAAAGAACCAGAAAATAAAGAGATCAAACCCCAAGCTCAAAGAGAAAATTTAGCATCAGCAATATGATCTCATTCATGAACGGAATTCAGAGGAATGGGACACCGTAATAGGAATCCATGGTCTATGGATTCTACTAACTTTAGACATCACTGAACTAATATACTTAAAGCAGGAAGCTGCCAATTAGATGTGGGCTAAGTGGAGACACAAGCACTTATTATCAGTATATGATCTGCATTTTTGCAAAGGAATTTTTGGAAGTGCAGCAACAAGCAACAACCAACTTACGGAGTCCCCATGATCTCAATTGTTTCTGCTTGTGTTTGGTCCGTTTGAAAGATCTTTCCTGTGCCAAAGTCTGAGATCTTGGGGTTCATGTCTTCATCTAATAAAACATTGCTTGCTTTTAGATCCCTGTGGACAATTAGAATCTTCATGAAGATATAAAAGCCCTCTGGCTATGCCATTATGAGCTTGGAACGTACTGCCCAGTCGAATTGCATACGCTTTGTCGGCTCTCCTTTCAAAGAAAAATAAACTTAGAGGAAAGGGTACACTATTAATGCTTCGCCGAGGGAAACCTACTGGCTCCATCAACGAAGATAGAACTTCGCTGCATACTCAGCCCCCTCAAAATAAATTTTTTGGCTCTGCCCCTGATGGTTCCATCGCTGATTAAGAAGCACCTTCACTAACTCTACTCACCACATGTAGTAATTCCTCCCTGCCCTGTGATCGAGTTGCATGCACAGGGGTGTGTACCCAACAAATATACACTCATGAAAAAAAGAAAGAAGGTTGGGGCATTTTAGAATTTTTTTTATAAAAAAATACATTTTTTAGATTTTTAACATTTTTGAAACTCCTATTTTATCCTTCTAAAAACCTTCTTTTTTTAGATTTTTCAAGGGTGCTTTGGTCATTACATACCCTCGTGCACAGGGGTGTGCACATAAGCCGTTCCGCCCTGGAGTGGCCTTCTGTATAACTTGATTATAGAGAAGGAAAATACAAGAATCCGGGCTTTGAATATGCAATCCCTATGCATGATATCGCCCGCCACCTTCTCATAACGTCACTGATCCCACCACAGTACCGCCGAACCATCAAACGCTCCCTTAACTAGAGAAAACATAACGATCGAAAAAACCGAGACAAGCTTACGAAAGAGAAACTTGTCCAGACTAGACTAGCATATGATTATCTTTTCTTCACCTTCCGTAGCCTTCCAAAAGCCGAACAAGATTTTTGTGTTGGAGTTTAGCCCGTGTCTGTACCTCATCATCGAATTGCTTCGGACCATACCCCATATTGCGTGATAGCCTCTTCACAGCTATTTCTTGACCATCTGGTAGTTGGCCCTGAAAGGAGCGAGCGTTAACCAAGGAAATTAACATACTCCGTAACTCAGTTTCAATAATTAACATACTCCGTAACTCAGTTTCAATGGTAGCTTTATCCAATTACCCAGCTGTCGCTTCCACATAAGTTGTAAATTTGCAAAGTCTGGGAAAGTGAAAGACCTACAGAATATATACCTTGTAAACTGCACCGAAGCCTCCTTCCCCAAGCTTATTTGACGGTGCAAAATCGTGGTAGCAGACCTGATGGTAGCCAGGTCAAATTTTGGTCCATATTCCGTTGCATCCTTAAAACCTGAAACTCACTCCACAAACAAACAAGGTAAAATGGCCAGGACACCTGTGGCCGCCCAAAAGAAGGGAAGTCCTGCCAATATATATATATATATATATATATATATATATATATAGAGAGAGAGAGAGAGAGAGAGAGAAATTTATATATATATATATATATATATATATATAGAGAGAGAGAGAGAGAGAGAGAGAGAGAGAGAAATTGATAAAAACCAAACATCTAGATAAAAACCAGACCCTTTGATTTTGTTTTTTAATATATATATATATATATTATATTGCAATCTCACCTCATTGAAATGATCTTAAGAATGGGTTGATGCAAAACATGTACTAAGTTAACCATTTATTAAACTTTAATGGTGTTTTTATAATAACAAAAAATGATCAGCCCTTATGCCATGATAACAAAAAAATCAATATTTTTGAGTAAAACAACTTGAATCAAAGCAAGTTTTATATCAAAATACTCTTTATAAACACATTAAGATGATTATATTTTATTTAAAATAATTTTTTAACAAAAAATCAATGGGTTTGGTATATATAGAAAGAGAGAGAGCGAGAGGACGAGGAGGAGGAATTGGAATCAACAGGCTATTTCTGTAGCCAAAGAAATAGCCAAATAGTTTTTTTTTTAATGTCATTGAAAGCCATTCCAAAAGGTGTATTAGTGTGTGTGTATATATACGTGTGTGTGTGAATGAAAACATAAGATGGGTCATGTGACCGTTGTTTTTTATTGTCAATTTTTTTATTTTTTAACCAACCGGTAGCAACTGCAAAAAGCTAAAGTTTATACACACTCTCTCTCTTTCTGTCTCATTTTTTGTTTGTTATCAATTACCTTGTTGTTCTAAGGCCTCTTCGTCTTTTTCCTTCTGCCGGAATCCACCATGCTTCAATTCTTTTCTCCTAAGCAACAAAACTCTCTCTTCCAGCGGTAAACGCCATAAATTACACAAGTAATAAGAAACAAAATCAAGACGGCAATGACTATTATTACAAGCGTAAGCTTCCTGTCTATAATTTTGTGAGGCCCTGCAAATATAAATTCTTGCATGAGAGACTAGAGTAAGAGAGAGGGGGGTGGGGAGAGAGAGAGAGAGAGAGAGTTGCTTGATGTAGTGTTGGATGCACCATTTGATGGAAGAGATGTGCCTGGTGCTGTTCTGGTATCATAAAAGAGTTGCGTATCATACGCCACCCGGCAACTTCCAGTGACAATTTCACAGCCATTTGAGTTATTGCAAGTCAATGGAATTCGGGAGATGGTGCTATCCAGGCACTGGCTGCAATCGGAAAGGCTGATGTCCCTGGTGCACTGCACCAGCCCGTATAACGTCTGCAGGTCGTTGTACGGAATGTTTCCCGTAGCAAACATTAAACCTGAAGGCTCTGTTGAAGCTACAGAAGTTAGATTCTTCAGCAGATGGCCCAACTTCTTGGTAAACGATTTAGGGTCTTCCGCTTTATCATCGACCCAAGGCCAACTACCATAATCTTCAATATTTAGTCGACCAAAGAAATCGGTGTTGGAATAGGGGAGCTGGCATTTTTTATACCATATGATGGCATCCATTGTGTTGGGGCAGTATTTAACGACTTGTACCGTGGAATTGTTGATGCACGCCTCGCAGTCCTGCTGATCTACATCGCCCCTGCACTGAACAAGGCCATACACTCTCTCTGATCCTTGGCCCACTGTGACATTGTAAAAACCAATGAGAGGAACATCTTTTGTCAAGGTGGAGAAGAGGGTGCGCATGTTGACTTCAAACATGCTTCCAGCCATGTAGTTACCGGTTGGGGAACAGCGGCTACGGATATAGTCATCGGTGCTGATTCCATGGTCGACATGGAGGGAAAGGAGGAGGAGGGGGAAGCCAATCTTCCACCTAATTAGCCCCGTTACAGAGTAAACCATCTCTAGCTTCTGCTTCTCCTTGCCAGCTAGCTAGCTAAAGACTAGGAAAGGAGATAATCTCCGCTGGGGCGCTTTGGCTTCTTTAACGAAGAAACATTCCAAATGCGCATCTTGAGGGGAACCCTCCTAAAATCACCTAAAATGACTGCTGCCATCGACCCGCAGCTTCCCTACAAAGACTTACACACCAGTCCATTTCCAAATGAAGGGCAGTAAATTAAAATCTTTGAAACTTGGAATTACTGCACCATGCAAAGCCAATACTGGTGCCCATATCAAATGATGGTTTCAAGAGTCTATTGATCGAAGCAGCTGTGAAGAGTAGACCCGTTGTTCGACGACCTCGTCATGTACAATGTGTATAGATTGTCTTCATGTGCTATTGACCACTAAGATGCCAGCACATATCCCTGCTCCTCGGGCACTGTCGCCCTTCTCCTTGGCACCACACTATAATTTTCTGCTTTTTTTCCAATACCACTCGCGCTCACTTGGATGGATAGTGAGTTGTGATTACGGCCCATGAATTACTACAGATGCGAGTTGTCCTGCGTGAACTTTACGAGTGGTTGACTATTATAAAAAGGTCCACGTCGCTAGCAATCGATCGAATTGACTAGCCGGTAGGGTGATCGGTCTTGTTCATCCACACCTATGTGAGATGTGCAATCTGCTTAGAATTCAAATCTCAGACTTTTTATCATTTCATCATCAAGCATTACAATTACACTAACTTTTTCTTTAATTTAAAAATATTACATTGGACAATGTTACCCTGTGAAACTCGTGTAAATCACATTAGTGTGCAAAGTCCTTGGTCAGTGGAACTCGACAATTATGTATCTCTTAGTAGGACTGCCGACAAGGGGAATGCTAGTAGATAGGGCGCCCACTTTTATTCATATGAAAAAATTAACTATCAACGGTAGGGCTGAACAAGTCGAGCAACTTGAGCTCAGCTCCAGCTCGAGTTCAAGTCAAGTTTTCTGCTAAACTAGCTGAGCCAGAGTTTCTTGGCTTGATTCGTCGAGTTCGATTTTCATTCAAGTCCATTCAGCAAACTCGACTCGGCTTGACTTAATGCCCAATGAAAAAATTAAACACTTATAACATACTTAAAAAGTATGTTTGATGCATGACCATTTATTTTTTGCTTGTTCTTTCTCTCTCCCATCAATTTCTCTCGAGCTTTCTCCTCCATGCTTGGAGAATCCTATGGCCGAATCTGGCCATCGCGGGTCGACAGCGAGATCAACCCTAACAAATTTATGGTTCCAATAGCCTGTCTGAGGCTGCTGTGCAATGTGGACCCGTTGTTCGACAACCTCGCCGTGTATGATGTGTTTATGTAATTTTCCTTCGCTGCTGACCACTGAAGCGCGAACACATGATTTCCTAGTCCTCCTCCTTCTCGTCGTCGCCGAGAAATTTTGTTCTCCAATTTTTCCTTTTTCGTTTTGTTTGATATGGGGACTTTTTTTTTTCCCCTTTTTTATATGGGGACTTTTTTTGCCATTTCAACCACCCAAACAAACAAGCACAGGGGCCAGACAATATAACCAGCTTGGTTTCATCCTTCTCATGGGCACCACACAATTTTCTTCTCTCTCTCTCTCTCTCTCTTTTTTCAACAACATTTTCCTTTCATAATTAATAGAGAGCACTGAGTATGGATTGGATCTGGTTACAGTCTATTCAAAATGGACTGTAGTAAGTATGGCCCGGCCCTTGTTGCTTTGCGTGAACTTCACTCCCATTGGGTATTCAAAATGGTCTACATCGGTTTCAATCAATCCGGTTGACTAGTTGGGTCAGCGTCCTGCATCCGCACCCATGTGACGTGGAATTAAGTAGCATTTGATCCTCGCATATCCAGGAGTGAATGGAGCCAAGATTTCATCTTTAGTAGGGGTAAATAATCTTGCGACTTTTATATTTGAAATCCGATTTCGATCCTAATCCAACTTTCAAATTCATGATCTGAAACCTATCGGAATCCGACTTTGAATTCAACATCTAAAAAAAGAGAAAAGAAAGGAACAGAGCAGATAATGCATTGTCTATATCAGCATAACGTGAACCGTAAAAATTGAAATATGTTTTGATACATTTTCCGGAAAATCTATCGATAGGCATCGGTGATACATGTTAATGAAATAACCCCGTCAGTGGGCTTGGCCCGTGTCGGCTCATACAGTCTTTTTATTAATGAGTGACATATTAATAAAAAAATAATCAGCGGTTAATTTTTATTTAAAAAAAATAATTTTTATTGATGTCTTATTTTAAATAATCTATCATTCAACCATGCCACTTCAGTGTCTGGAACTGCGAACTTTTACGTGTGCCTTCCTAAATTTGGACTCTAGGCACCTCAATTGTGAGCCTGAGCGGAAAAATTTCTTATATTTGTCTATAAGCCAGTGGGATTTGCAATAAGTGAACTAGGAGGATATGGTTGTGCCTTTTTTGTGCGCCTGATGCCGATGGTTCTTTCTGAGTTCTTTTATCCGTAGAGCTTCTTTCACTTTCTTGGTGGGCATATTGCTAACTGAAAGAAGCCTAAGACAGGGTAGCTCACTTTTCTTGTTTTTTGCTCTTCAGATTGTTAATGACTTTGCGCAGCTTAAATCTCCATCCAAATATTTAGCTGCACATTATAGGCTATATTCTAGTTCCGACACATGATTCATTGTCCATCATAAGCTTTTATTTGCTCATAGTTTGGCAGGTTTCTCCTACTCATGTTGCTGCTTAATTTCTGAAGCCGATCCTTTATGCATGTGGTGGATAAAAATAAGCTTTGATGAGACCCAGGGGTTTGGTATAGCAGTGTCAAAGTGGGCCGCTATGCTGGTGGTCTTGACTTCGATCATCGTGGTGTCACTTCTCCGTGTCTCCCAATGGTTTTAGTTCACAGGCTATGGACATGAAGTGATGAAGAGTTATATACCTTGATCATTTTCATCTTTTTTGTTGGCGATAATACCGATCTTAGAGTTATTGCTAAGCAATATAGATTATGCAGCCTATATGCTATAATGGATTGAGAGTGGAAGACGTCTTTTGAACCCTTGACCCTCGTAACTTCGAAACGAAGGTCTGTGCTGCTCTTTAGATATGCTTGGTCTTGGTGTCTGAGGAGCAGAAGTTATAGTTACACAGATGGTTGATAAGGATATGATGAATTTCTGTGTTTGGAATTCAATTGAACTTTCCTCTGAAAGTTGAGTAGTATATTTGATTTTCAAATACCAAAAAAAGAAATGTAAAACAGTATATTTCTTTGAGTAAGAGAAATGAAACCAAATGACAGAGATATGAGGTCCATGGAGCAGCAATTTATGTCGTTGGCTGCTATGGCCTAAGCTGTGGCCTGTGATTATAGTTATGCAACATGTTAGGTCTAGTCTACTGTACTGATGTTTGCTAAGCAGTTTCAGTCACATTTTTTATGCAGTCATATATGGATAAACATAGTTTTAAAATCCGATGCTTCATTTATTTAATCTGTCTTTATTTAGATTTTGAATCTATGAGTTGTATTGACATTTTTTTTATTGTAATTTTAAAGTGCCGGCATTATGTGGTTATGTACATGGTTTAGTGCTCTCACTTGCAGGCTCTACCATCTTCTCCTAGTCACTTCAGCTGAACCTGCAGAAACACAGCAAAGCCCTGATTTTACATCCACTGCAGAAAAAGATAGTGCCAGGTACTTTCAATGGAAGATCGGCCTGTATTATCATTTTGTGCAGAAATGTTAAATTGAAGCAAATATTGAAGTCTCTAAGCTCATTTTGCCCCTGTTTGGTGCATTTATTCTTTGAATCCTCTAGAACAAATAAGTAAATTACTAAGGATCTCTAGTTGGTCCTCTTATTTCTGGTCCCAGTTGCCCAGATCTAATTAATGTCTCAGACATTAATGATGCCAATTACATTAACCTTGTTTGTCTTTACTTAAACCGGATTTGCAAAGTTCTGCTTCTTCCTGTAATTAGTAAATTCTATCTTTTATTTAGTACTTCCAAGAGATAATGAAATGAGACCACACATAGTGTCTCTCTCTCTCTCCTTCATCTCTTAACCTTTCTGTCTCTATTCTCTCTCTAACAGAACTGCGGTTACAATCTAACCCTCATTTTCTTGTTAAAGAAATGGTCTCTTAGGGTTTATAGAGAGAGAAACCACATTGTTTCCTTTTATTTTCAATTATTAATCTTTAATTTGCTGCTTTCAGGGGAGGTGCTTTATTGTTCGGTTTGGCGGAGTTACCAGATTTGGGTTGCAGATGATTAGGATGCGCCAGGAATCGCCATGTTTGGTGCAACAGCTGGGTAATGGCTGTTGGCAGCCACGTCAGGGCACCAGGGGTTTGTGTCCATTGTTTGTGTTTGAGGGGATAATGACGCCTCTAGGCACGCCTTTCAATCCAGATTTGAGGGGATGAGCTTGACGAGGGGTGTTAACGAAAATAGAGCAACCAGTCCAACGGATCTCTCAAGATTGGAAGGTGATGCAATTGATAAAAATGGGACAGCGATAAATAAAGAAACAGGGCATGGTGCCAAGGAGAAATTTCCTATTGAAGAAGATTATGAAGAGAAAGAAAAATTAAACGTTGAATGGAATGTTGAACTCCCAAACGGCTACAATAGATGTATAAAATTGTAAACCAAGCTTGTATCAAAGTGTGAGAGAAAATAATGGGTTGTTCCCATGGGAAAAGATATGAAATAATTTTTTGGGTTGTATACTTGAGAAGGGTAGTTACAATGGGGAAAAACAGGGATTCTTTTGTTGTATTTGGTGATCTTTTTGGGTCCATTAATATAGTTTTTTGTTCTTTTTGAATTGGGGGTGAATGCTGGAGGTGAAGGATTACCAACACAATACAACTGAAAGCTGAAGCAACAAAATGGAAAGGTTGAGACTTGATGCAGGTCATCATAATGGTTGTATATTATCATTGAGCAATTCATTGTAATTTTTTTGTTCCATTGGTAGTTTTCTTGCTGTTATGCTGTGGTTGATTTAGGTGAGGTTCACTAACGTAAATGACTGGACATGTAACAGGAGTAATTCTGCAGTGCAGCATCTTGTTATTATTCATCCCTTTCCCTTACTCTTTGTTTGGTTTAATTTAACCTGTTTTTTGGCAGTTGTGAATACAAATGTATCTTTTTAGCAACTGGGCTGTAGCTGTAATTCATGTAGACTGATAATGTCTTCTTAATCAACCAAAATGCACGGTAGATGCCACCAAAATATGCATTGGAGGGCTGCTAATCTATCAAGTCTGATGTCTTCAGCTTTGGGGTCAAAGTCCTTGAGATTGTGAGTGTCTCTATGGCCTCCTTTTGTCTCATGTTGATCGAAGACACGGCAGTGATTCCTACACCTAAGCATCCAGCCTACTCTCACATGGGGAAGACTAGATGGAAGTTCGCCTCCAGCAAGAAGTAAACCTACAACAACAGCAATGTCAGCGATCGAAGCTCGGTAGAGAATAGCAATCTAGCAGGGCCCAAACCGCAATGCCCTCACTGGGCTCTGCTTCTTTCTCCTCATGAATATCGAGAAGGCAACAATAAGCTCAAACTGCCTCAGTTTTTCATGTAATGGACACTTCCATCTCTTTCAATGTTTATATGAAAGCATCTCTCTCAAATAAATAAATAAATAAATAAATAAATAAATATATATATATATATATATATATATAGGAACGGTCGGGATACCGTTCCTAAAATTCATTGCATGAAGTACTAACAACGGTCACCGTAACTGTTCTTATATACATATGAAAATATAAATTGCAAATTTAACTTTTAAGAACACATATAAAAAACCGGTCCTAATATATACATTATTAGGAATTGTCACAGCCTCCTAAAATAATTAGAAACACATTAGGAATGGTCGTTTGACCGTTCCTAATTAGTTTTAGGAACAGTTTCTAGGTGTGCTTAAAAGTGATATTTGTAGTAGTGCCAGTCAGTTTCTCTTTCTTTTCAAAAACAAAACCCCATTTTTTCTAAAGCATTTCAAAAGAAATTTTTGGGACACATTAAAACGTGTTTTCCCTCTTGTGTTTCTCTTCCTTTATCTAAGAAGAGGAGAGCCATGTTGGCTCTATTGGTTTCTTGATTCTTTTAGAGCCCGACCCCTCCCTCACGAATAGGGAAGCAATGTTTGCTCCAAGCTACCAAGTGCTTATTAGAGTTGCTTCCGCTTTTCCCTTTATAAGTGAGCTAGGAAGCATTGAATTTTTTTACAACAGAATCAGGAAGTATACATACAGCAATAATAAGCAATGGATCGGATATCCATCCGAATTGCGACAAAAAAAATGGATTGGATTCGGTTTTAAATAAATATATGATTGGATAATAGACATCTTAACAAGTATATCTGAATCCGAACTGTGTTTTGAAGTTGCAACCTACCACAATGGTAAGATGTTCTAGGCAAAAGGTCTAGCTCAACGCACTATCTTAACATTATGTTGTGATAAGAATATAAAGTTTATATGAAGAGAAGCCCAACTAGTTGCGAATGACTTAAATAATTATAACTACATCATACAAAATAATTTAATTAATTAACTAATATTGTGTTTAATTGAACGTTTTTATGTAATCTAGCAAACCATTATTCTTAAGACATCAACTAATTGTAAATAATAAAGAAAACTTCAATTTAGAAATTTCAATAAAATTGACATTTTCAAAAATATGAAATTAATATCAAATAAATATATTTAATATGGAAAAATTACAGAACTCTTAAAAAAGGTTTTTTTTATCAATTACTTATTTAATCAATCAAGTAAATTATTTTGTATAATCATACAACTTATCTAAAAGTCTTGTTTATTTGATATATTACACATAAGTCACCAATTTAGAAAAAAAAACCTTTAACAAATAAGAAAAAAAGATTGACTGAATATTTGAATCTTCAAATCAATTCAATAATTTGGAGCGTGAATGTGTAAATGGAACAATTTGTTTGAAAGATAAACAATACAATGTACAAATGGATCAATTTATAAGTTGTTCTGTTTATGTAATTAAGCAAACTAATATACTAAGAAGACTAACTCAAAGAGCTAGTGATGATGCAGAGCAAATGAAGGTTTGACATCATTGAACACTCTTTATACATATGTAAAACAAATTATTTTAATTAACTCAATGAAATGAGAAAATTTCTTTAAAAAAATGTATTTTGTAAATGAGAACTAATATGGGTCACCTGATTTAATAATTATCAATAAGTGACCATCATAATAAGTTGTCCACTAAATTAAAATTTGTTGTTATTTAAAAATATAAAATTCATAGTTCAATACCCACAGTTAATATGGTAAAGTATGAAAGCCATATGAATAATTTATTTATTCAACAACAATTTTAATAATAATCAAAATATCAATTTTGTATAGACATGCAACTTCATAAAAAATTTATTCAGTTGACAAACTAGTTGCTTTAGATAAGAATTAAAAAAAAAAAGAATTGATAAGAGGAAGTAATTGAAAATAACTTAATTTTCTAATAGAGAACTAATCCCAAGTTTAATTAAACTATTTTATGTAATTACAACTATTTAGTTCAACTATCTTATGCAATCAATGAATGCATCAAGGGATGTTCTTTGCAGTAGCTTACCACCATGAGAAAAGTCCAACTTAAATTCGCTCCAAAAAACTCGACTTGTTAATAAACAAATCGAGCTTGAGTTTAACTTATACTTGAAATGTTAACCTCATTAAGTTTGAGTTATAAGAACTTGATTCAATTAAGCTCGCTTGGCTCGACTTGTAATTAAACCAATGTTGCAAAAATAAATCAAATCACAAAGTTAACAAGTTTAGAGAATCAGTAAATCAAATTGGAATAAGTAAAACTGGATGCCGGGAAAAGGGCTCGTCGGGCTTTCAGCAGGCCACACCCGGGCTTGAAAATGCACTCGGGCCGACTGAGCCTTTCAAGAAACCCAGCTGCACTTGGGCCCGTGCCTGGGTTGAAACATTTGGCCAAGTCTGATTTCAATTATTTTTATTAATTATATATTTATATATGCATATAATATAAATATTTTATTTTTTTGTACTAAATTTGAAATAGGCCCAAGTGCACTTAATTGAAATCATTTGTGAATCGGAATGGTTAAAATTGTATTTTGATTAAAAAAATAAAATTTGAAAAGTAGTAAAAAATCAAACATAGAAAAGCTTTATCATATTGGAAAAAAAAAAAAGATAAAGAAGCTTCCCACCCGTTCCCCTTTGGTTGTAAAAAAGTTGTTCTTTCTTATTGGTGGTTTAATATACATTAGTAGAGATTATTGGTTGTCTATCTCTCTAGTTTTTTCTTCAAGACACTTCTTCCCTAACACCACTCAACAGACCCAACAGAAGTTATGTTGGAGGACTGCTGAAAGAGAAGAAAGAGAAACTGCTGAAAGAGAAGGATAAGAGAGACACTTCTCTCTCTCTCTCTCTCTCTCTCTCTCGGTTCTCTGTGTTTCTTGTGCAATTGTTTTTTTAGTTTTGCTATTCGTTCTGTTCTTGGGTTGATTTTTGTGTTCACTGTTTCGCTTTTTTCGTTTATTTGGTTCTCTTTTCGTTCTTTCATTTCTTTGGGTTACCTGTTTTAAGAGAATTAAATAGAAGTGATATTGCAGGAAAGGGAAAGTGTTATTCCTTGTGGTCCTTGTATCTGTTGGTTTGACTTTTGACTGATGCCATTCTTGCTTCTTATCCTTTTATTTTATATGCACCTTCTTTTCTTAGGCTTGAACGTTTGTTCATGAAAAGGTAGGGATGCCTGTTATCTCTAATGTCTTTCTTGATTGTAATGAGAAGAACTGTATAGCTCGTAGGAATTTCATGAATCTGAGTTTTAAAAGAATTGGTGAGTCTGATGATTTCTCTGCTTTGATTCGAGTCCTCCTAGCTTTTCTAAAAGAAATCGGGGGATAACAAAACAGATGTAGTTAATCAGTAAAAGTACAGAGGGGCATGTATGAATCAGTTGATCTCGCGTTGATTGAAGGCCAGCAAATCATATATACTGGCCTTACCAGAAGAAGGGGAGAAACAGAATGTCATAACCTCTCTAAGATATAACTAATAAGGAGCTCCCAGAAGTGAGCCGTTGAGAAAGGAGAGCTGATTTCTTTAGCTGAGGGCTTTGTAAAGTTGCAGTCTGTTCCTTTTCTGAATGGTAAGGGCAAGCTTGGAGGACTTTGTCTGAGCTTGGAGGCCCTGGGATGGAGGTAATGTGATGTGCCTCTGATGCTTCAAATTTGTTCTAGCTTACATATGTTCATTCAAATGCCATTTCTAGCTAAACTGCATCTTTGATTTGCATAGTCTACAACTTTTCTTCATACAAAACATAACTTATTTTGATTGCACCATGAAATTTGATGAGTGTTGTTTGTGGTCTCTAACTTGGCTGATGAGAAAGCTCTACAAGTAAAGACCTTGTGCAACATATTTTCTTACCGTGTCACTTTTTTGGGAAAGCTTTGTTTAACAAATCACTTTCACACTCAAACTATTTGTCTGATTCAAAATGACACATCTTGCACCATCATGCTGGCAGAAGGTGGCAGTCAAGGGCAGAGGGAGGAGGAGGGCCACCTAGGCCATGGCCCCACCCCAGCCAATTGAAAAAAAAATTACATTGAAAAAATTTAAAATCTTTAGTTGCGCCATGTATTGTTTGAATTCGAATTCAGTTTGAACCTACCTGGATCCAAAAGTTGGACTGTTCGACCCGACCCTAAAAAAAAACTTCGCTTTGTCCCTGGTGGCGGCCCTCATGCCTATCGAGGATTCTCAACCATATTAATTTTTTGATGCATTTCCATTGTTAGTTTCATCAAGTTAGACTGTTGAGAGGACTGCATAGGCTCTATTCTTCAATAACAATGCATAGGATCTTTGACAGTATTGTTGAAATTATGATGTAAAAGTTATCTACCAAGTGTGGTATGATGTAGTATGTGCATGTGAACTAAAAATCATTCATGCAATGGTGCGTCATATATTAGCTTTACCCACTTTCATCTCATATCTTTCATCACAATACATTGCTTTCTAGAAGGGGCTACAAATTATTTATCTTTTCTTGAGAAATTTAAAAAGAAAAAGAATTATATTCATCTGCTCACTTGTTGATACGTATCAAGGTTTCACACAAATGTCTGGACTGTCTATGTGATTAATCATGCTTGGTTTTCCTATCATGATATATCTTCTCGAAAAGCTTTACCAAGAAAAATCATCTTCAAAAGAAATTTATTTATGGCTGCAGTTTGAAAATTTAAATTGGAAAGAAGTACTTGGCTCTGTACGTTTCTCAATGATACTTCCTGCACTACTACACTGTTAGAAGATGGTGGTTATCATGTCTATGATGGTGAGATTCTCAACCATTATTTAGAGGTCTAGACATGAAAGTTTCTCAAGGATGTCTATTATAGTTTAACCTATCTGGACCATTAACAGGATTGCTGAAGCTCTATTCTTAATAGAACAGTACCCGGTTGAGGAATAAGATGAGAAGCTGGTGGTTTGAGAGCCACATGTTCTCATGCTTCATAGTTTTTAAAAGTCAGATTTGGATCAGATTATTTGCATAGGGCTTAAAAGTCATATTCCAATCGGATTTGGATATAACTTAAAAGTTGGATTTTGATCGGATTCAAATCTAACTTAAAAATTACATTTGGATGTAGATTTTAAAGTCGGATTTGGATATAGTATAAGTTTTATTTTTCATCCGCATTTCAACAATGTCTGAATCGGAATATATGAATATCCGAAAAATTGAAAGTATATCCAATCTGAATCCAATCCGTTGACATCCCTAGTTCATCAATGCATACCTTGTAAGGCATATGCACAGGCAGCCGAATTTCCAATCAAGAGTTTTTTTTGTCTATTCTGCCAATGAGACCCACGCATTGCTGCTCTATGAACTCTTTTTTAATGAAGTTTGAACCGTTAGATATTGTTAATTCTACGGATGTTTCTCATCAAGGGATAGAAGTTGGATCTAATTGCATTAGATGGAAGAGGTGGCTAGAGAGCATTTCTTTTCACTATCCTTTGGGTTCATCACTAAGGAGGATTAATGAAAAGTTGAGAATCAGTAGTGACCATATTTCTGCTGAGGGCATTGAAGTACTCTTGCTTGGATAGAAGTATTTTCTTTAGTCTAGTCCTGGGTCCTTTTTATGGATTTCTATTTTGTTTGCATTCTTTTAATATTCTTTTAGTTATATTTTTTAATTGTTTTGAAAAAAAAAAGAAGAGGTTGATCCCCATCATGATTCATCGAAAAGAACTAATGAGGGTAAGACCACTAATGTTTGAATTCATCCAAATATTATCAATGATTAAACAAATGAAAGTAACCAAGTGAATTAGATAAATATAAAGGTATAACATTTGATAAAAAAAAGGGAATGTTTTTCAATTCAGATGTCATTGAAAGGAAAAAGTTTACTGAAAAGGCAGACTAAATATTTGAAGACTAATAGTTCTTAGACTCTTAAACAAAAAGCTCAACTTTCCTTGGCTTGGAAGAGTCGCATATGCGGATGGGAGGACATTAGCCATCTTCTTGTTTGGCGAGTTGGTAATGGTAATTGTGCAGAAATATCGATCGACAATTGAGGTTGGGGGATATTGTATTACTTGCTTAAGGAAAATATCTTACCAAATTACATGGTAAGCAACAACAATCAGTTGCCAAGTTCAGAATACTAGAAAGTTTTTCCTTACTTAGTGATCTTCATTGTCTATTTCTAACATCCTTTCTTGTCCTTCTCCATCAAATGGTGATGATAATCTTTATTGGGAGAATACAAAGTGATTCCTTTAACTTTGAGATGAATTTATAATGAGATTAGAATGAAAAATTCTCCTGATCCTGATTTTAGAAAGTTGTGGTGAAAGACATGTATTCCTAGAACTAGTTGTTGCCTTTTCCTTGGGCTAAAGGGAAGGCTATTGACAGACAGACGCCATGTTCCGTTTTCTCTACCGGAAGGTTAAGCAGACAATAGTAACAATGCATTTGATAATAAAAATATTGTATTCTTGAAATAAATCTTCTTAAAATATCATACTTTTCTTCCCCATAAATACATAAGACATCAAATTTTCCTGAACTCCATAAGATTTTGCTGATGTTAATTTGCAGTTTCAATACAAAAATAAATACTTTTTGTGGGTGTACATGGGCGCCCCTTTAATTGCAGGTGAGCAGAGAGTTCACGACCATAAAGTCCAGTCCATGATGTCTCGAAATAACAGGAGTTATTACTGTACCCACATGAATGCATGAGCATTAATATAACTTGCTGCGTGGGAAAGGAGATGATAAATGATAGGTAGTTAAAGACGAATCGGGAATGTTCCGTCAATCCGGTACTTTACGTGATGGTCCACCCATCGTTCATCTTTGTATTAACGGAGTCTGCCTTGACATGGAGAGATTAACCTTCCCTTTGAAATAATTTTCATTATTGCAAAATCGTATCGTATCGGCCAGCTCAGCTGAACATTAAGGAACCAAAATGGCATCCCTCTGAATTCCAGCCCCGTATATGAATAAGAAATATTCATTGTTTGAACTTTTTAATATGAAAAAATAAACTAACAATAGTTGTTTTTCCTTATATGTGCTGATGCTGAAATGCCGTATCGGCTGGGTTTATGTAACTGGAGCCAAATTCATTCTTACTAGATTGAGATTCACTGCAAATCTTTCTTTATTTTTGGTGTACAAAAGACAATAGGTTTTACTTATTTTTGCTGAATGGAAATGCATCTTCTGAGGTCAGGGATTTTTTGAGATGACTCCTCCTTTGAATTCTGAACAGGAATGGGTATTATAATTTTATAATGGGAGACTAATTCCCCCATTTTTTTTGTACATCCCTTGTCTCTCTTCTGTATTATTTATATTATCATTTCTTTTGCATAAAGATTTGGGAGGCCTTAACTCTACCAAGTTTGCATAGCAAACGTACTATTAGTGACAGAGCCACATGTGGGCTGGTGTGAATATTGCCCTCGATGTTTATTTTCACATTAACAATCTTCAAATGTTTTCTCTCTTTTTTATGTGAGTGCCTTTTCGGATATAGAAATCTATGAGTGAGTGCTCTTTCAAAAAAAAATTCTGTTTCTGTCACTGCTTAATAGTCATGCAAACTAAGGTGCATCCTCTTTAAAGCAAAGGTTTGGTCAAGATGCACTTATAAAGTCCTCATGCGCCATAGACCACAAATGGGTTTATGTTCCCCTCGTCCCGAGCATTGTCTCTTCCTCCTCATTGATGCCCCAAGTTTTCTTGGACCATGACTACTTAGCACAGCCAAGATAGAGTTACATCGCTTGAAATTTACTTTGCAAGGCTATTCACATTGGTTTGTGTGGGTTCTAACTAGTCGAATAGACTACAAAAGTCAGCCTTCTTCGTCCACAGCTACATTGAGATATGCAATCCACCTATATTTAATTCGAAGCTTAGGTGTCGTATCATTTCACCATCAAACGTTACACTAATTATTTTTCCATTTAAACTTGGACTAGATGAAACTTAGTAGTAGTTCAAACCTACCTCTAAAAGCCCCACAATACTTGATCAAACTCACTACACAATTATTTTAGCACAACTTGGCCGAGTTTATTAAATTAACAATGTTTTGGAGTGAGCAACCCTCCTAACAAAATCACCCTTCCCAACCCCTTTCTTCTTGCTCCCATGATCTAGAGCTACTAGATGCATTGGTACTTTAAATCTGCCAATTTCAATTTAGATGCTGTGAGAATCAACTTTACCGTTGAACGGAGCAAACTGCCGGTTCTGATCATTGTCACATCCTTCATTAATATCACGAGTGCTTTCTTGGATAGTGAGCCCACACGAGTTGCATTGCACTACCTTGAATCCGCTTGCCTATTCAAAAGGATCCACAACGGTTCCAATCAGTCGAATGACTGGTAGGATCAGCATTGTACGTTCACGCAACTAGGTGTGAGATATTAAATCTACTTAGAACTCACGAACCTTAGGTGTCATGTTATTTCATTTCAAATCTCACACTTGCACTCATGTTTTTCCTTTTTGGAAATTTGGCCTAACAATATTTCAAATCTCACACTTGCACTCATGTTTTTCCTTTTTGGAAATTTGGCCTAACAATGCTTAGCGGAATCCAATGCCAGCCCCATCTAAGCTTGGGCATCGTGCTAGCCCAACACGACAAGAGTCGGGCTCGGGATAGCTCCATATACGAAACCCGAAACCTAGGTTTGGGCTCTGCCTGACAATTAAAAATCGAGTTCGAGATTAAATTAAAAAATATATATTTAATATAAAATAATAAAATATTATAATTATATATAAAAATAAATAAAATAAATATTTAAAAAATTATCAAGCTCACTTGGACTTATTGGGCTCACCCAGGCCTGGTGCCCCTTTTTCAGGGCCAAGCCCGAGTCCGGCCCAGGCCTGGTGCCCCTTTTTCAGGGCCAAGCCCGAGTCCGGCCGGCTACCCACCCATGGTCCGTTTTGATGCCCAGGCTTAGCCCATGACACTTGGCCTTGGTTTTCTGCGTTATTATATTTAGATGACTTGATTGACCCTATGTTAAAAAAGTAATGAATGGACCCAACAGCCGAACTCTTCAAAACATACTCACAAAATTTTATATTTTTTTAAAAATAGATGATATCCAAAATTTAATTAAAAAAAATCTGAAAAATATTTCAAGAAATTACTTATGACACTCTTGAATCAGCACTCATTCAATTCGAATAGGCAAAATTAGGAATTAGGTTAGAGGTAGTGATGCTTAGATGCTATGTATATGTATATATAACCTTTTTCTTGGACTGCCTAACTGCCTCAGTCTAGGTACTTAGGCTACGTAACCCGTGCCCATATAAGAACCTTGGTAGTCTCTATCCTTAAAGGAATTCGTCTTACTACTACATTCAAGCTTTACTACTTTCATGACAAGACAAAGAGATAGATTGTCATTTCATGTAGGATGAGCACCTCCGGGTATTAGCTTTAGAATTTTTTTTTACCGAAGTTCTTCCTTCTCTTGTTTCACCAGGCTTTGCTATGTAAATCATTGCGTATGTAAAAACATTTATAATATCATGGAAATACAACGTCTAGATAAGATTTTGTTAACTAATAAAGCTAAAGTCTTTGCAAAATCCAATCCATACGTCAAATTTTCTTTATTTTTCTTTTCTGAACATTTAATCTCGTATACTTTCATCCACTCATATGGTTGGATTCTAAGGAAAAGGTCAAACTTATCACAATCAAGAACCCTTGGCATGGTGCAAGCGGACCTTGGCTGTCAATTAAGCATCGTTATCGACAAAATGCACATCAGCTGAGACACATCAACTTATATTGGCTAGCAAGATCTATTTTATGTTTTTATTCAAAAACTAATTATTAAATATTTCAAAATGTTTAAGCGCATACTCAATTTTCAGTCAGAAACTTGGTTGGTACTAATAACACTAGCTAGCACTACTCTTCAAGTGCCCATTAAACTTGTATGAGAAAGAAAAAAAATTATGCATGTTGCGGACTGACACTATATCTGGCCCTGCCAAGCCAGCAGTATAGGATGCTCCATGGCCAGCTTGGGCCTTGCTCGAGACGCAAGTGTGATCAAATTAGACGATGATTCAAGTATAAAGCAATGCACTTGCAATGCACTTAGTAGTGCAAGGACAAAACATTTAAGTGCATCATGGTCGTCAGTCCCTTTGAAAGGTACAAGTCCATCAGTAATTTTTCTACGTGTAGCGTTTGGTTGCGCAAGGAAGTACGTGTGGGTTAGGGCTAATTCTCCAGGCAGACACATATGATGCGTCCACAACTGCATAGAGTCACGCGGAAACAAACAAGTGAAGATTTATTGTCGAGTAGGGCAATGGTCAACCACCTCAGCTATGTACCCTATGTGCAAATGACTGATTAAGGCATCTGAACCTATAACACTAGGATTGCTATGCGGCCTATGTGCAAATGTTTCCAATAAGGAACAGGAGGTGATAACACTAAAATATTATCCTTTGTTGTCCATTTGTCAAATCTTCTTTTGTTGGGTATGATGTCCATTTGTCAAATCTTCTTTTGTTGGGTATGAGTTCCTTTCCTTGTGTGGAACTTATATATAAAAAATATATGTAATTCTGGTGTTATGATTTTTTGAATAGGGCCATATTTTTTATTTCTTAAGTAGGGAACTTCCAATTTTCGTACCTAGCTTTTGCCCGTAATTCTGGAAAGGTGACCACATTTTTGTGATTTTTTGAATAGGGCCATATTTTGTGAAACTGTCAAAAAAGTGTCTGAAAGGAATTTTTGTTGTTCTGGAAAAATTAAGAACATCATGCGCACCTCTTTTTCAATATTACCTTATATCACCATGTCAAATTCTTATAGTTTTAGCAACCTTTTGAGCCTTCATTTGATAGTTTTCATAAAGTGTACATGTGACTTTCTTTGGAAATCCCACAGAAGATAGTTTTTTCTTTTTTTTTTGGAATTATGTTCAAAAAGTAGGCCTAGAAATGGAAATTTTGCTCTTAGTTGATATAGTTGCTGATGGTACATGTACTCTAATAGCTCAAATTATCTACAAATTTGCGGCAGGGGATAAATTAAGAGGTTTTTATAGGTGAAATGGATGAACTAAGCCTTTAAAAATTTACCGCTTCTTCAACACCATCACCCAAAAAAAAGATGAGAGAAATAAAGAAAAATAAGAGAGATATATCAGGTGTCAACATGGGTGAGTCTCCTGCAATAATCAAAGGAACTCAATTGAAGCTGAATTTCAAGTTGCTTTTCTTCCATAAGATCCACAATCCATAGGATGGAGATCACAGGGTAAGGAAGATGGATGGTTGTCCATCTATAATTTCAAGCAAAGGACTACCGATTTTCCTACTAAGGGTTTGAAGTAAATCCTCGTTAATTTTCAAAAACAAATAAAAAATTTGAAAAAATACAATAGATTAGCAGCAATTAGTTTTCAATTTTATTCTCTATCAGTACTGGATTACTTTCTTGTTGTTAGCTAAATTTTTTTTTTTTTGAGTTCATAAAAAAAAAATCAGTCCAAGCCCTCATTTGACAATTTTCTGAAAAAGTATGGTTGTCCTTTGTAGAAAATTACGAAACATGTTCATTTTCTGAAATTATGCGTAGATGCTAGCTAGCCGATAAAATGGAAATGTCCGCCTTAGTTGGTGATGCATTGTACATATATTACAGCTGCTCAAAATTTCTATAAATTTCTTGCAAGAGATAAATTAAGAGATGCACAATTTCTTGTTTTTTTATGGGTGAAAGTGAAACTGATGGATTGGATCCTAATTAAGGTTAGAAAAGCCAGCGTCTTTATTGGGATTCTGGAGATGTGCTTCTTTTTTGTCTTGGAATGCCTTGATGTTGAAGTTCTTTGCTATGACACATGCTTGTGCACAAGCGCCTATAACAAATGCATATATATATATATATATATATATATATACAGAAGAGGTAAAAAACCCTGACCCTCCACCTTGAGCAAGTTATTGGAATCTTGTAGAGCGGAAAAGCCAAAGAGGATAGCGTTGGTGCTACAAACGTCAGATCCCTGATGATTCCATGAAATGTTCTTTTTTCAACGTATGATTTCTTTCAATTTTCAATTGATGAGCATTCCCTAGAAACACCAATAGGGATTATTTTAAGTAGAATGGATTTATTTTAAAGTCTCTCAATCTTGTGTTGATAAAGTGTGTTGAACATGATTAAAAGCATTTGGTGATCTGAGATCTGTCCATTCAATGGAACGGGAACGGACTGTTCAGCTATGAGGTAATTCTGGTTATCCTCGCGATCAGAGTCCGAACTGTTGGAATAGGTTTGGCGTTCCACAGCGGATCACGAAATCTTGGCGATTTTCTCTATTTAAGGTGGAGAACTAAACTAAGAATTTTCTTTCTGCATCATCAATCCAATCGCTGTTCGAGATCCAAGATTTTATTTGATCATCAATCCAATCATTGTTCGCATTTTTTCTTATCATCCCTTTACTTGTACAATTTAGATGTCTTGTATTTCTTGAAAAAGTGATTGAATTGATGGGATTTGATATGATACTGATGAGATAGATGATATCTATGAGTATATTCAAAATTTTCTTCTTCAAACATATTCATTTGACCTCATAAGTGGGACCACCAATCAATAGCATGTTGCCATTGATTCAGAAGCATAACTTGGTATTTCTTCAGAGAATCTCTTAATTATTCCAGAGCAATTAGAAAGACAATCTTTAACAAGAAAGAATTCAGTTTAGGTGGCAGATACCTATCCAGAAGTTTTCGTAACTCAATCATGTATGATGGAATCATCAAAGATTTGATCTTTTCTAACTTCATAGGGAACCTCAAAGGGGCTCGCCTTGAAGAGGACTCGAACATCCACGCTCTTTAGCTCGAGATTTTTAGTCTTGCGTGTAATGAGCAATGGGTTTGAGTACCAGACCGGTACCCGGCCCGATCAGGCCTGGGCTCGAGCCCGAGAAAGCCGGCCCGGGTCGGCCCGATGGGGCCCCATATTTGCTCTATTAACAAACTTTTTAATTTTTTTATTATTTTTATTTAATAAAATATATATATTATTATTAAAAAATATATTTTATATTATAAAATTGGGTCCGGGCCTGGGCTCGGGTTTCGGCATCAGGCCAACCCAGGCCCAGGCTCTGGTTTCAAGCATCGGGCCAACCCAGGCCCGACTCTCATCGGGCCGTCCCGATGCCCAAATTTACTTTCAAGTACCCGTCTTGGCTCGATTCGGCCTGATAACACTATAATATAATATGACATATAATTATATTATATTATATTTTTATACATTTTTATTTTAAAATATTATATTGATAGCCAAATGTGGATATTTTATTTACTTTTTATTAAAATCAGCTCAAGCAAGGCAGGGCAGGGCTGAGCCACCATGATGCCCAGCACAAAGCACACACGCATGCAAAGCAAAAGCCTGAGAAACCAAATAAGATATATCAGATCCATCGACATCCCTACTACTCTAATCTTCAAGTGTAGGGACTCAAGAAATAGATTATATGTTCAGAAGCTCTATATACACTTGGCAATTAGACGGGTTGGTTTGATTACCATCTTCAACCCAAACGGCACCGTCTTACCGTAAACCAAGAGTAAGGGCGTGTTTGAAAGGCAAAACAACCTCCCTTGTCATCTTTTTTTCCTTTTTTCTTTTTTTTTTTAAATACAAATGCTTAAACAAACACCATCTTTTGTTCCACTTCTTTTTTCCCGACTCACAGAGAGTTATTCTAAAAATGGAAGGAAAAAAGTTTCCGTGAGTGCCTCGGCTGCGTTTGTTTCCCATCACACCCAGCGCCTGCGCTGCATGAAATCCACTTTTTCACAAACAGTCTATTTTATATTTTAGAAGCTGATCAGTAAAATCCACACTACTTGTTAAAAACCTATCATCCCATCACCACAGATCTCAGCTCTTCGGTTAACAAAAAAGTTGTGGCCTTAGCGAAAGTATACCTTGGTATATTTTGGTAGTAAAACTTTTAAGTTTGCAAACCACTTTTAGGCAAGCCTATGCATCGGGCCGGCCCTGCCCGATAACGGGGCCCAAGCAGGTCCGACATCTAAAACTCAGTCATGGGCCAAGCCCGACTCGAAAAACTCGAGCCCGAACCCGATTATATTAAAAAATATTTTTTAATATAAAATAATACATACAAAATAATTAATTGTAATAAAATATTATAAATACATATAAGTTAATAAAAGAATTAAAAAAATCATTTTCGGGCCCCATCTGGGCTTATCGGGCCCACCTGAGCCGGCCCGATAACAAGTCGGGCCAGCCCAAGTCATGTTTTTCTAGGCCCAGGTCGGACAGGGTACCCGGCGACGGCATGCTCAGGCTTGCTTTTAGGGGCCATTTCGCATTAGGAATAACATGTTAGTGTTTCATAAATATATTTTAAAATTAAAGTAGATTAATATAACAGTTGTTCACATGTTTCATAAATCTACTCCAATTGTGAATGCATAAACACTAATACACCATTTTTAATGTCAAACGGCCCGTTGTGGTGCTTAATGTGTTGGGTTTGGCCACGTGCCTGACCTACAATATTATAACGCATGGGAGGGCCCGCTCATGAGTTATGATAATTAATTACAACCTCTTCAGTTTTAGATAACACTGAGAAAGTAGTAACCCACTTGCTCGCATGCCGAATCCAAGGAAGCCTATTTTATAAGCTCAGCGTCTACTATTGATGACTGTGATTTTTGATGACTATCGACAGCTAGAGAAACTCAACCATGTGTTTGTCGTCCCCTTCTACCATTTTTCATATGTAGATCGGACAAGTTGCCCGACAGAGACAGAGGGGTTGTGTGCAGGCCTTGCTCTTATCGTAAAGCTTGTCTTTGCCCTGCTTCTGATCACATGTAATTACTTCTCATATGGTCAACAAGGTACACTCCAAGTGTACATATTAATTAGAGCGATCGAGAGAAGTTCTGCTATTAGAGAACAACTACCTCCTCTAATAGCAGAAAACAACTGCCTTCCGGTGTGCCCAAATACCAGTGCCTATAGTTCCTTGAACCGCTCTTCCAAAAATCAGTTCTTGAACTGAATCGGCCGATGCCAGTTTACCGACTCAACCAAATTGGCTGTGAATTGGCCAAAATTATATAAAGAAAACGTATTTTTTGGAAAAACGAAATGAAAAAACATATAAAATTTCAATTCCGAATTAAAAACAAAGCATTGCAAAGTATTTTAGGAAATAATTCAGATTTGGCATCCTTTAATCGGCCACCGAATCGTTTCAGTTTGCAACGATTCAATTTGAATCAACCCATTCAGCCTGATTCTCAAACCATTGCCGTGAATAAGTTAAAGTGATTAATGTAGGCGAGTCGTCAAAGAAACTACAATTGCCTCTATCCTTGTAATTGAGAAACCACTAGAATGCGAACGGAAACCAATATGGGATCGAAACCGTGGCCGTGCCAAAAATTTCTAGCTGAGGCACTTTAAATTTAAATTTCAAACTTTAAGGGGCAGTCGCATGTTTTAGAAAACTGAAAATTAATGAAGTTTCTACGTGTAAATAAAGTAAATTTTATGGGCTGGTGTGCTACGTAGCACCGCCACTGGATTGATAGAATGCTCTCACGAGAGTACCGAACATAATGCTTTACAAAAAAATTAAATATGATGAGAGCACAAGTTCTAGTGTAGATCACCAGATCTCAAGACGTGATCCAAGGTCCAAAGCAATTAATTGAACTTAAGGTCCATAAATTGTGAACCACATGGATTAATCTACAAAAACACCTAAGTAAACTAAACTATTTATTGTTTTTGATCGTTTCACTTTGACGAGTTCACTCCAAAAAAGTCCGAACTGCAGGGTTCCACCTGAACATTAGTAACAAACAATCAAGGCCTTGCTAATTAACGTACCAGAAAGAAAAAAAGTAAGAACATGATCAAGAGTTGCACTCAGATGGTTTTGGCAGATGATCCCATTCTCTAGCTGAATACAGTCGAATGGACAAACATAACAACCCTAAAGTAAATTGATCATACAATCAAGTGGAATTATACTCAGATTTTTGTTTCAAAAAATAATGTTACCTATGCCCTTACTTTGGCATCTTCAGTACAAAGTAATTTTCAATTGCTTCTTCCAAAAAGAAGGTCCTCGCACCAAAGCCACCTTATCAGACATATTGGGCAAATGCTGTAAGAGATTTAGCAACAGGTCTTCAGCCTCTACGCACACATTAGAGACGACTCAAGTCACTCCATTGAAAACTATGCCTTGGGCCTTAAATCGGATGTGCATGACTGCAAGTTTTTGAGTTCCTTAATGGGTTGTTTGGCAATTGGAATACTCTGTGAGTGTTTCTTAAATCTATCCCAAAATTGAAGCAGATAGAATACTAAAACTAAGTGTTCATAAATCTACCCCAAGGATTAGGCTACGTTAATATAATCTAATGTTCTATGAATCTACCCTAATTTTAGGGACATATTTATGAGACACTCATAAAATGTTTCTACTACCAAACAACGTCTTAAGGACCGTTTGGAAACAATAATATGTTTTTATTATTTCATAAATTTGCTTTAAAAAATGATGCACATCCATGATATTTACCTCAATTTTTTGTGCAAATTCATGATGCACTAATAGTGTATTACTGTTGCCAAACGGCCCCTTTACAACTTTTCCTGCAATGCAAATGTAGAAAGCTATATAGTGATAAGATGGCCAGGTCAGGCCTGATACTGATGGTTAACCACAAATTCTTCTTTCCTATATATAACTCCTCATTGAGAGCTATAGAACAAGTTTTAAGATCCTCCCATAGGCGGTCTCAAGAAGTGGCATAATTCGAGCACTTGTCATAAAAAACTGCATTTCTATACTCTCAAAGGTGCCATATAGCCATAGGAAAAACTCTGAACGTGCTTTCTTATCCCATTTTAGTTTTAAAGGTTTTCCTTTCCACCAAAGCCATGTTTGTTGAATTGAGGGTTTAACTTTTTACTAGCCGATCAAATTTGCTCCCCCCCAATTGCCACATGATCTCGCCTTCTTACAATGAATAAAGAGGTGAGTATTAGATTCTTCCTGCTCATTACAAACAATATACATGTTAGTGGATCTTTTCGAGTTAGAGCAGCTTGTCCCCTGTAGCCAAGTAGAGACACCATTTGGTTCTAGGGATACTGCTGTCTCGAAATTGATTTTGTTTATTTGGTGGTGCATAATTTCTGTCTAATCATGTTGCATGTCTCCATTCTTGAGTGAACTTTGTTTTCTCCTCACGAATATCATCTCCATAGTTTAGCCGAGCAGACCTGACTACATGCTTAATCCTTGGAGATTTGACTTTGTCCAAGATGTTCACCTTGTAATTCTCAATTATTGATTTGTTGCACATTGCAAGCATGAAATTTCCTACAGATTTCTTCATCCTCAGCATTTACACGAAAGGCTAAAATACATCACTTCCAATTCTCATTCCAAAACTGTATTGTCTTTTTGCCTCTTATCTCTAGCCACCTAAGTGAGTGGATTTGCACAATGGATGGGATCAGGCCTGGTACGCAGCCAGTCTCTATTTCAATTTTTCGATGCATGAACTTCTTGTGTTGCAAAAAGAAAACACCAATATGCAAGTTGAAGCATAGTGGATGCATCACCTCAAGGTACCGAAAGGCATGCCCTGGGATGACCGAATGAATGGTGGGGTTTTCAACCTTCTTGTTAGGCGGTATGATAAAAAACTTCTGTTCACCCAACAAATGGGTTACTTCAGCCCACCCCAACACATACTTACTCATACGGATGTCAACATATCATATTTGAATTGGATATATCTTTAACCATATCTATTTTTCGGATATTTGCATAATCGGATTTGAATTCAGATTTGATTTCATAATCTGAATCAGACGTTCATATCTGAATCCGGATCTGAAACTTAAACCCAATTTGGCTCATTTTCAACATATAAGAGCATTGGATATAAGATATTCGTTTAAAAATAAAACAGATTAGAATCTGATCAAACGTTTTTGTATATCTGAATCTAAATCCAATCGGATGACATTTTTTAAATCTGAATTTGATCCGATTTTTTAATCAGATATTAAATTTTTTTATATTTTATTTCTTTAAAATGGTTAGATCAGATATCCAATCCAAAATCAGATATATTGACATCTCTACTTGTCAAGGACCAAATGTTTTTGCCTTCCTCAGGATTCTTCATATATATATATAATGGCCACATCGAGTTAGTATGTCTGGCTCTGCAAACTAAAAATATCATCTGCGCCTAGTCAAAACTAACAGGTTAAGCAGTCCAATCCTCCTTCTTCAATAGGGCTACACAAAGTATTCCAATTAACAAGATGATACTTCCTCTTACCATCACCCTAAATGGAAATTCTTATAATTACCTGTCTTTACCAACATCATAATTCAGCCTAAAAATTATATTGGTCTCAATTTCAATCCTCATATATAGGATATTCGATTCTTTTCTATGAATGTAATATTCTAATTTCTTGTTTTTGTAAGGTTCTAACCATATGGCTGCAAGTTCATTTCCTAAGGATATCGTTTCTTGCGTCTATATCGTGATCCTAAAAAGATCAAAACAAAAAAATCAGTACCCCCGCGGATTTTCTTGACGTCTTTAGAGAATAATCTGGTCGATAAATAAACAGCTAGATTGATTCAAGCGTCGGCCTCAATCTTTCCTTACAAAACCTCGATACTTCCTTCTAAAATAAAATATTTTGGAATGCCCATTTCTGTTGACAAGTTGTGGCTTGATCATCTTTGAGGTTGATGATGATGATGATGATCATGTATGTGATCATATTATAATGCATGTATGTGATGATGCTTGTAAAAGAACAATGCCAGCGATGCCCAATACATGGAAGGAGTTGTACATGGATATCTACATGCGTGCATTATTATTCCTCTCTCTCTCTCTCACTCTCTCTAAAGAGTCCTCTCGTTGATAAGTTTCTTGGCCATCATTCTTTTGTCCTTTTACCAGGCACAGTGACCAACTCGTGACACCTACGCGTCATGGCTTGCCCACAAGCAACCAAGAGGACAGAAATGAACTCTCGTGACTCTTCTCTCCCTCTACGCGACAAAACTCGTTCAGTGATAATGTACAAACTCTGCCTTTCACTATCTCTGTCTTTCCCTCCATCTCTCATTACTCTACCCAAATTCCGAAGGCAAAAAACCATATTTTTTACTCTTTCTGTTCAGGGCAATGGAATTTCTTTTCTCCTCTCTTCTGGACACGAAAGGATAAAACCAAACCATGCTGTTGTTGCGTTGTACAGAGATTCACCATTTCCCCAAGCAAATGGCTGATCAACTCGATGAAAGAAGGGCAGAGTTGACCTTACAGTGATGGGGAACTGGTCTGTAGTTGGCCAAGATTTTTTGTGGAGGGTACAGGCTGAGTTGCTCCCCAAGTTGCTTCCACGATCTGTTCTTTCCTTCCTTTTCTTTTGTTTTCTTTTTCACTTCTTTGGGAATAGGAAAGATGCCGATCCATGAATAAGGTGGACCTTTTTCCGGGATGCCGGCCGGTTCTAGAAATTCTAGCTTATCCCATCCTTCTGAACAAATGTATGGATTTAAAGAATAAATATTTAAGAAAAATTGTGAAATTTTAAAAACAATTTTTTATACTAGAAGAAGGTTACCTGGTACCCAGCCTGGTCAGGATCGAGTCGATAAGTATTTAATATTATTTTTATTTTATTAATAATAATAATAAAATATATTTTATATTCAAAAATGTTGTTTTATATTTTAATTTTTTTTATTTTAATTGCGCCGAACCAAGCCGAAGCTCAGTTTCAAGCATTGAGCCGAGCTTGGGCTCAAGTTTCAAGCATCAGGCTAACCCGAGCCTGACTTTTATCGGGTCAGGCCGATGCCCAAACCTAAGCACCAGTGCACCTTTTAATTTAGTATAAGAAGTATGTTAGGGATTTGATTTTTATAAAGTGGTTTGTTTAAATGTAAACGGAGTTTTTTCACAATGGCGAAGCCAGGTGTGTGCTGGTCTGGGCATTTGCTCACATTAGTGGCTTAAAATTTTTTAATTTACATGTTGACGTCCTTAAAATCTAAAATTCTTTAGACTAGTGCCCCATCAACTAAAAATCTCTAGTTCCACCAATATTTTGTGACGTGAAATATTTTGAGAAGATCTTTTAAACCATCCAATTTCGATATCATCTCTCTCTCTCTCTCTCTCTCTCTCTCTCTTTCATTTGATCAATCAAGTAAGAAAATATTCCAAAACTCTGTTCAATGAAATGTGCTTTCATTTTAACAATGAATTTCTTTGAATTTTACAATAGAAAAAATTTTAAACGAACGTGAACTTAAGATTTTATTAAAACGTTACAAAATATTGGCCGCTAGTATAAATCCAAAGCAAGCTAGCGGTCGTATATATCCGCAAAGAACATGATGAGCGCTCAAAATATTCAAACAACGCATGACAGGAAACAGGATCTTGCCATGATCAGCATGTTCAACACCTTAAAATAATAACTTCTTTCAAGGGACTAAATTAGGTGGATGGGAGCAGTCATGTGCCTGCTGTAAACAGCTAGCTGCACAGTGGATAACTGTCATTGCATGAGAGCCGTCCGGCAGTGCATGCACGCACAGTTAAGTCCAAAACATGCAGACCTTATACACAAGACAAAGCCAGCCAACCCATACACTGATTCTTTTAACAGGCATCAAATAAAGTTTCCTTCCAAGCTCACTTAATCCATCACAGCTGATATATAACACCAAACTTTAATGACCATAATTCCATGACCATATTTCCTTGTGATTGATTGTGCCTACACTATTGGCATATACTCGTTAACTAGATGAGGGACAATTGGGCCTCCAACCCACATATATAATGTACTCAAAGTCCTCTAGAAAACCGGAATTTTGTACCAACATTTGAATATCCCTTTGTTTTAAAATTTTTGTTGATCTTGTACCACAATCATTGCCCTAGAGTTTTCTTCAAGTACTTGAGAATTTTGTCACAATTTTCACATGAAAATGGATTTAGGTGCATGCGTGTGTTGGTTAATATGGTTGATGGCATAAGTGATATTTGGCCGAGTAGTAGTAAGATATATCAACTTACCCATAAGCTTATGCTACGTCGCGATGTCCTCTATCATCTCACCTTCAGCTTCATTATGTTTCACATATGGCTCAATGGGGGTATCGACGGGCTTATTTCTTACTTTTCATGTTTGATGAAGCCAATCAAGAACATATTTATGTGGAGGCAAAAACACTTATTTATCCAACTTAGATATTTCTATTCTCAAGAAATAACACAATCTTCTCAAATTGTTTATGCCAAGTGCCTGAGGGAGAAACCGTTGAAATAATTTTTAAATCATTTCAGTGACAACACTATCATCCACATATATAAGAACAATAATTAACTCTTCTTTAAACTGGCAAATAAACAAACAGCTATCAACATAACTTCTTGAAAACTTTTTACCTTTTAGGCCACTGCTTCAATCAATGTATGGATTTTCTAAGACGACACACTAGGTTGAGATTCCATTCTTGAGGATGATCAAGTCATTTTTAAATCACCCTACAGAAAGGCATTTTTAACATCTAACTAAAATAAAGGCCATTCAATCTTGCAAACAATAGAATGAAGCACTTTAGTGGTATTCATCTTGGCTACAAGGACAAATGCCTCTTCATATTCCAAACCTTGAGTTTGCATATATTACTTCAATATCAAATGCATTTTGCCTCTCGATAGCCCACCGCTATTATATTTAGTTTTATATATCTATTGACATCCAATTGCCTTCTGGTTGCTCCTTAGAGAAGTGACATCTTGTACTATTTTTGTGAAAAGCTTCAAGC